>NC_091358.1:16348505-16676005 GCF_038502225.1 Cherax quadricarinatus | reverse complement strand
TGTTATTGTGTCATGGTGTGTTATTGTGTCATGGTGTGTTACTGTGTCATGGTGTTGTGTTATTGTGTCATGGTGTGTTACTGTGTCATGATGTGTTATTGTGTCATGGTGTGTTATTGTGTCATGGTGTGTTACTGTGTCATGATGTGTTATTGTGTCATGGTGTGTTATTGTGTCATGATGTGTTACTGTCTCTTTCTTCTACATGTACAAGGTATACAGACCATAGCTGACATGAATGACATACTACTGTATAGAAAGCCGCTTGTTATGCAGAGCATTTCCCGCAAATTAGGTCAGTTGTGTCCCAGGATGCGACCCACACCAGTCGACTAACACCCAGGTAACCATTTTATTGTTGAGTGAACATGGAAACACTAATGTTTCCCAGCTCTAACGGGTGATCAATCCCCCGGATCTGAGAGTGTGAGCAGAGTGCGCTAGTGATCCACCTATGTGAAATGGTGTTGTGTTATTGTCATAGTGTTGTGTTGTCATAGTGTTGTGTTGTCATGGTGTTGTGTTATTGTCATAGTGTTGTGTTGTCATGGTGTTGTGTTATTGTCATAGTGTTGTGTTGTCATGGTGTTGTGTTATTGTCATGGTGTTGTGTTGTCATGGTGTTGTGTTGTCATGGTGTTGTGTTATTGTCATGGTGTTGTGTTGTCATGGTGTTGTGTTATTGTCATAGTGTTGTGTTGTCATGGTGTTGTGTTATTGTCATAGTGTTGTGTTATTGTCATGGTGTTGTGTTATTGTCATGGTGTTGTGTTATTGTCATGGTGTGTTATTGTCATGGTGTTGTGTTATTGTCATGGTGTTGTGTTATTGTCATGGTGTGTTATTGTCATGGTGTTGTGTTATTGTCATGGTGTTGTGTTATTGTCATTGTGTTGTGTTATTGTCATGGTGTTGTGTTATTGTCATGGAATTGTGTTATTGTCATTGTATTGTGATATATTGTCATGGTGTTGTGTTATTGTCATGGAATTGTGTTATTGTCATTGTATTGTGATATATTGTCATGGTGTTGTGTTATGGTGTCATGTTATTGCGTTTTGTCATGATGTGTTATTGTCACATTGTGTTGTGTTATTGTGTCATGATATTGTGTTATGTCACAGTGTTGTGTTTTATGTCACTATGTTGTGGTGTTATTGTGTCATGGTGTTGTGGTGTTATATTGTCATGGTGTTATGATAGTGTCATGGTATTGTTGTGTTATTGTCATGGTGTTGTGTTATTGTCATGTTATTGCGTTTTGTCATGATGTTGTGTTATTGTGTCTTGTGTTATTTTGTCATGGTGTTGTGTTAGTGTCATTGCGTTGTGTTATTGCCATGTGTTGTGTTATTGTCATAGTGTTGTGTTATTGTGTCATGGTATTGTGTTATTTTGTCATGGTGTTGGGTTATTGTGACATGTTGTGTATTGTGTCATGTTGTGTTGTTATTGTGTTATGGTATTGTGTTGTTGTCCTGGTGTTGTGATGTTATATTGTCATAGTGCTATGTTATTGTGTCATTGTGTTGTGTTACTGTGTCATGGTGTTGTGTTATGTCATGGTGTTGTGTTATTTTCATGGTGTTGTGTCATTGTGTTATGTTACTGTGTAGTGGTGTTCTGTAATTGTGTCATGGTGTTGTGTTGTGTCATGGTGCTGTGTTATTGTGATATGGTGTTGTTGTGTTATTGACATGGTGTTGTGTTACTGTGTCACGGCCTTGTGTTATTGTCATTGTATTGTGTTATTGTGTCATGGCGTTGTGATATTGTGTCATGGTGTTGTGTTATTGTGTACTGGTGTGTTAATGTGTAATGGTGTTGTGTTAGTACAAGGTGCATTCGTTATTAACCTTCAAATTTAAGCACATTAAATTGAAGATTTAAGAAAGTCGGTAATGATCACTGTTAAAAATATTTAACAACGAGACATGATGGAGCTCAAGAACATTAATTTAGTGTTTTCAGTATTTTTTTTTTTGGGGGGGGGGAGGAAATCTCAAGATGCAGTTTTTAATCATGTAAGTGCCATATTAATGGCGGGTCAAAGCCTGCAAACCTCACTCGAGGAAAAGGACCTGGGGGTGAGCATCATACCGAGCACATCTCCTGAGGTGCACATCAACCACATAACCGAGGCATATGGGCAGCTGGCAAATCTATGCTTGCTGGTATAGAAACAAGACGCGTTTGCAACTCTTCGTATCCAGTGGCTTTATCAGATGCATACAGAGAACACTCCCGGTGACGTTGAAGGACATAAAGAAGCAGTTTGAGGTGATTAGTCTCATAGCCTTCAATAACTGTTCTTTAAAACTGAAGAATCTGAAGCATGTCTGAGAAGACTGATAATTGAAAAAGACATTTCTGAACAATTTAAGACATTAGAGAAACGTCTTGCTAGAAGTTTCTTCCTCAGTATTAAAATGAAAAAGTCATCACATGGTGGCTTTCCCTAGGTAATGAAGGATGGAAGATTCACATATCGTATTTTCTTAGTATATTTTTAGGCAGTTTGTTCATTAGGAGTATTTGAGAAACGTGTATAAATCCAGAGCAAGTCTCTTTTAGACACCTTTCCTGAGGAAAGGTGTCACGATCGCACGTGCAAAGAAAATGATAGGATGGATAATGAGAACGTTCAAAACGAGAGATGCCAAGCCAGTGATGATCCTTTTCAAATCACTTTTTCTCTCTAGGCTGGAATACTGTTGTACATTAACATCTCCATTCAAAGCAGGTGAAATCGCAGATCTAGAGAGTGTACAGTGATCCTTTACTGCACGTATAAGTTCTGTCAAGCACCTTAACTACTGGGAACGCTTGGAAGCACTTGACTTGTACTCGTTGGAACGCAGGAGGGAGAGATATATCATAATCTACACTTGTAAAATCTTGGAAGGAATGGTCCCAAATCTGCACACAGAAATCACTCCCTACGAAAGTAAAAGACTGGGCAGGTGATGCAAAATGCCCCCAATAAAAAGTAGGGGCGCCATTGGTACACTAAGAGAAAACACCATAAGTGTCTGGGGCCCAAGACTGTTCAACAGCCTCCCATCAAGCATTAGGGGAATTACCAATAAACCCCTGGCTGCCTTCAAGAGAGAGCTGGACAGATACCTAAAGTCAGTGCCGGATCAGCCGGGCTGTGGCTCGTACGTTGTACTGCGTGCGGCCAGCAGTAACAGCCTAGTTGATCAGGCCCTGATCCACCGGGAGGCCTGGTCATGGACCGGGCCGCGGGGGCGTTGATCCCCGGAATAACCTCCAGGCAACCTCCAGGAGGATTAAGATTTTTGAAATCCACAAAAGAAAGTAAAACCTATATATCTAAATTCCGAAGTGGAGAGGACAGGATAGAAGAGGAGAGGAGAGGAGAGGAGAGGAGAGGAGAGGAGAGGAGAGGTCACGTTTAATTTCAGCAATCTCTGGAGAATATATAAATAACCCGCACATAGAAGAGAGAAGCTTACGACGTCGTAAGCTTCTCTTTTCTATGTGCGGGTATTTGTGTATTGTTCCAGTCACGGTATTGTGCCTTTTTGTTATTTAATCCTTGGGGAAGACAGGTGACAGCGTGCCGAGTTTAGTTCTGGTACAATGGTTACAGTGTCAGAACAAGCCTTCTAGGTTGAAAAAGATACACTACACGACTAAGAACAATTAAGAAGAACAAAGGAAAGTAACATGTATACTGAATGTAAGTAAATGTTTGTGAGAATTGTCTGTCAACTTACGTGTTTACAAAACAGAAAGAAAAGTTTAGCAGTCCTGCCAGAGCGCAAAAAGGTTAAACAGGTTTCCATTACTCTCTCATTTGATACGACAATGATACTACCCTGGATGGTTGAGGTCATCAAATGCACATACGAGAGTATTACAATGGTCGAATTACCAAATTATGTCAGTTTAATGATGCAATAATAATTTTGTGATTTCACATCCTAGTGTACTATTCGTTTGTAATCGCACATTTGTTGTTGCTAGGGTTCGAGTCTCAGCTCCTGGCGCTGACTTTCAAACTGGCCGTTACTGGGTTCACTCTTTCCGTGAGCTCTATCATACCTATTCTTAAAGCAGTGTATGAATCCTGTCTCTATTACTTCGCTGTGTGTTGTTTTTGTGATGTTATGGTCCTAAAGATATAAATAGTTGTCATATTAATAACCGTACACTGGCACATGCTTTCCATTTGCTTGCAATACCTGTGATTGCCGTGGATTCTATAGGTTTAGTCATATGGGCGAGACTCATTAAACCGGTTTGCCCCGTTCACCTAGCAGTAACTAGGTACATAGGTGGTATTAACTTTTGTAATAGATATTAACAAATTGGTTTAAAAAGACAAGAGAACAAACACTAGGACATGTTGAATAGAAAACGTACCAGTTCTGGGACCTTGATCACTTCCAGAAAGGCCTTTGCTAGACGTGATCAAGGTGCCAGGACCGAAACGTTTTCTGATACCTCCTAGTGTTTGCTCATGGGTCAGGTACATGAGTGCTCTATTTCTTACATCTGTTACCTCTGTTCACCTAGCGGTAAATAAGTGCATGAGTGTCAGATTCTTATTTCTACCCCTGTTCACCTAACAGTGAAAAGGTACCTGATGTTGCTCGAGTGTTGTGGGTTCAGGGTGGCGTCGTGCGCTTCACACAGTGCTGGGCTTTAAAAATGACCTACGGTTGGCTAGGTTAGGTAAGATTCGTCAGGAACCTGGACAAATGTCTTCTAATACGGGTCTTAGTCATATGATGACCCACCACTGGAACTTTTGGTTATCTGACCGAGGCCTTCCAGTGGCTGACTGGTCCACCCCTTTAAAAATTAAGGTTATTTGTCTGTAAAGCTAAGATAGGATAACAGCCTCAGTGATTTGACTGGGATCTGAAACTAGCTGATGCTGGATACCTGCGCTAAGGCTGTAAATTCAACGGTATAATAAAGTATGAACAAGTCGGTCTTCCCCAGGAGGCAGACTGCTCACTAACTGGTTATCCTTCTGCGAGAACAAGAACTTTTAAAAAGCTGCCAGGCAAGCTGCGAATGTCATGAGTCGTTATTCACATAAACTTATCTTATAATTCAGTTAATTTCGAATTATATTTATACAAAAGTTCCAAGAAGCGGATAGTTGGTGTTGGCATACACTGGTAATGTATTACGAAGATATAATCTAATAAAGTCCAAAATTGTGACTTATCTCCATTACATTATTCTGTATTTCACTTAGTTTTAATGCAATCTTTCAAAAGCAGAGATATTTCTACGATACAGTTGACTGCGATAAATTAGTGTGTGAGAAATTGACTGGTACAGTTATCAAGGTGAGTTATAAAAAAGCGATATCATTTAGTGGTTAATTACCCGCTTCAAGGGAACGTTCACACTTCAGTATACACTTGTCCTCCAAATCGGGCACTTCCCAGTCTTAATATCTACAAAATTAAGCATCGCTATTAGGCCGTGCGGACGTGCTGCGCAGTAGCTCCTGATTGAGTTGGCTTTTGCGCAGTGTTGACGTGTACTTAGCTCTGTGAAGACCTGTTTGCGCGCTCTCTACGAATTGAAGCAAGATGCCCTCCATCGAGCAACTTTACCAACAGCTTAAGGAAGAATTGAGGTTGGCGAAGATGGTGATTCGGCGACTGACCGAGGAAAACACGAAGATTCGTAGTAGTCCTCCTGTTTTGAGTCCTCAGGTCAAGAAGGGAAACTGGTCAGTGGCTGGACAGCAGGGAACGAAGTTGACGATCAAGAAGACGAATGAAAAGGTAGAAACGATGAAGAAGAAAGAGACTGCCGTGGAAACTGTTGTGGAAACATCTAATACATTGTAATAAAGTTGGTAGAATTACCGACAATATGTAAAGTAAAAGGACACAAGTGCAACTAATGTGACATTTATTGTGGCAACGTTTCGCTCTCCAGGAGCTTTATCAAGCCATTACAAACAATACATGGACACAGAGGGTATATAAAGCCTCAGAGTGAGGTGAATACTAGTGAGGTACCATTTCGATAGTAGTGGTAGTGACAAAAGTAATACAATATGGAAGAGCAATTAATTCGTACATGAGTAAAAGGATATAAAAGCTATTACTTGGGTAACATAAAAATATAGGTTGGACAAATATAAACTGGAATGAGGCAGCTTGTTTCAGTGTTCACTCTCTGTGCTTTGTGTAGTATAACAGGAGAGACTATGTGATGGCAGGGTTTACTGTTTTCAGGTGGATTCTTGCTAAGACTTCGGAGATGGTGAAGCTGCCGTTGTTTTGTTTAATTGTATTCGAAACAGCGATCAGTGCTGATTCAAGGCAATTAAACAATACAATTAAACAAAACAACGGCAGCTTCACCATCTCCGAAGTCTTAGCAAGAATCCTCCTGAAAACAGTAAACCCTGCCATCACATAGTCTCTCCTGTTATACTACACAAAGCACAGAGAGTGAACACTGAAACAAGCTGCCTCATTCCAGTTTATATTTGTCCAACCTATATTTTTATGTTACCCAAGTAATAGCTTTTATATCCTTTTACTCATGTACGAATTAATTGCTCTTCCATATTGTATTACTTTTGTCACTACCACTACTATGACTACTACTACTACTACCACTAGTGAACATCGAAATGGTACCTCACTAGTATTCACCTCACTCTGAGCCTTTATATACCCTCTGTTTCCATTTATTAACATAAGAACATAAGAAAGGAGGAACACTGCAGCAGGCCCGTTGGCCCATACTAGGCAGGTCCTTTACAATTCATCCCACTAACAAACATTTGACCTACCCAATTTTCAATGCTACCCAAGAAATAAGCTCTGATGTGCAAGTCCCACTCAAATCCAACCCATCCCACTCATGTATTTATCCAACCTAAATTTGAAACTACCCAAAGTCCTAGCCTCAATAACCCAACTAGGTAGACTGTTCCACTCATTTACTACCCTATTTCCAAACCAATACTTACCTATGTCCTTTCTAAATCTAAACTTATCTAATTTAAATCCATTACTGCGGGTTCTCTCTTGGAGAGATATCCTCAAGACCTTGTTAATATCCCCTTTATTAATACCTATCTTCCACTTATACACTTCGATCAGGTCTCCCCTCATTCTTCGTCTAACAAGTGAATGTAATTTAAGAGTCTTCAATCTTTCTTCATAAGGAAGATTTCTAATGCTATGTATTAATTTAGTCATCCTACGCTGAATGTTTTCTAACGAATTTATGTCCATTCTGTAATATGGAGACCAGAATTGAGCTGCATAATCTAGGTGAGGCCTTACTAATGATGTATAAAGCTGCAGTATGACCTCTGGACTTCTGTTGCTTACACTTCTTGATATAAATCCCAGTAATCTATTTGCCTTATTACGTACGCTTAGGCATTGCTGTCTTGGTTTAAGGTTGCTGCTTACCATAACCCCCAAGTCCTTTTCGCAATCTGTATGGCTAAGTTCTATATTATTTAACTTATAAGTGCTAGGGTTATGGACACTCCCGAGCTTCAGAACCTTGCATTTATCTACATTGAACTGCATCTGCCACTTTTCTGACCAAGAGTAGAGTTTGTCTAAATCCTCCTGAAGTTCCCTAACATCTACGTTTGAATCAATTATCCTACCTATCTTCGTGTCATCGGCGAATTTGCTCATATCACTAGTAATTCCTTCATCAAGATCATTGATATATATTATAAACAACAACGGGCCCAAGACTGATCCCTGTGGAACGCCACTTGTTACTGATCCCCACTCGGATTTAACCCCATTTATGGACACTCTCTGCTTCCTGTCTGTGAGCCATGATTCGATCCACGAGAGCACTCTTCCCCCAATGCCATGAGCTGCTACTTTCTTCAACAGTCGTTGGTGCGGAACTCTATCAAATGTCTTACTAAAATCTAAGTAAATAATATCAAATTCTTTATCGTGGTCAACAGCCTCAAAAGCTTTACTGAAGAAAGTTAATAAATTAGTTAGACAAGACCGGCCTCTTGTGAATCCATGCTGAGTATCATTAATCAAGCTATGCTTATCGAGATGGCTTCTTATAATTTGAGCTATAATTGACTCTAGTAATTTGCCTACAATTGAAGTCAGGCTTATTGGGCGGTAATTTGACGGTAACGACTTGTCCCCTGTTTTAAAAATAGGAATTACATTAGCCATCTTCCACATATCAGACACTACACCTGTTTGAAGAGATAAATTAAAAATATTAGTTAATGGTTCACAGACTTCCATTTTGCATTCCTTTAGAACCCTTGAAAAAACCTCATCAGGACCCGGTGACTTATTTTGCTTCAGTCGGTCTATCTGCTTCACAACCATTTCACTAGTGACTGTGATGTTACATAATTTATCTTCTTCTGGCCCACTATAAAAATTAATTACCGGAATATTATTAGTGTCTTCCTGTGTAAAAACCGAGAGAAAATAATTATTTAAAATCGAGCACATTTCATTCTCTGTCAGTAAAATGCCCATAGTTATTTTTAAGGGGACCTATCTTATCTCTGACTTTTGTTCTATATACCTGGAAAAAACTTTTTGGGTTAGTTTTAGAATCCCTAGCAACTTTAATTTCATAGTCCCTTTTAGCTTTTCTTATCCTTTTTTTAATGTCCCTCTTAATGTCAATATACTGATTCATAAGATGACCCTCGCCTCTTCTGATACGCCTATAAATTCCTTTCTTATGCCCTAGTAGATATTTCAGCCTATTATTCATCCATTTTGGGTCATTTCTATTTGATCTAATTTCTTTATAAGGGATAAATGTTCTTTGAGCAGCATGTATTGTGTTCAGAAAACTGTCATATTGATAGCTCTCTTCGTTACCCCAGTCAACAGATGATAAGTGTTCTCTAAGCCCATCGTAATCTGCTAAGCGAAAATCTGGGACTGTTACTGAGTTATCGCTACTATCATACTTCCATTCAATTCTAAATGTAATTGATTTGTGGTCGCTAGCACCCAGTTCCTCTGAAACTTCTAAATTATTAACAAGGGATTCATTGTTTGCCAGAACTAAGTCAAGCGTACGTAATAAGATTACTGGGATTTATATCAAGAAGTGTAAGCAACAGAAGTCCAGAGGTCATACTGCAGCTTTATACATCATTAGTAAGGCCTCACCTAGATTATGCAGCTCAATTCTGGTCTCCATATTACAGAATGGACATAAATTCGTTAGAAAACATTCAGCGTAGGATGACTAAATTAATACATAGCATTAGAAATCTTCCTTATGAAGAAAGATTGAAGACTCTTAAGTTACATTCACTTGTTAGACGAAGAATGAGGGGAGACCTGATCGAAGTGTGTAAGTGGAAGATAGGTATTAATAAAGGCGATATTAATAAGGTCTTGAGGATGTCTTTCCAAGAGAGAGCCCGCAGTAATGGATTTAAATTAGATAAGTTTAGATTTAGAAAGGACATAGGAAAGTATTGGTTTGGAAATAGGGTAGCTGATGAGTGAAACAGTCTACCTAGTTGGGTTATTGAGGCTAGGACTTTGGGTAGTTTCAAATTTAGGTTGGATAAGTACATGAGTGGGAGGGGTTGGATTTGAGTGGGACTTTCACATCAGAGCTTATTTCTTGGGTGGCATTGAAAATTGGGTTGGGCAAATGTTTTGTTAGCGCGATGAATTGTAAAGGACCTGCCTAGTATGGGCCAACAGGCCTCCTGCAGTGTTCCTCCTTTCTTATGTTCTTATGTTTTGTTCTTAAAATGAATTTATATTAACTTATGGTTATAGGCTGTCAATACAAGCAGCAGATAAGCACGAATATGTGTAATATACACTGAGGGCATACATTAAATGTGAAGAATGAAAAAAAAACTTGATTAGTCTAAGGTAGAGATTTTAAACTGCATTTCGCCTATGGACCTCCTATCTCGTCAAGTGTTACCCATAGATCCTCCTTCCATCCTTATGTATTCATGGTAGATAATGACGAGATATTTATGAGACATTTATGATCACATGGGCGAAACAGGTCAATGAAGGTAACATAACTACATTCATCTATGTATCCTGTTGTGCAAAAGGAGAGCAGATGAAAGAGTGGGAGAGGCACTGTCAAGAAATTTTAATGAAAATAAGAAAAATTTTGGAGTGAGTTAAACAAGTTAAGAAAGCCTACGGAAAGTATGGATTCGTCAGTTAAAAACAGAGTAGGGGAGTTAGTAGATGGGGAGAGGGAGGTATTAGGTAGATGGCGAGAATATTTTGAGGAACTTTTAAATGTTAAGGAAGAAAGAGAGGCAGTAATTTCATGCACTGGCCAGGGAGGTATACCATCTTTTAGGAGTGAAGAAGAGCAGAATGTAAGTGTGGTGGAGGTACGTGAGGCATTACGTAGAATGAAAGGGGGTAAAGCAGCTGGAACTGATGGGATCATAACAGAAATGTTAAAAGCAGGGGGGGATATAGTGTTGGAGTGGTTGGTACTTTTGTTTAATAAATGTATGAAAGAGGGGAAGGTACCTAGGGATTGGCGGAGAGCATGTATAGTCCCTTTATATAAAGGGAAAGGGGACAAAGGAGATTGTAAAAATTATAGAGGAATAAGTTTACTGAGTATACCAGGAAAAGTATACGGTAGGGTTATAATTGAAAGAATTAGAGGTAAGACAGAATGTAGGATTGCGGATGAGCAAGGAGGTTTCAGAGTGGGTAGGGGATGTGTAGATCAAGTGTTTACATTGAAGCATATATGTGAACAGTATTTAAAGGTAGGGAAGTTTTTATTGCATTTATGGATTTAGAAAAGGCATATGATAGAGTGGATAGAGGAGCAATGTGGCAGATGTTGCAAGTATATGGAATAGGTGGTAAGTTACTAAATGCTGTAAAGAGCTTTTATGAGGATAGTGAGGCTCAGGTTAGGGTGTGTAGAAGAGAGGGAGAATACTTCCCGGTAAAAGTAGGTCTTAGACAGGGATGTGTAATGTCACCATGGTTGTTTAATATATTTATAGATGGGGTTGTAAAAGAAGTAAATGCTAGGGTGTTCGGGAGAGGGGTGGGATTAAATTATGGGAAATCAATTTCAAAATGGGAATTGACACAGTTACTTTTTGCTGATGATACTGTGCTTATGGGAGATTCTAAAGAAAAATTGCAAAGGTTAGTGGATGAGTTTGAGAATGTGTGTAAAGGTAGAAAGTTGAAAGTGAACATAGAAAAGAGTAAGGTGATGAGGGTATCAAATGATTTAGATAAAGAAAAATTGGATATCAAATTGGGGAGGAGGAGTATGGAAGAAGTGAATGTTTTCAGATACTTGGGAGTTGACGTGTCGGCGGATGGATTTATGAAGGATGAGGTTAATCATAGAATTGATGAGGGAAAAAAGGTGAGTGGTGCGTTGAGGTATATGTGGAGTCAAAAAACGTTATCTATGGAGGCAAAGAAGGGAATGTATGAAAGTATAGTAGTACCAACACTCTTATATGGATGTGAAGCTTGGGTGGTAAATGCAGCAGCGAGGAGACGGTTGGAGGCAGTGGAGATGTCCTGTCTAAGGGCAATGTGTGGTGTAAATATTATGCAGAAAATTCGGAGAGTGGAAATTAGGAAAAGGTGTGGAGTTAATAAAAGCATTAGTCAGAGGGCAGAAGAGGGGTTGTTGAGGTGGTTTGGTCATTTAGAGAGAATGGATCAAAGTAGAATGACATGGAAAGCATATAAATCTATAGGGGAAGGAAAGAGGGGTAGGGGTCGTCCTCGAAAGGGTTGGAAAGAGGGGGTAAAGGAGGTTTTTTGCGCGAGGGGCTTGGACTTCCAGCAAGCGTGCATGAGCGTGTTAGGAGTGAATGGAGACGAATGATACTTGGGACCTGACGATCTGTTGGAGTGTGAGCAAGGTAATATTTAGTGAAGGGATTCAGGGAAACCGGTTATTTTCATATAGTCGGACTTGAGTCCTGGAAATGGGAAGTACAATGCCTGCACTTTAAAGGAGGGGTTTGGGATATTGGCAGTTTGGAGGGATATGTTGTGTATCTTTATACATATATGCTTCTAAACTGTTGTATTCTGAGCACCTCTGCAAAAGCAGTGATAATGTGTGTGGTGAAAGTGTTGAATGATGATGAAAGTATTTTCTTTTTGGGGATTTTCTTTCTTTTTTGGGTCACCCTGCCTCGGTGGGAGACGACCGACTTGTTGAAAAAAAAAAATCCTGTTGTCTATGTATTGTTGGCTCGAGGGGTCATCGTTCCCGTGGCCTGGTCCCACACCAGGTCTCCTGGTCCATACCAGGACTCCCCTGGTTGATGGTCTGATCAATCAGAGTTCTGGTGCTAGCATCACGCACTCCAAAAATTCTCCAATAAAATTTGGAGAAAATATAAGACCTCTATATTTTTTAACTTTCTCTTGGCTGAGCAGAAAAAATATCGAATTCAGTCGAGCAACACATTTAATATTTAACCTTCCACGAACCATCCATGGACCCCCATAACTTACCCCCAGTGAACCATCAAGGATCCAAGAACTTGGTAGCAGCGGATCCTTTTAAATGGAGCAAAAGCATCCTATTCTAAAAGTGTATTTACTCCCACTTGTCGGTACTGGCCATTGTCTACCAGGGGTCCAAGGCCCCGTCATGGATCACTGAACCTACCTCCTGGCCCACCTTGGGGTTTATGGATCCCTGGAACATATACCATGAAACACTTTAGTCTACTCAACCTTAATCACCTAAGGGCCATGGATTCGGTTGTAGTAAGAAGATTGTAGCTTCAGTGATCCTGGCAGTCAACAGGAATCCAAACTCCACACCAACAAACCTGTGGCTTCAGTGATCCTGGCAGCCAACAGGAATCCAAACTCCACACCAACAAACCTGTGGCTTCAGTGATCCTGGCAGTCAACAGGAATCCAAACTCCACACCAACAAATCTGTAGCTTCAGTGACGATGGCAGTCAACAGGAATCCAAACTCCACTCCAACAAACCTGTGGCTTCAGTGATCCTGGCAGTCAACAGGAATCCAAACTCCATACCAACAAATCTGTAGCTTCAGTGACGATGGCAGTCAACAGGAATCCAAACTCCACTCCAACAAACCTGTGGCTTCAGTGATCCTGGCAGTCAACAGGAATCCAAACTCCACACCAACAAATCTGTAGCTTCAGTGACGATGGCAGTCGACAGAAATCCAAACTCCACACCAACAAACCTTTCCCTGAATGCCAGCGTGTGAGCCGGTACGCTCCCAGCCTCGACTCGTTGCACACCTTTAAAAACTGACTTTCCCTTATAAAATGTCCTCGTCATCATAAGAGTTTCTTACAGACCTTTGAGGCGCCCATCAAGATTTCCAGTTCTTTGACGTTGCTTACTGATGATCAGTTCACTCGTCGCTGCCTCGTCCCACTGGTATTATGGAACTGATACGTCGTGAGCAAGAGTTGTTATTTTGTGTAATAATGTTTATTGTTGATATTGTATGTATTGTGTGTTTTGGTGTGCGAAAATTCTTTTATGTTGTTAGGCTGAATTTTTTATGAGGCTTGCAGTGTGAAGGGTGGCAGTGTGAGGGGTGGCAGTGTGAAGGGTGGCAATGTGAGGGGGGTCCCAGTGTATGGGTGACAGTGTGAGGGGCAGCAGTGTATGGGTGGCAGTGTGAGGGGTGGCAGTGTGGAGGGGGCAGTGTGATAGGTGGTAGTGAGGGGGGCAGTGTGAGGGGTGGAAGTGTGAATGGGGCAGTGTGATAGGTGGTAGTGAGGGGTGGTAGTGTGAGGGGTGGCAGTTGGAGGTTGGTAGTGTGAAGATGGCGGTTTGAAGGTGGCAATGTGTGGATAACAGTATGAGGGATAGCAGTATGAGGATGGCAGGGCAACAGTGGCAGTATGAGGGGTGAGAATGTGAGGGGCGGCGACGTGAGGGGGCAGTAGTGTGAAGGGTGACGGTGTGAGGCTGACAGTGTGAGGGTGTCAGTGTAAAGGTCGCAGTGTGAGGGTGACAGTGTGAGGATGAGAATGAGAAAGTGGCCGGGTAAGTGGTGACAGTGTAAGGGTGACAGAGTGAGGGTGACAATGTAATGGTGGTAGTGTGAAGGTAGCAGTGTCAGGGGTGACAGTGTGAAGGTGGCAGTGTGAGGGGTGGCAATGTGAAGGGTGATAGTGTGGAGGTGGCAGTGTGAGGGGGCTGCAGTGTCAGGGTGGCAGTGTGACGTTGACAGTGTGAGGATGACAGTGTGAAAGTGGCAGTGTAAGGGTGGCAGTGTGAAGGGTGACAGTGTAAGGGTGGCAATGTGAAGGGTGACAGTGTGAGGGCGAAAGTGTGAGGGTGGTAGTGTGAAGGGTGACAGTGTGGAGGTGGCAGTGTAAGGGGTGACAGTGTAAGGGTGACAGTATAAGGGTGGCAGTGTGAGAGTGACAGTAAGAGGGTGGCATTGTGAAGACTGGCAGTGTGAAGGGTGACAGTGTAAGGGTGGCAGTGTGAAGGTGGCATTGTCAGGGTAGCAGAGTCAGGGGTGACTGTAAGGGTGACAGTGTGGGGGTGGCAGTGTGAGGGTGGCAGTGTGAGGCTTGCAGTGTGAGGCTTGAAGTGTGGGGGTAGCAGTGTGAGGGTGGCAGTGTGAGGCTTGAAGTGTAGGGGTGGCAGTGTGAGGGTGGCAGTGTGAGGCTTGAAGTGTGGGGGTGGCAGTGTGAGGGTGGCAGTGTGGGGGTGGCAGTGTGAGGCTTGAAGTGTAGGGATGGCAGTGTGATGCTTGAAGTGTAGGGGTGGCAGTGTGAAGGTGGCAGTGTGAGGCTTGAAGTGTAGAGGTGGCAGTGTGAGACTTGAAGTGTGGGGAAGGGGCAATGGGAGGGGTGTCAGTGTACTTAGTCATATGAATTTACCTCTAAGTGTTTGTTGGGGTAGATCCTGGCGCTGTCATGAGTCTTGCCAGATTCCCGCCTACCCTCGTGGCCTTGTACCTACCCTTAAAAAAATCTTGGAGCATACTTTCACCACTTTTTTGTTTATACCATTTATCTTCCTGTGCACCCTGAGGCTGAAGAAATATTTCCTAGCATCCCTTTGAATCGTCTGTGTATTTAGTTTCCATTATGCCTTCGTTTACCTATTTCCTGCTATTCATGGTTAAGCCCTGTCTATCCTATCAATTTTCCTGAGTATTCTGTATGTTGTTTTCATGTCTGTGGTTCTAGAGTCCTCAGGTTCATTTCATTTGGCCTATCATCATGGCTCATTCATCGTCTCTAGAACAACCTTAGTTGAATACCATTGAACTATCTTCAATTCTTGATATGATTTAATCAGGTGTGAGCTCCACGCTGGTGCTCCATGCTTTAAGATGGGACTAACGTATGTTGCATCAAGAGACCAGAATAACTGTTAGGATTTCCGAAGGCTACTCTTAAACTCGCCAGACGAGCTTTGGCTGTAGAGGTTATTCAGGTGATGTGACCCTCGGGCGATTTGGCTTTGCACTACGTTCACCCCCAGGTCCTGCTCCTAAAGCGAGGCTGCAGTCTCTTTCCTCAAGTCTATAATCAGTGTCCGGTCTTCTAGCCCATCCCCATTCTTCATGGTTTTGCATTTGCTGGGGATGATTTTATGTACAGTGACAGTGTGTAGGTAGGTGTGTAAAGGGTTATGAATAAGTCTTTGTTTAGGTTCCTGGATGTCATTTTCAGGTATTTTTCGTTGCTTGATTCCTCTAGTTCCTCTTCGCTTATATGCGCGCTATTACAACCCAGGATTCCAAATGGCCTGTTACCCCGGGTGTAATCGGAGCAAATAAACACAGTAGAAAAAGTTTAGACTTATATTATCCTTCACCAATTTAGAACAGCAATATGTACACTATGTACAGTGATAAGTATAGTGCACTCCACGGTAAGCAAAGCAGAAATAGAAGCCACAAGATAGCAGACCGTGCTTCAACCAGCTCTAGAATGGGAATGACAAGGGCAGACAGGAGAGCGGTACCCACATAACCTCTGCTATTGCCAAAACCATCTTCTTATTGGCTAGAACCTGGTCACTAGTTGAACGACGGGGCCCCATCATCAACTCTTAGCAACCTGGTTCGCTGGTTGGGGGAGATAGCCTGTAAATGAGGGTGTGTACATGCCACACCCCCACCCCGAGAAGGCTCAGGATTAGGCTGCCACCTCCCAGTGGTAACCGTGCCGCCATGGCACAAAATAATGGGACCGCCTTTCCTCTCCACCATCCAACTCTTAGATAGAGTTCAGCTTTTCTCGTGACCAAAAGCCAAACCCTAAACTTAGAGTGAGACAGCAGTCAGACAGGCTAGCATAGGTCCAAGATACAGGCGGACGGTAGCCCGCATCCCCTCACTAAAAAAAAACCCCACACCAGGGGATAAAAAAAAAGAGCGTGAAAAGGGGTTACCACAAATAACATCCTAACCTAAATAAAATATTATACTCTAGATAAAGAGTCTGCCAACATATTTTCTTTGCCGGCAATATATTTAATTGAAATATTATATGGTTGCAGCCTTAGCGTCCAGCGCATAAGCCTTGTGTTGTTGTTCTTCATGGCTTTGAGATATACTAGAGGATTGTGATCACTGTAGACTGTGACCACCTGCGATGTCTGGCCCACATAAACATCGAAATGCTCCAAAGCCAGTATCAGCGCGAGGGCTTCTTTTTCAATGGTAGAGTAAGCCCTCTGATGTGGCTGGAACTTGGCTGAAAAGTATGCTACAGGCTGCAACTCCTTGTTCCCGATTTGTAATAGTACTGCCCCAACCCCAGACTCACAAGCATCAACCTGTAATGAAAAAGGTTTGGATAAGTCTGGAGACAAGAGAATGGGTGCAGTACACAATAATCTTTTTGCTTTATTAAAAGCAGTGTTACAGTCTGAGGTCCAATTAAAGGGAACTTTGTAACTGGTAAGAGAGGTAAGAGGGGCTACAATATCTGAGAAATTCTTACAGAATCTTCTGTAAAATCCTATCATGCCTAGGAAACGTTGAAGAGATTTCCTATCATGAGGAACTGGATAATCTTTAATAGAAAGAACTTTAGCAAGTTTAGGTGCAACTTTACCACTACCTACTTCATGGCCTAGAAAAGTGACAGTGGCCTGGCCAAAGGAAGATTTAGATAAATTAACTGTTAAATGGGAACTCTTAAAGGTCTCAAACAGAGCCTTAAGTCTAAGTAGGTGTTGATCCCAAGTATCAGACACCACAACAATATCATCTAGGTACGCTGCCGTGCCTTCAAGTTCTTTAATAGTCTTATGGATAACTTTCTGGAATGAAGAGGGGGAATTTTTCATTCCGAAGGGGGTAACTGTGTATTGATAATGACCTCCTGGAATTACGAAGGCAGAGATTTCCTTCGCCTTATCTGTCAAAGGTACCTGATAGTAGCCTTTAAGGAGATTTAATTTGGACACAAAAGTAGCCTTACCCACAAAGTCAATTACGTCATCCAGACGAGGAAGAGGGTAAGCATCTGTAATTGTGACCTCGTTCACTTTACGGTAGTCTGTACACATACGAAACCCTCCATCAGCCTTCTTCACAAGGATGCACGGTGAAGCCCATGGACTAGATGACTCCTCCACTAAACCATGCTTTAACAAAAATTCTACTTCCTGCTGAAGCAGCCTTTGCTTTTCAGGATTAGCTCTGTAGGGGGAGAGTTTAATTGGTTTAGAGTTTCCCACATCTACATCATGGTAACCTAAAGTACATTTTTTCGGCACATCCGAAAAAATATTAGGATATGACTGTAGAAGCTCAGTTAAATTTGTTGCTTGCATTTCAGATAATCCCTCCATTAAAGGGCTAGGATCCTTGAGGAGGACAGAATTTGAAAGTTTAATATTAATTTCAGAGATAGAGTGCAAAGAGAGTTGTCCTCAGAGGTAGAGGACAGAGTCATTACTGGGACTTTATCTGGTGTATGAAAGACCTTTATTTGATTAATGTGGTAAGTTTTAGTTTTTGAGGTCTTATCAATGGGAGCTACCACATAATTTACATCAGATAATCTACTTACAATCTGCATAGGTCCCGTAAATCTAGCTTTCAAGGTGTGGCCAGGTATAGGTTCCTGCACCAACACCTTGTCTCCTGGATGGAAGGAGCGGAATTGTGCACTTCTGTCATACCTCTGTTTCATCTTGCTTTGAGCTGTCTTTAGGTTATCCTTGGCTAACTGACGTGCCACCTGCAACCTTGAAGACGGATTGTAGAGTGTTGAGCTAACGTCTTCTCCCATCCATCCTTCTTTGAGCACCCGAAGAGGACCTCGTACATTGTGCCCAAAGATCAGCTCAAAAGGACTATACACTGTAGACTCTTGCACCGTTTCTCGTACTGAGAACAGCAACAAAGGTAGTGATTCATCCCAGTCTGTAGGAAAGTGCATGCAAAAACTTATCATTGTTTTTAATGTCTGGTGGAATCTTTCCAAGGCGCCTTGGGACTGAGGATGATAGGCAGTGGATAAGTTGTGGATTATCCCTAACCTAGTTAATACTTCCCTAAATGCTTTGGCAGTGAAGTTAGTACCTTGATCACTTTGAATAGTTTTAGGAATGCCAAAACAAGAAATGAATTTTGTTAAAGCTTTGAGAATAGCTTTAGTATTAATACTACGCATGGGAATTGCTTCAGGATATCTGGTTACTTTATCCATAATCGTAAATAAATATTGATTTCCAGACTTTGACCTAGGTAGTGGACCTACACAATCTATAATTAAATGTGCAAAAGGTTCTCCATCAGCAGGTATAGGTTGGAGAGGTGCAGGTTTAATGGAATGTCCAGGTTTTCCAACTTGCTGACATTCTCGGCAACACCTAATATGATTCTTCACATCTTTCTTTAATTTTGGCCAATAAAATTCTTTTGTGATTCTATACAAGGTTTTTGTAATTCCTAAGTGACCTCCTAATGACGTATTATGAGCTTTATTTAATATTTGAGGTCTATACTTTGTTGGAACCACTAACCTGTCATACAATTGCCGGCCCTCTATCTCCTTACCAGTCTCAGTGCAGATCAAATAATCGTTTTTAACTTCATACTTGACCGGATGACCCAAAGAGGATTTACCCATGGCTGCCTCAAAAGCGAATTTTAAAGAAGGGTCCTTTCGTTGTTCCTCCCGGAAGGACAGTCCCTCGGGCATGGAAACAGAGACATCTGGCAATCCTGCAACCTGGGAATAGGAAGGCTTGATCGGGGTCTGTTCACTTGATCTACGAGGCTCTGGCCAGTTTTCCTCGTAAAACAATGTGGCTATTCCGAGATCGGAGTCGTCCAAGGATAGGTCAACATTCTCTCCAGACAACTCTTGGGATGTTGCCCGAGTTATGGCCAACACTGGAGAAGCATTAATCATTATAGGTTCAGGACATGAACTAACAGTAGTAATGTTATTACCCAGTAATAACACTGCATCTTTCATGGGGAATCCTTTTGAGACACCTACAGTCAAGTACCCAGTGTAATATTTGCACTGTACATAAATTTTATGCAAAGGAACAGAATATATAGCTCCTCCAAATGCTTCCAATAAAACAGAGGAATTCAAAGAAGTATTCTCTGAAAGGGGTAATATTCCCTCTCTTACAAGTGAGCAATATGCTCCAGTATCTCTAAAGGTCTTTACTTTAGTTGTTTGAGTTTTCCTGAAGGGAAATAAGACTCTTGCAATAATAAGGGGCCATACCTTTTTCTACTTCTCTAGGGGACATGTTACTAGGGATATTAGAGATTTTCCCAATTGGTTGGGGTTTATGGGGGCAGTTGGGACTGATGTGACCTACTTTATTGCACCTGAAGTAGACGACAGGCTTGCCCTTTACTCCCTGTTGACGTTGCAAATGGTGTCGTTCTGGCTGGTGTCTCTCTGGATACTGTTGTCGAGATGCACCATGAGTAGTTTGCCTCTCCGCAGGTGGACCATATGTTGAGAAGCGTGGCTCACCAGGTGACTTGGTGTCTGACGTAGACGTTCTCCCTCCGGCTGGCACTTCATTCTCCAAGGTTGACGATCTCTGCTCATGCCAGGCTGTTGAAAAGAGAGACGGGACCGCTCGGACAAGGAGCGGTTAGTTTCGAAGGTATCAGCCAACCTGGCTGCCTTCAATGCAGTGGTTAAGTCACGATCCTGCAGAAAGACTCGAACCTCTGGTCCCACAGACTCCAGCAGGTTATCAATCAGAATAAGCTGCACCAGCTCCTCAAAGGTAGAGACACCACTTGCTTTATACCAGCTGGTAAAAGCTTTGGTTTGCTGTCTCACAAAGTCCACTAGGGATTGACCAAGCTGCCGCCTGCTTAATTTAAAACGCTTGCGATATTTGGCTGGGATACATGTATATGCTCCCAACACTGTGGTCTTCACTACTTGATAATCAGAGAATTCAGCGTCATTTAATACTGACGTAAATTCCTGTGCCTTACCCGATAATGCTGTATGAACCAACGATGCCCAATGCTGTTCCGGCCACCTCAAGGCTCGAGCCTGATTTTCGAAGCTTTCGAAAAATTGCTCTGGTTCGGCCTCATTGAAGCGGGGAACAAACTGTACTGCTTTTTGTAAACTAAAATCATTTACAGAATGCGAAAACTGCCTCTTTTCTCTTTCCCTATCAAATTCTTCCCTTGCGAATGCTCTCTGTTCCCTAGTTTGCTCAAGATTGATTTTTGCCAGCTCAAGTGCCAACGACGCTGATTCACCTTGAGACAACCCAGCTGCACTATACTGACCATTTTGCTCCGTAGGAGTATCATCTTCCTCCTGCGAGAACATAGGAGTTTTTGCCCTAGCTCCCGTAGAGGGAGGAGTCTGATGTGCCATCTCTTCTTCTATAAGTTTGTCAGCAATCAGTGAACGCAGTTGCGCAGCTGTGAGAGTGCGTTTGTATGTAATGCCAATGGAACGAGCAATTTGCCAACAACGCTGTAGGGACAATTTAGGTAGGTTATGCAAAGTATATGCCGACACCAGACGTCTGACTCGTCTAGGTGGCATAAGTTATTCGCTATGCACAGTACGATTGCAGAATACCCCAACGTAACACGTTAATTTTCAGAACACGCTTAGCTATGCACAGTACGTTTGCAGAATACGCATACAAGCAAAGCCGACTGCAAAATTCTCCACACCGAACAGGCTAGTAACAACTGACACGCAAAATTTGTAAAGCAATGCCAGACAGCTACACTGTTCTAGAAGATTGACCGTAGCGAAGCGAGCACACCGAACAAGCTCGTAGCGAGCTGTTGAACGATCACACAATAGCAAGGCTGATCATAAAGCAACTGACACGCAAAATTTGTAAAGCAATGCCAGACAGCAAGCTGCACAATGTTCCTGCTACGAGCTTCACCCTAAACTCAACCGTTTCTCGAAGTCCAGCTCCAGCTCTCGGACAGGCTACCCATATTACAACCCAGGATTCCAAATGGCCTGTTATCCCGGGTGTAATGGGAGCAAATAAACACAGTAGAAAAAGTTTAGACTTATATTATCCTTCACCAATTTAGAACAGCAATATGTACACTATGTACAGTGATAAGTATAGTGCACTCCACGGTAAGCAAGGCAGAAATAGAAGCCACAAGATAGCAGACCGTGCTTCAACCAGCTCTAGAATGGGAATGACAAGGGCAGACAGGAGAGCGGTACCCACATAACCTCTGCGATTGCCAAAACCATCTTCTTATTGGCTAGAACCTGGTCACTAGTTGAACGACGGGGCCCCATCATCAACTCTTAGCAACCTGGTTCGCTGGTTGGGGGAGATAGCCTGTAAATGAGGGTGTGTACATGCGCCGAATAAAGGTTACGTACTCTTTGCATGCCACACGCGCCTTCTTCAATTTTCATCACTCTGCATTTTCTTGTGAGGAATTACAGTAGCCACAGTTCTCTTCATACTGCAACCGGCCAAGGCTTCTCGCAGAGGACTGTAGTCACATTCTCTCTATAATCTCAAGTTCTGCGTGATGTGCAATTATTGACATACATAGGGAATATTATATGTCCTGGAACCCAGTACTAGGGTCCGTGCACTATATTGGTGACATTTTCCATTCTGACATCCTCTCTCTCTATGATTTCTATATTACTAGGTATTCTTTTAGTCAGTATGTGGGTCACTTCAGTGCCGCGTCGAAAACGTTCTCAAAGTAAAGAAAACTCCATTTAGCCCATCTTTCTTGACTTATTTTCCAAAAACTTCTTCATTTCAGTAAGGTTCGGGATTCAAGATTTTCCATTCCGGAAGTCATGTTATCGTTATCTCAAAATGCTCTGTTAATTGTTTTCGTATTACATTTTTCACTAAATATGGGATGGTAGTCAGTGATATGGTTACCTGTCTGTCATCTTTCGCAGTATTGGGATAACATTTGTTCTTATCCAGGTGTCTGGAAGTGCCTGATTCTGTGGCTTGAGCGCACCAGCTCCTCTTAACGTCCACAGGGATGTGTTGTCTATGTTATTTACTTTCGTATGATCCAACTGAAAGAGCATTTTCTTCACTTCTTCATGAGAGGTTGCGAAGTCAGCTAATTCTCCTTCGTAGGTCGTGTCTTTTCCTTCTTCAGAGAGTACGACTTGCTCAGTTGGGTATAGGTATTGAAAACTTTTGCTTAGTTCTTTGTATATATATTGTGATATCAAGGAATAGGCTGTCTTCTCTTTAATAGTCTTATCACTTCAGTCATTTACTTTCTTATGAGTCTGTTTAGTAGTATTCACTCAGATTTTAAAGCCGCTATTGTCTTTTTAAAGCAACTTTTCTCATTTCTCTTGGTTTTTGTGTAATCATTCTGAGTCCTCCGGCGCACGTCTTTGTTGTCTGGCACTGGTATTTCTTGTACTTTTATTATGCTCTTTTGTTTTTCTCTTTCGTCTCTTCACATTTCATATTGAACACAGGTTTCATATGTTTCTTGCCATACCCTGGGGAAATGAAAGAGGCATTTTTTGTTGCTACTTGAGACTTTAAAGTGATCAGTTCAATCATTTCTTTCTGGTGCATTAATTTCTATAGTGACTAGGCAAAAAATATCCTCATCTCTTCGTTTTCGCCCTTTCTTGACTTTGATTTCATGTTCTTCTTCATTCCACTTGTTTGTACGCTTGACTGTGTTCTGATGCCGGTGACTAGTACACGGTGGTCACTTGTTCACATTGCTTGATTACAACAATTATTTTATATACACAAATCATTTAACATTAATACTAAATTAGATGTCTGATAATATATCTTCCTACTGAGAACTTAGTCCTTTGAGGCCAGTGCTTCTTCTGGTAATGTGCTGCTCTGTCTTTACTATTCCAGTGACATAGATAACAGGGAAACTTGGTAAAACCTCCTTGGAGTCCCATCAACAATGCCACTATCACAGTTCAAAGATTCCAGTAGAAGTTCGACACTGTTGTAGTCCCCCTTAATTAAGATGCACTGAATGAGCCAAAGGAAGAGATGAATACTTGTTCCCATTGTGCAGAAGTACAGCTTTTAGGCTTCTGTCAATGAAGAGTCTCCACTACTCTGGATTGCATGTAATTCCAATTGCATCAAACAGGCCTGATACATTATTACAGTAGCACAACCTGTCTTCATTAGCGAAGAAGCTTGAGAAATGTTGGTGACGTTTTCTTTGGCTTGTCACTTGCACACTTTCATCCTTGAGCCTTGAAATCAAAAGCTCAGCATTTGACTTCGCCAAACCAAGATCTCTGATAAGGTCATTAAGGTCTGTATGGTTTGGTAGTAAGGATTCCTTCCAACAGCTGCATCTGTGAGCTCAGTCTTGTTCACTGTGCTAATGATTTTCTGATTTGCTGCTTTCTTCCTCTGACGGTTGACTTCTTCCTGGAGGTGTAGGTACAGGAAAATCAGCACTGTGTGGTACTGTGCAATAGAAGAGGGAAGGTCTGGATAAGAAATGGCAGGTGCATTTTTCCCAGTTCGGTGTTTAGAAGGATCCACCAGACAGAAGTAGCAGTTGGTTGAGTGATCAGTGGGTTCACACCATATTCCTGAAACAGCAAACTTCATGGCTATTTTTTCTCCTCTATATCATCCTGTAAAACAACATAAGAATTAGTTTCAGTTACATGCATTTCATTAAAAAAAGGTTGCTATTCAGTATTTTACCCTTCATATAACTGATGACTTTCATACCTTCCAATGTTTTCTTACAATGTTCACAAGCAACATGAGGCGCCCAGGTCTTGTCTTGGTCCACAACTGCCATGACAAAATATGCTTTTAAGCTTTACACATATTTTGTAGATGCTGTTACAGAGAACTTCTTTGCTCTTGTCTTAATGACCACATATGTAGCAGAATACATTTGGATAATGATTGCAGCCTCTTGATGCCGTTTCACTTCTTCTGATGTGTCTTCTCAGGCAGCCAGAGCTGAACTGAATGCTGGTGTGTGATCCCCTGTTTTTATATTTGCCAAGTAAAACCCTAGAACATAATAATTTTACACCAGACTTTCTTGAAAGTGTTCTAGAAGTGTCCTGACCACAAAAGCAAAGTTCTGGGATCAAAATTACTTTTTTTTAAATTCTGTTTAGTTATGAAGAATTTGGAAATAATGCTTATTTCCTGGGAACACGACAAAAGCGAAATTATCTTCCATAGTGTTATCGATACCAGTAGTAACTTTTTCTTACCATTTTTCTAATTTTCCAAACTCATAGTCTGAGTAGTCTGTGTGCTGGGGCAGTAAAAACAGAAAACAGACGCTTTGGTTTTGATAATAAATCATGCGAATTTTGACCTGAGGAAATATCTCAGTCACACTGTAAGTCTGTGGTCAACGATACTCTGCAGCGTTCGTTATACGGGACGGAAGATGCCTTGGTGCTGGTGAAGGGGTCTTGATCCAAGGAATTGATACAATCCTTCCCTTCCTCGGATCAGTTTTGTTTACCTTAAATTCCCTAGGCACTGTACGGCACTTACACAGAAGTGTATGTATAAGGTTTGGTGAAAAAGGTGTAATTTGTTAACCGCTTCCCCAAAGTATAATAATATAATTATTATTATACTTATCACTATTATTATTATTATTATTATTATTATTATTATTATTATTATTATTATTATTATATTATAATAAAAGGTGTTCAAAAGGCAAGTCAAACCACTGGATAATGTAAGCTAAATCAGTCAATCAATTTATTTCCACATGATACACCGTTTGAACAAAATTGGCTGACATGAAAACTCTGACATAGACGCCTCACAGATAAGTTTTGACAAGGATCTGTTCGAGATCTTTAATCAGCCAAATTTAAGGAAATAAATCAGAACATGGGAACAAAAGATGTGTATTTGAATTTAAGAACATAGGAACTTGTGAGTATTAAAAAAAAACATGGTAGCATAATATGATGGATCATAAAAACAACATGTGAGCATAATAACAAGAGAGCTTACGAACAAGGGAGCATTAGAATACCAAGGGAGCATAAAATAAAAAACAAGGAAGCATAGAATTATGTAAACATTAGAATAACATGCATGAATAATAACATGGAATCATTATAACAACACTGGAGCATAAAAGCAACATAGGAGTATAAAACTAGATAGGAGCAAAAAAAAAAAAAAAAAAAACATAGGAAGCGACTGCAGCAAAAGCCAAGAAAATGATAGAATATATTATAGAAACTTTTCAAATAGTTTGTGGTCTCACGACCTAAATACATCACCGTGCTCACAGAGCGTTTCAAGGCAGAAGAGACAGCAGTACTGGAAAATGTATTGAGGTCGTATACAACCCAGACAATAAAACAAACTGTAAGAAATGTCTCCAAGCACTTAGACTGTTCTCTCTAGAACTGAGAAGAGAGAGAGAGGTATCCCTGTAATATATAGAAGGGACTTAAGGGATTGGTCCCTAACCTGCACACTGCTTGCCTTCTTAGTCGAGTGAAAGATGTGGACCTTTTAATAGTATGGTTTTAATGTCTTGTTTATCTTGAAGGTGCTGATCTACAGCTCCTGTCTCTTTTGAGGCTGTTAAGCTACAGATGTCTGATTGATTGACTGATTTCAGCTAAAGCTCCTCGACCTCTTGAGAAACTTTCAGTACGAGTTCCTAGGTCTTGTGCAGAGTTAACTGCAGCTCCTACGTTACTTGCAGAGTTAACTGCAGCTCCTACGTTACTTGCAGAGTTAACTGCAGCTCCTAGGTTACTTGCAGAGTTAACTGCAGCTCCTAGGTTACTTGAAGAGTTAACTGCAGCTCCTAGGTTACTTGCAGAGTTAACTGCAGCTCCTACGTTACTTGAAGAGTTAACTGCAGCTCCTACGTTACTTGAAGAGTTAACTGCAGCTCCTACGTTACTTGAAGAGTTAACTGCAGCTCCTACGTTACTTGAAGAGTTAACTGCAGCTCCTACGTTACTTGAAGAGTTAACTGCAGCTCCTACGTTACTTGAAGAGTTAACTGCAGCTCCTACGTTACTTGAAGAGTTAACTGCAGCTCCTACGTTACTTGAAGAGTTAACTGCAGCTCCTAGGTTACTTGCAGAGTTAACTGCAGCTCCTAGGTTACTTGTAGAGTTGACTGCAGCTCCTAGGTTACTTGTAGAGTTGACTGCAGCTCCTAGGTTACTTGCAGAGTTAACTGCAGCTCCTACGTTACTTGAAGAGTTAACTGCAGCTCCTACGTTACTTGAAGAGTTAACTGCAGCTCCTACGTTACTTGAAGAGTTAACTGCAGCTCCTAGGTTACTTGCAGAGTTAACTGCAGCTCCTAGGTTACTTGCAGAGTTAACTGCAGCTCCTAGGTTACTTGCAGAGTTAACTGCAGCTCCTAGGTCTCTTGCAAAGTTAACTGCAGCTATTACGTATCTTGAGGTATTTGAAGCACAGTCATAAGGTCTCTTTTAAGCAAGAGAATGGGATTATGTAATCTGGTAACCTTTCCATTACGATTACCGAAACACACCTGCTTTAAATTTATTGTGAAGACGTTTCTTAGAATTTCCCGAAAAGGGGGATACGCGTATTAGACTTACAGTAAACCTCCCTTTTCGAAAATACGAAACAAAATCTGGTGGGTCATTAAATCTAGCAATAAGAGACAGATTTCTTTGATCGGAGAATTGTTCATCATTGTTAAAATCACTGGAAAATAATCTCTTCCTCCTATCAATGAAGAGTTTCAAGTTTCCGTTTGATAAATTGCGAATGTCTACTCTGGTCGGATTCAAACTTACCACGCTAGTGTATCTTATTAAGACTGTATAGGTTCTAATTTACGTTTTATTTATGATAATGCAATAAAGTTTATTAGTGGCTTCTTCAGTCCAATACAGAGAAGAACGATGGACGATGAGGAATATTTTAGGCAATCAGTCCTTCAACCTGGAGCTGATGTGTTCACTCTTGATATAAAAATCATAAATTGTGATGGAGACCAGTAACAATACGAGCTATGATTTCCGGACGACACACCAGGGAAGAAAGTTTCAAGTCGAGCAAAAGAGTCATTCTCCAGTTACTGCACGGATTCAAACGACTCTGAGCTTGATAAAAACTTACTGCACTGATACATTTTCCAGGACACAAACTAAACTAAACGGGTACTCTCCTGGTCGTACTCTCCTGGTCGTACTCTCCTGGTCGTACTCTCCTGGTCGTACTCTCCTGGTCGTACTCTCCTGGTCGTACTCTCCTGGTCGTACTCTCCTGGTCGTACTCTCCTGGTCGTACTCTCCTGGTCGTACTCTCCTGGTCGTACTCTCCTGGTCGTAAAATGTATCAGCATTTAAATATTGAAGTCGTTCAACAGGTTAAATTTCATATTCAGTTACTGCGTCTGTGTGTTGCTGTCTACCAGTCTGTCTTTGTGTGTTGCTGTCTACCAGTCTGTCTTTGTGTGTTGCTGTCTACCAGTCTGTCTTTGTGTGTTGCTGTCTACCAGTCTATCTTTGTGTGCTGCTGTCTACCAGTCTGTCTTTGTGTGTTGCTGTCTACCAGTCTGTCTTTGTGTGTTGCTGTCTACCAGTCTGTCTTTGTGTGTTGCTGTCTACCAGTCTGTCTTTGTGTGTTGCTGTCTACCAGTCTGTCTTTGTGTGTTGCTGTCTACCAGTCTGTCTTTGTGTGTTGCTGTCTACCAGTCTGTCTTTGTGTGTTGCTGTCTACCAGTCTGTCTTTGTGTGTTGCTGTCTACCAGTCTTTGTGTGTTGCTGTCTACCAGTCTGTCTGTGTGTTGCTGTCTACCAGTCTGTCTTTGTGTGTTGCTGTCTACCAGTCTGTCTTTGTGTGTTGCTGTCTACCAGTCTGTCTTTGTGTGTTGCTGTCTACCAGTCTGTCTTTGTGTGTTGCTGTCTACCAGTCTGTCTTTGTGTGTTGCTGTCTACCAGTCTGTCTTTGTGTGTTGCTGTCTACCAGTCTGTCTTTGTGTGTTGCTGTCTACCAGTCTGTCTTTGTGTGTTGCTGTCTACCAGTCTGTCTTTGTGTGTTGCTGTCTACCAGTCTGTCTGTGTGTTGCTGTCTACCAGTCTGTCTTTGTGTGTTGCTGTCTACCAGTCTGTCTTCGTGTGTTGCTGTCTACCAGTCTGTCTTTGTGTGTTGCTGTCTACCAGTCTGTCTTCGTGTGTTGCTGTCTACCAGTCTGTCTTTGTGTGTTGCTGTCTACCAGTCTGTCTTCGTGTGTTGCTGTCTACCAGTCTGTCTTTGTGTGTTGCTGTCTACCAGTCTGTCTTTGTGTGTTGCTGTCTACCAGTCTGTCTTTGTGTGTTGCTGTCTACCAGTCTGTCTTTGTGTGTTGCTGTCTACCAGTCTGTCTTTGTGTGTTGCTGTCTACCAGTCTGTCTTTGTGTGTTGCTGTCTACCAGTCTTTGTGTGTTGCTGTCTACCAGTCTGTCTGTGTGTTGCTGTCTACCAGTCTGTCTTTGTGTGTTGCTGTCTACCAGTCTGTCTTTGTGTGTTGCTGTCTACCAGTCTGTCTTTGTGTGTTGCTGTCTACCAGTCTGTCTTTGTGTGCTGCTGTCTACCAGTCTGTCTTTGTGTGTTGCTGTCTACCAGTCTGTCTTTGTGTGTTGCTGTCTACCAGTCTGTCTTTGTGTGTTGCTGTCTACCAGTCTGTCTTTGTGTGTTGCTGTCTACCAGTCTGTCTTTGTGTGTTGCTGTCTACCAGTCTGTCTGTGTGTTGCTGTCTACCAGTCTGTCTTTGTGTGTTGCTGTCTGCCAGTCTGTCTTTGTGTGTTGCTGTCTGCCAGTCTGTCTTTGTGTGTTGCTGTCTGCCAGTCTGTCTTTGTGTGTTGCTGTCTACCAGTCTGTCTTTGTGTGTTGCTGTCTACCAGTCTGTCTTCGTGTGTTGCTGTCTACCAGTCTGTCTTTGTGTGTTGCTGTCTACCAGTCTGTCTTTGTGTGTTTCTGTCTACCAGTCTGTCTTTGTGTGTTGCTGTCTACCAGTCTGTCTTTGTGTGTTGCTGTCTACCAGTCTGTCTTTGTGTGTTGCTGTCTACCAGTCTCTTTGTGTGTTGCTGTCTACCAGTCTGTCTTTGTGTGTTGCTGTCTACCAGTCTTTGTGTGTTGCTGTCTACCAGTCTGTCTTTGTGTGTTGCTGTCTACCAGTCTTTGTGTGTTGCTGTCTACCAGTCTGTCTTTGTGTGCTGCTGTCTACCAGTCTGTCTTTGTGTGTTGCTGTCTACCAGTCTGTCTTTGTGTGCTGCTGTCTACCAGTCTGTCTTTGTGTGTTGCTGTCTACCAGTCTGTCTTTGTGTGTTGCTGTCTACCAGTCTGTCTTTGAGTGTTGCTGTTTACCAGTCTGTCTTTGTGTGTTGCTGTCTACCAGTCTGTATTTGTGTGTTGCTGTCTACCAGTCTTTGTGTGTTGCTGTCTACCAGTCTGTCTTTGTGTGTTGCTGTCTACCAGTCTTTGTTGCTGTCTACCAGTCTGTCTTTGTGTGTTGCTGTCTACCAGTCTGTCTTTGTGTGTTGCTGTCTACCAGTCTTTGTTGCTGTCTACCAGTCTGTCTTTGTGTGTTGCTGTCTACCAGTCTACGTCTGTGTGTGTTGCGGTCTACCAGTCAACGTCTGTGTTGCTGTCTACAGTCGACGTCTGTGTGTGTTGCTGTCTACCAGTCTACGTCTGTGTGTGTTGCTGTCTACCAGTCTACGTCTGTGTGTGTTGCTGTCTACCAGTCTACGTCTGTGTGTGTGTGTTGCTGTCTACCAGCCTACGTCTGTGAGTGCTGCTGTCTACCAGTCTACGTCTGTGTGCTGCTGCTGTCTACCAGTCTACGTCTGTGTGTGTTGCTGTATACCAGTCTCCGCCTGTGTGTGTTGCTGTCTACCAGTCTCCGTCTGTATGTGTTGCTGTCTACCAGTCTCCGTCTGTGTGTGCTGCTGTCTACCAGTCTACGTCTTTGTGTGTTGCTGTCTACCAGCCTCCGTCTGTGTGTGTTGCTGTCTACCAGTCTCCGTCTGTATGTGTTGATGTCTATCAGTCTCCGTCTGTATGTGTTGCTGTCTACCAGTCTACGTCTGTGTTGCTGTCTACCAGCCTCCGTCTATGTGTTACTGTCTACCAGCCTCCGTCTGTGTGTTACTGTCTGCCAGCCTCAGTCTGTTACTGTCTACCATCCTCCGTCTGTGAGCTACTGTCTACCAGCCTCCGTCTGTGTGTTGCTGTCTACCAGCCTCCGTCTGTGTTACTGTCTACCATCCTCCGCCTGTTACTGTCTACCAGCCTCCGTCTGTGAGCTACTGACTACCAGCCTCCGTCTGTGAGCTACTGACTACCAGCCTGAGTGTGTTGCTGTCTACCAGCCTCCGTCTGTGAGCTACTGTCTACCAGCCTCCGTCTGTGTGTTGCTGTCTACCAGCCTCCGTCTGTGTGTTGCTGTCTACCAGCCTCAGTCTGTGTGTTGTTGTCTACCAGCCTCCGTCTGTGTGCTGTCTACCAGCCTCCGTCTGTGTTACTGTCTACCATCCTCCGGCTGTGTTAGTCTACCATCATCCGTCTGTGTGCTGCTGTCTACCAGCCTCCGTCTGTGTGCTGCTGTCTACCAGCCTCCGTCTGTGAGCTACTGTCTACCAGCCTCCATCTGTGTGTTGCTGTCTACCAGCCTTCGTCTGTGAGCTGTCTACCAGCCTCCGTCTGTGTGTTGCTGTCTACCAGCCTCCGTCTGTGTGTTGCTGTCTACCAGCCTCTGTCTGTGTGTTGCTGTCTACCAGCCTCTGTCTGTGTGTTGCTGTCTACCAGCCTCCGTCTGTGTGTTGCTGTCTACCATCCTCCGGCTGTGTGTTACTGTACCATCCTCCGGCTGTGTTACTGTCTACCATCCTCCGTCTGTGTTACTGTCTACCAGCCTCCGTCTGTGAGCTACTGTCTACCAGCCTCCGTCTGTGTGCTACTGTCTACCAGCCTCCGTCTGTGAGCAACTGTCTACCAGCCTCCGTCTGTGAGCTACTGTCTACCAGCCTCCGTCTGTGTGCTGCTGTCTACCAGCCTCCGTCTGTGAGCTACTGTCTGCCAGCCTCCATCTGTGTGTTGCTGTCTACCAGCCTCCGTCTGTGAGCTACTGTCTACCAACCTCCGTCTGTGAACTACTGTCTACCAGCCTCCGTCTGTGAGCTACTGTCTACCAACCTCCGTCTGAGAGCTACTGTCTACCAACCTCCGTCTGTGAGCTACTGTCTACCAACCTCCGTCTGAGAGCTACTGTCTACCAACCTCCGTCTGTGAGCTACTGTCTACCAACCTCCGTCTGTAAGCTACTGTCTACCAGCCTCCGTCTGTGAGCTACTGTCTACCAACCTCCGTCTGTAAGCTACTGTCTACCAGCCTCCGTCTGTGAGCTACTGTCTACCAACCTCCGTCTGTGTGTTGCTGTCTACCAGCCTCCGTCTGTGTACAATGTCTACCCGTCTAATACTAACATTATGATGATAAAACGAATATTAGCATCAAAATATTTTAATAAAGCATAGTACATATTATTTAGAAAATAATTACTGTAATCTTTATTTATAATTTTTGATTATGGCTTTAGTAAAGTTAATATGAAAATGGTATCCAGTACCAGCAGTTAGGTATCTTTATTTCGAAACGTTTCGCCTACACAGTAGGCTTATTCAGTCGAGTGCAGAGGAGACAGCAGAAGCAGTAGACGTTAAGGTGATATAATCAGTCCATCACCCTTGATGAAGTAGTTCCGAGGGGTCAGTCCCTCAGCTTGGAGAAGAGTTCTGTTCCATACTGTGAATGTGCAACCGATGCAACAGTATGGAGACTATGGAGATATAATCTTGACGACAAGAGAGGCGGAGCCAACTTGTCGAGCTCCGTAATCACTGAGAGAGCAACTCCCTCACCTCGGAGAGTATATGTCTGCATACTTTTGCTTCAGTTTCACATTGTTCCAGGCTATGGAGTTGAGCCCTTCTCCAGGCTGAGGGACTGACCACCTCGAAACTACGTCTTTAAGAGTGACGGTGTTATTACATCGTCTTTACATCTCTACTGCTTCTGCTGCCTCCTCTGTACTTGACTGAAGAAACCTGTTGTGTTGGTGAAACCTTTCGGAATAAAGATACGTAACTGTTACACATGTCTTAACAAGGATTTACTAGGAAATAATTAAGTAGGCCTACAATAAGAACATCTCACCATCACAAAATAATCACCTTCACAGCATTTTGACCTTTAAATCGATCACCTAATTGACACAGTCACGAACACGAATATTTGATAATTTCAAACACCTGACCATCATTTCTCTACAAACACGAATCCATTACAGTCACGAACAAATAACTAGATCAAACACAAGTTCATAATATGCTTATAAACAACTGTTTATTGCAATCACGAATACCTGACCATTTCAAATATACGACCATTAACACCTACACAAACAAATAACCACTACAGTCACTAACACATTACCACGTCAACCACACCACCATTAACATACAAACAACTAACCATTACAATATCACCTGATCATTTGAAACACACGACCATTAACAACCACACAAACAACTAACCATCACAGCATCAACACACACGAGCGTCAGCTTTAACAAAGACTGACAAACAAACAGGCAATTAGGCATTTTTTTATCAGGTCTGATCAGGTGTGCTAAGTGAAATTACCTCACAGCTGCAACTCCCATTGATCCTCATTGTCTTCCAAAGGTCACTGGACATTTATGCCATTATATCACCTGTGCAGTATTTGGCCGCGTTCATAATGGTGCTTTTTTGGGGGTGATTATAGCGATGATTATAGTGATTGTTATAGGGATAATTATAGTGATGAACATAGCGATGATTATGTCGATGACTATAGTGATTATTATAGCGATGACTATAGTTATTGTTATAGGGATAATTATAGTGATGAATATAGCGATGATTTTGTTGATGGCTATAGCCATGATTATAGCGACGACTATAGTGATGATTATAGCGATGAATATAGCGATGAATATAGCGATGATTATAGTGATGATTATCAAGATCCTTATAGACATAATTAAAAACACACTTGCACTGATGATTATAGAAGTGATTATACCGATTATTTTAAAGATGCTGGTAGCAATTATTATAAACATGAAAATGGAGGTTATCCCAGCGATGATTATAAAGATACTAGTAACGATGATTATAGAGATGATTACAGTTATGATTATAGTGATATTTATAATGGTAATTATAAAATACTTGTAGCAATGATTATTGAGCTGATTATAGATATAATAATTACAAACTTGCTATGATTTTATAAATAATTATAGCTATCAGAGCAATAATTATAGTGTCTATTACAAAAATCCTTGTTGCGATGATTATAGAATTAGCAACGATTATACTGATGATCATAGCATTAAATCTAGTGTCAATTATAGAAATGATAGTAACGATGCTTAAGGGATGAATATACCGATGATTGACGATGATAGCGATGATTATAGAAAATGTTTGTAGAAATGATTATAGAGACGATTATAGCGATAATTATGGCTATAATTCAAGTGATGATAATAGCAATGATTACAGAGATGATTGTAACGATGATTATCGGAATTATTATAGTAATTATAGCTATGAATATAGAGATTATAGCGATGATTATAGTCATTATTATTGTGATGTTTATAGCGATAAATGCAACGATTATAGAAATTATAGTAGCGATTATAGAGTTTATTATTGTAATGATTATAGCGATTATAGCGACGACTATAGCGATGATTATATCGACATTTATGGTTATTATAGCGACGATTATAAGGATGATCGCAACGATATTATTATACTGATTATTAGAGCGATGATTGTGGCAATTATAGCGATGATTATCGCGATTATAGAAATGACTGAGGCGATTATGGCAATGATTGTGGCGATTATAGCATTGATTGTGGCGATTATAGATATTGTGACAATTATAACAATGATTGTGGCGATTATAGCACTGATTGTGACAATTATAGGAATGACTGTGGAGATTATAGCAATGATTATGCAATTATAGCACTGAATGTGGCAATTATAGATATGATTATGGCGATATTTTGAAATGTGGCCTGCTAAAAATGGATCATCCTGGTCAATGAGCTCTACCAGCCATAAAATATCCTATTTTGCAATTATCCGAATCTTTTTTCTGTTCCTAGAAAAGTTAAGACACGTTCAGCTAACGTACGAATAACTATGACACACCTCAGCACATGTTCCCAGTAATAACAGCTATGACACACCTCAGCACATGTTCCCAGTAATAACAGCTATGACACACCTCAGCACATGTTCCCAGTAATATCAGCTATGACACACCTCAACACATGTTCCCAGTAATAACAGCTATGACACACCTCAACACATGTTCCCAGTAATAACAGCTATGACACACCTCAACACATGTTCCCAGTAATAACAGCTATGACACACCTCAACACATGTTCCCAGTAATAACAGCTATGACACACCTCAGCACATGTTCCCAGTAATAACAGCTATGACACACCTCAACACATGTTCCCAGTAATAACAGCTATGACACACCTCAGCACATGTTCCCAGTAATAACAGCTATGACACACCTCAACACATGTTCCCAGTAATAACAGCGACGACACACCTCAACACATGTTCCCAGTAATATCAGCTATGACGCACCTCAACACATGTTTCCAGTAATAACAGCTATGACACACCTCAGCACATGTTCCCAGTAATATCAGCTATGACACACCTCAGCACATGTTCCCAGTAATAACAGCGACGACACACCTCAACACATGTTCCCAGTAATATCAGCTATGACGCACTTCAACACATGTTCCCAGTAATAACAGCTATGACACACTTCGACACATGTTCCCAGTAATAACAGCTATGACACACCTCAACACATGTTCCCAGTAATAACAGCTATGACACACTTCGACACATGTTCCCAGTAATAACAGCTGTGACGCACCTCAACACATGTTCCCAGTAATAACAGCTATGACACACTTCAACACATGTTCCCAGTAATAACAGCTATGACACACTTCAACACATGTTCCCAGTAATAACAGCTATAACACACTTCAACACATGTTCCCAGTAATAACAGCTATGACACACTTCAACACATGTTCCCAGTAATATCAGCTATGACGCACCTCAACACATGTTCCCAGTAATAACAGCTATGACACACCTCAACACATGTTCCCAGTAATAACAGCTATGACACACCTCAACACATGTTCCCAGTAATAACAGCTATGACACACCTCAACACATGTTCCCAGTAATCACACTCTTCCTGAATGTGTTTGTCCAAGTGTTGTACCAACCCAGCATCTTGTCTGTGAGTTAAGTATGTTAGCCTGAGTCTCGATGGCTAGTGCTTTCTCATGACGAACAGTTACAGTAATATTTCGCCAGTCACTGAACCCTTCTCTTATAACAAAATCTGAGAATTTTTTAGGAGCAAACAGTTTACAAATAAAACAGTAAACTGATCGTGTTGATGGTGTATACAATAACCACTCTCACTCTCTCTCTCTCTCTCTCTTTCTCTCTCTCTTTCTCTCTCTCTCTCTCTCTCTCTCTCTCTCTCTCTCTCTCTCTCTCTCTCTCTCTCTCTCTCTCTCTCTCTCTCTCTCTATTTCTTACCATTGGCTTTTGTCCAACGCAAAGTTTTTGTGAACAGTATCTTGAAGGTTTGCCAGTACCTTCAATGGCCCATTGTGGCGTTGACAGTCACTGGGTTCACAAGCAATCCAATAAGCCAGAGAAATCAAGCCATAACCTTAGATCTTTTGCTAAATTTTCTTCACCTTTTGCAGACTAAATTATTTCACAACCACACCATGGTCCACTAAACTTTCATTTTCAGCAATTATTTCAATCCCAGAATGTTTTGTAAAGCAACTCGAATCAACACTTGCAATAAAGATATCAAGAGATTTTACAGGCAGAGTGATAGTGATGTTCTGGATGAACCTGCTTGTGACGCCTCGGAGATTCCAGGTGATTGTAAAGTGATCAAAGTGGTATTCGTGTCCACTTGTGATGACGGAGACTGGTTTTGATTCGGAATCGTACATCATGTTGTGGAACCTGTGTGATAGGAATCAGCCATATTTGCAGTCTTGGACACTAAATCCAAAGTCTTCTCCTGATTCTTTTTTTGATAGTTTTCGCTTTTTTGGACCACTTAGCTGAAAGTGTTTTATCTTGGTTTTTCGAGTCTGTAAATACAGAAATAAAAAGAATATTTTGTTTGTATATTATGTGCCAATCAACGCATTTACACATCACAGGCAGAACCGTGATACTAAGAATTTAATTACTAGCTTACACCTAAACCTTGTGATTTCCAGCACAAGAAAACGAATCTTCAAAATTCTTCTTCTTCTTCTTCTTCTTCTTCTTCTTCTTCTTCTTCTTCTTCTTCTTCTTCTTCTTCTTCTTCTTCTTCTTCTTCTTCTTCTTCTTATTATTATTATTATTATTATTATTATTATTATTATTATTATTATTGTATAAAAATGTATGTATTTTTTTCATTTATTATGGCCGCATTCTTTCGTGGAACGTGGTTAAGCTGCATCATTTACAGTATTGCACCAGGTGATCCATGGTTAATCCGACAATGGTAAATTTCTATGGTGCCCCTCTTCCCTTGGTGCCCTAAGCACTTGCTTATTTTGCTTAATGGTTAATCCAGCCCTGAGTCCTGGACACACCTCATTCAACATAGTTTCAGCAAGGAGTGTTGAACTTCTTGTAAGAAGGTTTGAGTTTCTTGTCAAAGCTTACTTCCAAGAGGGTGCCTTGATACAAGTCAAGAACTCTTGATCCAGGAAATTGGAACTCCTCTTCCTTGGATTAAAAGTGACTGCCTCTCATTATGTAATGACTGCTTTTACATGAAACATGGTGATAATAATAATAATAATAATAATAATAATAATAATAATAATTGTAATAAATTGATAATTAAAACAGCAATATTAACAACATTAATATAATAATAAAAATTATAATTATTATTGTAATAATAATTATAATAATGAATATTTATTACAGTAGGGAATTCCCAAACAAAACTGAGACATTCTTGGATATTCTTGAAAGTCTCCGTAACTTTCTTAGAGAGTCGTAACGCAAGACAAGAGTCTGGTAAGAGAGTTGGGAAGCAACAGCTGGAAGCGAGGCCGGGGAGCCTGGAATTCTTCGGATATTGACGTTCATTTGATCTGAGGCGAACACAATAAAACCTTCGGATTGAAACTTTAAGTTGCGCGTCAGAAAGTTGTTGGTGTTCGATAGGCGAAGTGTCGGTACAGTGTGATGGTGTAGCCTGACACAACAGTAGTTGTGTGTGACACAACAGTAGTTGTGTCTGACACAACAGTAGTTGTCTGACACAACAGTAGTTGTGTGTGACACAACAGTAGTTGTGTGTGACACAACAGTAGTTGTGTGTGACACAACAGTAGTTGTGTGTGACACAACAGTAGTTGTCTGATGAAACAGTGTTGTGTCTGACTCAACAGTAGTTGTGTCTGAATCAACAGTAGTTGTGTCTGATACAACAGTAGTTGTCTGAGACAGCAGTAGTGGTTGCACCTAAGGCAGCAACAGCAGCAGCAATTACATCTTCGCCAGGAATAGCTGTATTGGAGGCAGCAATAGTAGTTTTATCATATTTAACAGCAGCAACAGCAACAGCAGAAGCAGAAGCAGCAACAGTAACAACAGCAGCAGCAGCAACAGTAGCAACAGCAGCAGCAGCAACTGCAGCAGCATCAGTAGTAGCAGCAGCAGTAACAACTGCAGCAGCAGCATCGGCATCACTAGTAACAGCAGTAGCAACAGCAGCAGCAGGAGCAGCAGCAGCAGCAGAGCATCAGCAGCGGCCGCAGCCGGAGCAGAGGCATCATCATCTCCCTGTGTACAGTTCCCCTTCCTCAAGGAACAGTCTGCAGGATATTTTGGTACCATGTTATTTGCTGATCTTAGTTAAGATAATGGTACATACATCACATGTCAGTCAGCGAATGCATGCACGTATTGCTACCAGCATGTCTAGACATGTGAATTTGCATGCATAAATGTTTAGGGTTGCAATCATAAATATATATGTACACGAGCGTGACCATAGATGTGTAGGTGCATGTATGTATTTCCTAAGCGTGTGAGGATTTTGGTGTCAAAGTGTAGTCCCCTCTTACCTTTCAGACGATCATATTTGCATTGCAAATACACCACCGGTTCGATCCCTTGCCTCCAAGATGAATTTGATAAAGCTCTGCGCAGGGCGAAACGTTGTCCGGATGGCAGCTTGTTGCGCAACCTGAGTCTTGATGAAATTGAGACACACGTGCAACATCTGGGTATCTTTATTGTAGACGTTTCGCCATCCAGTGGCTTTATCAATACAAATTCCAGGACATAACTTGAAGACAGGAGAACTATGTACAGAAGATGAGGTAATCAGTCCCTCAGCCTAGCAGTAGGTGCGAAGAGCACCATAGTCGTGGAGATTCTGAAGCAGAAGCAAGGCGCCAGACGCTTATATAGTGACGTCAGGTGGAAATGGGACGGGTAGCAGACGAGGGCATAGTCACTGGTAGGCGGGATTCCCCAGTGGAAGTAGATCCTACCCAAAGAGATGGGTTAGTTGCAGTAGTAGTTGTCGTAGTCGTGAAGGTTATGTACATGTCCTCAGAATCAAGATTCCATGATGTTGCAGTGTCTGACAGGTTGTGCAAGAATGGTATACAATACCGACAAGATGAAATTGAGACACATGTGCAACATCTGGGTATCTTTACTGTAGACGTTCTCCATCCAGTGGCTTTATTCTGAGGACATGTACATAACCTACACGACTACGACAACTACTACTGCAACTAACCCATCTCTTTGGGTAGGACCTACTTCCACTGGGGAATCCCGCCTACCAGTGACTATGCCCTCGTCTACTACCCGTCCCATTTCCACCTGACGTTACTATATAAGCGTCAGGCGCCTTGCTTCTGCTTCAGAATCTCCACGACTATGGTGCTCTTCGCACCTACTGCTAGGTTGAGGGACTGATTACCTCATCTTCTGTACATAGTTCTCCTGTCTTCAAGTTATGTCCTGGAATTTGTATTGATAAAGCCACTGGATGGCGAAACGTCTACAATAAAGATACCCAGATGTTGCACATGTGTCTCAATTTCATCTTGTCGGTATTGTATACCATTCTTGCACAACCTGAGTCTTGCTCTTCATTCCTCTCACTTTTACTCGCAGCATTAATAAGATTCTCCTGCCATTGCAGCCCTCATGGTAGGTCCCTTGATGCTGGCGAGTGGCTCTTGATCCAAGGAAGCGAACTTTTCATCTTCCTCGGGTCGAACCTGATCGATTCGAATGCACCAGGTGGTGTAGGACCACTACATATATAACATAATAAACATATATAACATAATAAACATATCTAACATAATAATAATAATAATAATAATAATAATAATCCTGTCACCATACATTTCAAAGCTTCATGCGAGTAAGATGGGTCTAGTATTGGTCATTATTGCACTGCTCCTTTTACCACATGTTCCAACTTATGTTCTTAAAGAGAATATAAGAACAAAGGGGCTCCTCATCTGACCAACTGCCAACATACCAGACTTCATACCCGGCATGTCCACCTTACATGTCCAACTGTCATTCCCATTCTTGTAAGTGAACCCAACTTTAAAGTTCCAAAAACATTTGCTTCTATGGCCCTACTTGTCAGTGTGTTTCATGCATATTTAGAAGTTAAAGCATTTCCTCTGAACGAATCTACCTGGACTTCTTACTCATTTATCCAACACTGCAAACTCCTGAAGATGTTGACTGCAACAAGAAAGGCCTAGAGCTATCATTATTTTGCATCTTTTGCATCTGGTCACAGACCGGGCCGCGGGGGCGTTGACCCCCGGAAATCTCTCCAGGTAACTCTCCAGGTAACCTGTTCCCGATTATCGCATTTCACTTTAATGTTTTGATCTCCAGAGTGTAAAATTGATTCAGTGTTGGGTAAGCGAGAGTCCTCATTCTCGGAAATGGGGCGAAGCCTTGCACCTTTAAACCATTAGACACATATGCAACTCTTGGGTATCTTTATTGAGGAAACGTTTCGCCACACAGTGGCTTCATCAGTCCATACGAAGGAGAAACTTGAAGAACAGGAGGAGAATGAGGTAATCAGTCCCTCAACCTTGAGTCGATGTGTTCAGTCCATCAATCTTGATGGATGGACTGAACACATCGACTCAAGGTTGAGGGACTGATTACCTCATTCTCCTCCTGTTCTTCAAGTTTCTCCTTCGTATGGACTGATGAAGCCACTGTGTGGTGAAACGTTTCCTCAATAAAGATACCCAAGAGTTGCATATGTGTCTAATTTATCAACATGTCGGTTCTCTGAACCATTCATCTACCTTTAAACCAATTAATTCGCTGAGAAAAGTATCCCCGTATCCCACAAGCCCAGTCACCTCTACTTCAATGCACTTTTTATATAGTCCAGTAAATTATAAAAATATTAACGAATGTGCATATGTATTTTTGTGCATGTGTTTGTAAGTATGAGCACTTTTGTGTATGTATGTATGTATGCCTGTGCATATCTGTATATATTTAGTCATGTGCGTATGCACACTTTTCATACATGTGCGCGCGCGCACACACACACACACACACACACACACACACACACACACACACACACACACACACACACACACACACACACACACACACACAGATTGGACACAGTAACAAGGGGACACAGTTGGAAGCTGAAGACACAGATGAATCACAGGGATGTTAGGAAGTATTTCTTCAGCCACAGAGTAGTCAGTAAGTGGAATAGTTTGGGAAGTGATGTAGTGGAGGCAGGATCCATACATAGCTTTAAGCAGAGGTATGATAAAGCTCACGGCTCAGGGAGAGTGACCTAGTAGCGATCAGTGAAGAGGCGGGGCCAGGAGCTCGGACTCGACCCCCGCAACCTCAACTAGGTGAGTACAACTAGGTGAGTACACACACCTGTGACCAGCGGGGTCCCACAGGGGTCAGTCCTAGGACCAGTGCTATTTCTGGTATTTGTGAACGACATGACGGAAGGAATAGACTCTGAGGTGTCCCTGTTTACAGATGACGTGAAGTTGATGAGAAGAATTCACTCGATCGAAGATCAGGCAGAACTACAAAGGGATCTGGACAGGCTGCAGACCTGGTCCAGCAATTGGCTCCTGGAGTTCAATCCCACCAAGTGCAAAGTCATGAAGATTGGGGAAGGGCAAAGAAGACCGCAGACGGAGTACAGTCTAGGGGGGCCAGAGACTACAAACCTCACTCAAGGAAAAAGATCTTGGGGTGAGTATAACACCAGGCACGTCTCCTGAAGCGCACATCAACCAAATAACTGCTGCAGCATATGGGCACCTAGCAAACCTCAGAACAGCATTCCGACATCTTAATAAGGAATCGTTCAGGACCCTGTACACCGTGTACGTTAGGCTCATATTGGAGTATGCGGCACCAGTTTGGAACCCACACCTAGCCAAGCACGTAAAGAAACTAGAGGAAGTGCAAAGGTTTGCAATAAGACTAGTCCCAGAGCTAAGAGGTATGTCCTACGAGAAGAGGTTAAGGGAAATCAACCTGACGACACTGGAGGACAGGCGAGATAGGGGGGGCATTATAACGACATACAAAATACTGAGAGGAATTGACAAGGTGGACAAAGACAGGATGTTCCAGAGATTGGACACAGTAACAAGGGGACACAGTTGGAAGTTGAAGACACAGATGAATCACAGGGATGTTAGGAAGTATTTCTTCAGCCACAGAATAGTCAGTAAGTGGAATAGTTTGGGAAGCGATGTAGTGGAGGCAGGATCCATACATAGCTTTAAGCAGAGGTATGATAAAGCTCACGGTTCAGGGAGAGTGACCTAGTAGCGATCAGTGAAGAGGCGGGGCCAGGAGCTCGGACTCGACCCCTGCAACCTCAACTAGGTGAGTACACACACACACACACACACACACACACACACACACACACACACACACACACACACACACACACACACGTTCATACACACGTTCACACACAACTCTCCTGGTATGATAAAAAATAGAATATCAAGTACTCAGTAACGAATAGCAATTGGTTATTTCTAGTAGAACAGTACTAGCAGACAGGTGAAGCATAGAATACATAATCTGGTAGGTGGGTGTGAGTCAGGTCAAGCTTGATTCACACCTGTGTCGCACGCAGACTCGACATACACACTCATACACTGTAACACACAATCCTACCACTACTTTTCACACGCTTAATAAACCCACACTCATATAGTTACACTTAAGCTGAGACAAGCTAAACTTTACAACCTAGCTACTTTCTGTATTTTATAAGTAGAATCGATAAGTGTTAGAAGTATTGGTAAGCTTAGAATTACTGGTATTTACCGGTATTTATTAGCAGTATGAATACTTAGAAGTGGGGGCACGCGCGCGAGCACACACACACACACACACACACATACACACACACACACAGGAACAAGCACTTGTAAGCTGTAGTACACACGCAAACACACACACACACACACACACACACACACACACACACACACAGGAACAAGCACTTGTAATCTGTAGTACACACGCAAACACGCACACACAGGGGCCAGGAGCTCGGAATCGACCCCCGCAACCTCAACTAGGTGAGTACAGGAACAAGCACTTGTAAGCTGTAGTACACACGCACACACACACACACACACACACAGGATTTCACACCTTCCTGTGAACTGACCATCTAAACCTCTCTCTCTCTCTCTCTCTCTCTCTCCCCCCCTCTCCCTCTCTCACTCACTACCTGTCTCCCTCTCTACCTATTTCTTTCTACCTATTTCTTTCTACCTATCACACTCTACCTATCTCTCCCCTCTCCCATCTCTCCCCTCTCCCCTCTAACATCTCTTCCCTCTAACACCTCCCCCCTCTAACATCTCTCCCCTCTCATTATCTCTCCCCTCTCCCTTTTCCCATCTCTCTCCCCTCCTCCCCTCTCTCTCCCCCTATCCTCTCTCTCCCCTTTCTCTCTTCCATCTCCGCCCTTCTCTCCCTCTCCCCCTCTATCTCTCCCCCTCTCTTTGCCCTCTCTCTCTCTCTCTCTCTCTCTCTCTCTCTCTCTCTCTTCCCCCTTTTCCCTTCTCACTCTCCCCCTCTCTCCTTCAACTTTTTTTTTTTTACACAGGGTTTGACAAGGTTAAGGATCCCTAGTTTTATTGACAAGCTATTTACAGGTTAAGGATTCCTAACTTTATTGACAAGCTAAGAGCTGTTACATACATCAGCTCATTTGAAAGCATTTTTATTGTTATGAGACATACAAGTAGGGAACAGGATGAAGTTGGAGCCATCTGTGGGCCAGCATTTTCATTTGATCAACTGATGTTATCTCGTTGACATCATTATGCTGTACGAATGTGTTCCATACTCGAGTCATCCTGGGTATATATGATCTCAGATGGAGTGATGTTCTGGAGAAGGGTACAGCCAGAGTGAAGTTGCTGCTTTCTGCCCGTCTTGTGGCATAAAAGCTTGTTTCACGCTGTCCTCGAAGTGGATCCAAGTGTGGTACTTTGACAATATTAGCCTTGTACATAACAGTAAGGCCACCCACATCCCTCCTGTGTTGAAGGCTCTGCTGAAATGCCAGATCTATCCAGGATGGGTCCAAGCGAGAGATGAGACGTCTTGCTCTGTTCTCTACTCTGTCAAGCAGTTGCAGATGAGAGGGGGGGGGGGCAGGCAAACCAAGAAAGTGGAGCATATTCAAGGTGTGAGCATACTTGTGCCTCGTACAGAATCTTGCAACCCCTACTGTCAAGCAGATGCGAGATACGGCGAAGTGCTGTAAGCTTCCTGGCTGCCTTGTTTGCTAGATTTACAACATGGTTCTTCATAGTTAGTTTGGAGTCAAATTTCACCCCAAGGATATCAACTTCTTCTCCAGGTACCAACACCCTCCCATTCATCCTTACTACTGCACCAGCATTACCATCATGGTGCCTAGAGACGATCATCATTTGCATTTTCTCAGGTGCAAATGTTACTTGCCATCTATTTCCCCAAGCTGATATAGCTCTTAGCTAGTGATTGATGTAGCTTAGAGCAGCTGGCATTTCTTCCCTTGGATAAGTGAATGTCAGTGTACAGTCATCTGCATATGCATGTGATTCTGGGATGAGATGAAGAAGGTCGTTGAAGTAGACGTTCCATAACAATGATCCCAGCACGCTTCCTTGTGGAACACTTGCCGCAATAGGATGTCTTGCTGATTCCATTCCATTGAGAACTACACTTAGAGATGTACCATGAAGGTAATCACTTAGGAGACATAGCATTGAGCCTGCAATTCCCAGTGCTTGAAGTTTTGCTAAGAGGCCCTGGTGCCACACCCGGTCGAAAGCACCAGCAATGTCCAGTGCTACCACACAGCTGACTTTGGATTCATCCAGTGACTGGTGCCACTTAGTGGAGAGGTTTAACAACAGATCAGAAGCAGAGTAACCTTTCCTGAAGCCATACTGACGATCACAAAGTAGTGATCTTACCAGTGATTGACAGGAGTGTCACTGGTCTGTAGTTACTGATTTCTGCTCTGCTCTTCTTTTTGTGAACAGGGACTACATTTGCCTCTTTCCACAGAGAGGGCCATTTACACTGTACTAGGCAGTGCTGAAAGATGCGAGCTAGAGGTGCTGCTAGCTGGTCTGCACATCTCAGCAATCTTGGGCTTTCCCTTCTCTCTCTCTCACCTTCTCTCTCTCACCTTCTCTCTCTCACCTTCTCTCTCTCACCTTCTCTCTCTCTCTCTCTCTCTCTCTCTCTCTCTCTCTCTCTCTCTCTCTCTCTCTCTCTCTCTCTCTCTCTCTCTCTCTCTCTCCCCTTTTTCCATCTGTCTCTCTCCTTCTACCTTTCCCTTCTCTTTCTCTCTTCCCCATTTTCCCTTCTCACTCTCCCCATCTCCCACCCTTCCCTTCTCTCTATTTCCCCCCATCTCTCTCTCTCTTCCCCTTTCCCTTCTCACTCTCCCCCTCCTTCTACCTTTCCCTTCTGTCTCTCTCTCTCTCTCTCCCTCCCTCTCTCTCTCTCTCTCTCTCTCTCTCTCTCTCTCTCTCTCTCTCTCCTCTCTCTCTCTAAAAAAAAATGGTGGGGACTCGCAGAAACCAGGGATCAGATGAGAATGGTTCTGGTAGGGAGGAGTGGATGGAGGAGCAGTGGAAAAAGATGGAACAAGAGTGGGAGAGAAAATTAGGAGAGCTTTCTGAAAAAATGGAGAAAGGGCTTTCTGTGAAATTGGAAAAGAGGCTGGAGAAGGAGACAAAGAATTGGGAGGCACAAGTCGAAGCTGAGAGGCCGAACAGGAAAGGAGATATGAATTATTCTAAGGTCATATCAACCTGCCAAGAAGGGCCAAGGAGTGAAAGGGAAGAACAGCTGGGTGCAGATGGAGAGGGTGATAGGTCGAATGCTGAGGCACAACCATGCTATCAAGAGCCACTGGAAAAATCAAGGGAGAAAATGACCACATACAGGCAGGATCCAGAATCACAGAGGGTGAGGCAATGGGAGGAGGAAAGGGCAAAATCAGTGTTTATCCATGGGCTTCAGGAGAGAGAGGAAAGGACACAAACTGAAAGGAAGCAGGAAGAAAGAAAGGAGGTTGAGAAAATCATGATGGAAATAGGTGAAGAAGAGATGGACGAGATTGTAAATTTTCAGAGAATAGGGGGGTACTCGAAGGGGAGAAACCGACCGATTAAGCTGATTCTCAGGACAGAAACAGTGCGGAACAGGATCCTCCAAGAGAAACCACGGTTAAAATACTCAGAAGAGTACAAGAGGGTGTTCCTAGACAGAGACAAAACACAAAAAGAATGACAGCAGCTGAGGGAGAGGACAAAAAAGCGAAAGGAGCTAGGAAAGGAGACAAGGATGGAACCAGCAGAGGTCAGTCAGAGCAGAACAGAGCAGCAAGGGCAAGCACACACACAACTATCCTCAGAACCCCACAACCTATCACACCATCCCAACACACACTACAGTCCATACCCACAGCTTCCACCCAACACCGAGCTATAGAATCCCAGAGTATGCTACAAGGTCTCCCACCCTCACAGGGCCCCCGAACCACAGTGTTGCAAGGGAAACTGAAGGTATGGTACACAAACGCTGATGGAATAAATAAGTGGGAGTGGCACGAAAGAGTCAAAGAGGCATCACTGGACATCATAGCTCTCACAGAAACCAAGCTTACAGGTATGATAACAGATGTCATCTTTCCAACGGGATACCAGATCCTGAGGAAAGACAGAGGGAACAAGGGGTGGATGGAGGAGAGGCATTGCTGATCAAAAACTGATAGAATTTTGATGAGCTGGAGAGAGGAGACAGTGGAGAAGAAAGTGATTACATAGCTGGAAAGCTTCACTCTGGAGGTCCCAAGGTGATAATAGCAGTGATGTATAACCCACCACAGAACAGCAGGAGGCCAAGGCAAGAGTACGATGAGAGCAATAGAGCAATGGTGGACACACTGGCTGCAGTGGCCAGAAGAGCTCATGCATGCAGGGCAAAGCTCCTGATCATGGGTGACTTTAACCACAAGGAGATTGATTGGAAGAACTTGGAGCCACATGGGGGCCAAGATACATGGAGGGCTAAGATGATGGAGTTGGTGCTGGAAAACTTCATGTACCAACACGTAAGGGACGCTACAAGAGAGAGAGGAGAGGATGAACCAGCAAGACTGGACTTAGTATTCACCTTTAGTGCAGATATCGAGGACATCACATATGAAAGACCCCTTGGGGCCAGTGATCATGTGGTTTTGAGCTTCAAATACACAGTAGAGCTACAAGTGGAGGGAGAAGCAGGAAGGCCAGGACGAATAAAGCCAAACTACAAGAAAGGGGACTACAGGGGAATGAGGAACTTCCTGAATGGGGTTCAGTGGGACAGAGAACTGGCAGGGAAGCCAGTTAATGATATGATGGAATATGTAGCAACAATATTCGAGGAGGCTGAGGAGAGGTTTGTACCCAAGGTAACAGGAATAATGAAAAAGCCAGGATGTGCCCATGGTTCACCCAAAGGTGCAGGGAGGCAAAAACCAAGTGTGCTAGGGAATGGAAGAAATATAGAAGGCAAGGGACCCAGGAGAATAAGGAGAGCAGTCGTAGAGCCAGAAACGAATATGCACAGATAAGAAGGGAGGCCCAAAGACAATATGAAAATGACATAGCAGCGAAAGCCAAATCTGACCCGAAACTGTTATACAGCCACATCAGGCGGAAAACAACAGTCAAGGACCAGGTAATCAAGCTAAGGAAGGAAGGAGGAGAGACAAAAAGAAATGACTGTGAAGTATGTGAGGAACTCAACAAGAGATTCAAAGAAGTGTTCACAGAGGAGACAGAAGGGGCTCCAGAAAGACGGAGAGGTGGGGCACACCACCAAGTGCTGGACACAGTGCACACAACCGAGGAAGAAGTGAAGAGGCTTCTGAGTGAGCTAGATACCTCAAAGGCAATGGGGCCAGATAACATCTCCCCATGAGTCCCGAGAGAGGGAGCAGAGGTGCTATGTGTACCCCTAACAACAATATTCAATACATCTATTGAAACAGGGAGATTGCCTGAGGCATGGAAGACAGCAAATGTAATCCCAATCTTTAAAAAAGGAGACAGACATGAAGCACTAAACTACAGACCAGTGTCACTGACATGTATAGTATGCAAAATCATGGAGACGATTGTCAGGAGAAGAGTGGTGGAGCACCTAGAAAGGAATGATCTCATCAACAGCAGCCAACATGGTTTCAGAGATGGGAAATCCTGTGTCACAAACCTACTGGAGTTCTATGACATGGAGACAGCAGTAAGACAAGAGAGAGAGGGGTGAGTGGATTGCATATTCTTGGACTGCAAGAAGGCGTTTGACACAGTTCCACACAAGAGATTAGTGCAAAAACTGGAGGACCAAGCAGGGATAACAGGGAAGGCACTAATATGGATCAGGGAATACTTGTCAGGAAGACAGCAGCGAGTCATGGTACGTGGCGAGGTGTCAGAGTGGGCACCTGCGACCAGCGGGATCCCACAAGGGTCAGTCCTAGGACCAGTGCTGTTTCTGGTATTTGTGAACGACATGACAGAAGGAATAGACTCTGAGGTGTCCCTGTTTGCAGATGACGTGAAGTTGATGAGAAGAATTCACTCGAACAAAGACTAGGCAGAAGTACAAAGGGATCTGGACAGGCTGCAGACCTGGTCCAGAAATTGGCTCCTGGAGTTCAATCCCACCAAGTGCAAAGTCATGAAGATTGGGGAAGGGCAAAGAAGACCGCAGACGGAGCACAGTCTAGGGGGCCAGAGACTACAAACCTCACTCAAGGAAAAAGATCTTGGGGTGAGTATAACACCAGGCACATCTCCTGAAGCGCACATCAACCAAATAACGGCTGCAGCATATGGGCGCCTAGCAAACCTCAGAACATCGTTCCAACACCTTAATAAGGAATCGTTCAGGACCCTGTACACTGTGTACGTTAGGCCCATACTGGAGTATGTGGCACCAGTTTGGAACCCACACCTAGAGAAAGTGCAAAGGTTTACAACAAGACTAGTCCCGGAGCTAAGAGGTATGTCCTACGAGGAGAGGTTAAGGGAAATCAACCTGACGACACTGGAGGACAGGAGAGATAGGGAGGACTTGATAACGACATACAAAATACTGAGAGGAATTGACAAGGCAGACAAAGAAAGGATGTTCCAGAGATTGGACACAGTAACAAGGGGACACAGTTGGAAGTTGAAGACACAGATGAATCAAAGGGATGTTAGGAAGTATTTCTTCAGCCACAGAGTAGTCAGTAAGTGGAATAGTTTGGGAAGTGATGTAGTGGAGTCAGGACCCATACATAGCTTTAAGCAGAGGTATGATAAAGCTCACAGTTCAGAGAGAGTGACCTAGTAGCGATCAGTGAAGAGGCGGGGCCAGGAGCTCGGACTCGACCCCTGCAACCTCAACTAGGCGAGTACACACACACACACACACACACACACTTTCCCCCTGTACCCTCCCCCCCACCTCTCTCCAACTCCCTTCCCTGATCCCACCCTCTCTCACCCTCCTGCTCCTCCCCCCTCCTCTCCCTCTTTCTCCCTCTCCCTTTCCCATTCACTCTCCCCCTCTGCTCCTCCCTCCTCCTGTCTTTACTCTTATTTTCCTCTCTTTCACCCTCCCCACCTCTCTCCCATTTCCACAGTCTCCAGTTTCTCCTCTCCCCCTCCCCCCACACACACTCAGGTAATCACACCACAAAATAACCACACAGAAATACATAGTTTTTCATGGAAAACCAGGGGACTGGAGGATGAGTCTGTGAGGGTAGATTGGGCAGCAGAGCTCATGAACAGAGAACATGAGTAGGGAAGGAAGCTAGAAGAGCTTAGCATGAAACTTGGGGAGAGAATAGCTCCAGAGACGAAGAAATGTGATATGCAAATCACAGCAGCAGAGGCTAAGATAGATTAGAAGAGGAACTGAAAAATCTGAAACAGCCTAAAGAACTAAAAAGCAATGTGGATATGCATTAGAAACTGCTACCTCGGTGACAAATAAGGGGACTGTAGGGAACGAAGGAGTAAAACTGTATGCAGAGGCCCTGTCAGACCATCGTGGAGCCCAAGAAAAAGAGAGGATCACATCAGGAACAATTGAGGGGAGTGTAGAAAATGAAAGAGCTAAGCTATACGTAGAAGCCCTAACAGGCCACAGCAGTGCACAGGGAAAGCTGAGAAGGGAAAACGACAGACCACTGGGCCCAGGAACAACAGACAGTGAAGAGATTGAAGAAAGGAAAGGTACAATGGAGACAACTAAATCGAATCATGGGATACATTGGGATATGCAGTGGGAGAATGAAAGGGAGAAATCAGTTTATGGGCTCCATGAAGCTGAAGGGGAAACTTACTAACCAAAAAGACGAGAGAAGAAAGTGATTGAAAGCATCTTGAAAGCAATAGGAGAAGACGACATGACCCAGCTGGCAAATTTTCTGAGAATCAGGGGTCAAAGTGATTTTCAAGGCAGAATCGGCTTGAAACCGGATCCTGCAGAAGAAAGCAAGAGTAAGGGACATGTCAGCATACTGGAGGGTGTATCTCGAACGTGGTAGAACATGAGAAGGAAAGCAGAAACTGAAAGAGAGGGTACTAAGACAGGAGGAGGAGGAAAGGGAGGTGAAGATGGAGATAAGAACATAAGAACATAAGAACGAAGGAACACTGCAGAAGGCCTACTGGCCCATGCGAGGCAGGTCCAAGTCTCCTACCGGCTTAAGCCAATGCACTCAACCTAGTCAGGTCAGGTCACATTGACTTAAGGGAGGAAGACGGCAATCGACCTGGTAGCACAAGCTATCAGGTCTAACTCACACCCACCCACATCCACTCATGTATTTATCCAACCTATTTTTAAAGCTACACAACGTTCTGGCCTCTATAACGGTACTTGGGAGTTTGTTCCACTCATCCACAACTCTATTACCAAACCAGTACTTTCCTATATCCTTCCTGAATCTGAATTTTTCCAACTTAAAACCATTGCTGCGAGTCCTGTCTAGGCTAGATATTTTCAGCACACTATTTACATCCCCTTTATTTATTCCTGTCTTCCATTTATACACCTCAATCATATCCCCCCTAATTCTACGTCTTTCTAGAGAGTGCAGATTCAGGGCCCTTAGTCTATCCTCATAGGGAAGGTTTCTGATACATGGGATCAACTTTGTCATCCTCCTTTGTACATTTTCCAGAGAATTTATATCCATTCTGTAATAAGGTGACCAAAACTGTGCAGCATAATCTAAATGAGGCCTAACCAAGGATGTATAGAGTTGAAGAACAACCTGAGGACTCCTATTATTTATGCTTCTTGATATGAAGCCAAGGATTCTATTAGCTTTATTGCGAACACTTATGCACTGTTGTCTTGGTTTCAGATTACTGCTAACCAGAACTCCTAAATCTTTTTCGCAATCCGTAATATTAAGATCTACATTATTTAGTTTATATGTGGCATGGTTATTGTCCTGTCCAACATTTAGAACTTTGCATTTGTCTATATTAAACTGCATCTGCCACTTCTCCGACCACTGCATCAGTCTATTCAAATCTTCCTGGAGTGCTCGAATGTCCTCGTCAGAATGAATTCGACGGCCTATTTTGGTGTCATCGGCAAACTTGCCGATGTCGCTCTTTATGCCCTCATCTATGTCGTTTATGTAGATTGTGAACAGCAGGGGGCCCAACACTGACCCCTGTGGAACACCGCTCGTGACACTTCCCCACTCTGATTTCTCCCCATTTATGCAAACTCTCTGCTGCCTATTTGTCAACCATGCCTCTATCCAGGAAAAAATTTCTCCTCCTATTCCATGTGCTTTAATTTTCCTCAATAGTCTCTGATGTGGGACCCTGTCAAAAGCCTTACTGAAGTCCATATACACAATATCATATTCATTACCATGATCTACCTCCTCAAATACCTTAGTGAAAAAAGTTAATAAATTCGTAAGGCAGGAACGCCCCTTTGTAAAACCATGCTGAGATTCGTTGATTAATTTATGCTTTTCAAGGTGGCTACGAACTGCCTCGGCAATTATTGATTCCATAAATTTTCCCACTATGGAGGTTAGGCTTATTGGTCTATAGTTCGAAGCTAAGGACCTGTCACCTGTTTTGAAAATAGGTATCACATTTGCCATTTTCCACTTATCTGGCACCATGCCAGTTTGTAGTGATATGTTGAAAAGATTAGCCAAAGGTGTGCTAAGCTCCTCTTTACATTCCTTTAGAACCCTTGCATACAGTTCATCAGGGCCTGGGGATTTGTTAGGTTTTAATTTATCTATTTGCCTAAGGACCATGTCACTTGTGACCCTAATAGTACACAGTTTATTATCGTCCTGTTCTACATAATTTATCATTACTGGAATATCGCTGGTATCCTCCTGTGTAAAAACTGAGAGGAAGTATGTGTTAAAAATTCTACACATTTCCTTATCACTGTCAGTGAGCTGACCCGAGGAACTTTTGAGTGGGCCTATCTTGTCCCTGATCTTACTTCTGTATACCTGAAAGAATCCTTTTGGGTTAGTCTTCGATTCTCTTGCAACTTTAACCTCATAATCTCTTTTTGCTTTTCTAATTCCCTTTTTTATTTCTCTCTTTAACTGAATATATCGATTTCTCAATTGCCCCTCTCCTCTTTTGATTTGCCTATATATGCCTCTCTTTTGACCAATCAGATATTTTAATCTATTGTTCATCCATTTAGGATCATTTTTGTTTGATCTGATTTCCCTATTTGGAACATAATTTGACTGAGCAGCTAGAACTATGCCCTGGAAAGCATCATATCGGCAACCATCACCACCTACCTGACCCTTAGTCAGGTCATTCCAGTTCAGCCCACCTAAGTAATTTTTCAGTCCTATGAAATCAGCCAAGCGAAAGTCAGGGACGGAGACTTGATTGCCATTATTAGGGGAATTCCATGATATATTAAAACTGAGTGATTTGTGATCACTTTCCCCAAGCTCATCATTAACCTCAAGATTATTAATTAGTGTTTCCCTACTGGCAAGAACCAAGTCAAGGAGGTTATTTCCCCTAGTTGGCTCTGTCACAAACTGTTTTAAAAAACAATCCTGGATCGTATCAAGAAAGTCACCTGACTCTAAATTTCCTGTCAAATTGCTCCAGTCAATCTGTCTATAGTTGAAATCTCCCATTAGCACAACATTTTCGTATGTAGATGCCTTACGAATTTCGTCCCATAGAAGTTTACTGCACTCCCTATCAAGATTTGGGGCCCTGTAAATCACACCCAAAATTAGTTTTTCTCGGCCCTCGAGAAGCTGTAACCAAACAGATTCAGTGGCTGACGCTTCTAATTTAATATCTTGTCTAACACAACAATTTAAATTGTCTCTGACATACATCGCTACTCCACCACCTTTCCTGTTGACCCTGTCAGTGTGGAATAATTTATAGCCTTGTATGTGACATTCAGAGGGCATCTCTCTATCTTTCAGATTGAGCCAGGTCTCTGTTATAGCAATAATATCTATGTCTCCTGCACTTGCAATTAATCTTAGCTCATCTATCTTATTTCTTACACTCCTGCTATTAGTATAGTAAACCTTAAGGGAGCTAGTCCCTTGCTGCCCTCTGCTGTCCCCCTTTGTTTGCTGACCTGATCTATTGTCTTTATTTATAACTTCATGCTGAATGCCTTTTATACATTTACTGTTTCCAACCCAAGTGTTGCAACCTGCTTGTTTCCCACACACACCCATACCTCTATCTTCCATCAGTTTAAAATCATAGGCATTTCACCAATGGCCTTCTCAATCGAGTCTGCAAGTGCTACCACCCCAGCCCCAGAGAGATGTACCCCATCCCTTGCATACATATCATGTTTGCCATAAAAGTTGTTCCAGTTGTCAATGAATGGGATTGCAAGTTCCTTGCAGTATCTGTCTAGCCAGCAATTTACACCAATTGCCCTAGACAACCATTCATTTCCTACTCCCCTTCTAGGCAAGATGCTACATATGATTGGGATCCCTCCCTTAGACTTAATGAAATCTATAGCTGACCTGTACTTATCTAGCAGCTCTTCTCTCCTACCCTTCCCAATATCATTTCCACCAGCACTGAGACAGATAATGGGCTTGCTCCCATTACCTGACATGATATTATCCAGCCTGTTGACAATGTCCCCAACACCAGCTCCAGGGAAGCACACTCTATCTCTCATCTTCTTATTCCTATTACAAAAAGCACGGTCAATGTATCTTACCTGAGAGTCACCAACCACAAGAATGCGCTTACCTCCATTAGCAGGGGCAGTAGTACCCTTACCTTCACTGGCCACTGAAGTACATTCATCCTGAAGAACAGAGAAGCGATTTCCTACCTTCAGATCTTCACTCTTAACTTTCCTTACTCTGATGCGCCTTCCATTACTGTGAACTACTCGCCACTTGTAGCAGGTGCTGGGCTGCACCTCACTGCTTGTAGCCGTTGCTGCCTCCCCAACTACAGCCTCCTCACAGCGAGAGACAGACTGCACCTCGCTGGTAGAAGCCTCATTCCCCACAACTCCAGCCACCTCACACTCTCTCCCAGACCCATTGAGGTGGACCTTCAGCCTCCTAATCTCCTCCTGGAGAAGCAAGACCTCCTCCTTCAACTCTCCAACCTCAATTTTTAAAACACTGCAGAAGCAAGCCATGCTTTGTAACCGTCCACACTAATCCCCAAGGCAGCTCAGGGTCTGTGACCTCACGTGACGACTGACCACTGAGTACTCAACTGACCACTGAGTACTGATGGACAGGAAAACCCAGACTCAGTAGGAAACTCAAATACAATCTCCCTCACAGTCACTTACAGAAGCCCCTCAATCAGGACAACCCCAATGCAGCCAAACATTCTAACCCAAAACACAATGCCATACCTAATGCCCCCACCCACGTCATTATGAACTCCACTTTCACAGCAACCACCCATAGTTCCTTATCAGGTCTCCAGCTTCCCCAACCCCAAAATACCCCCAGACCACAGTTTTAGAAAAGATAAAGCGTTGGTATACAAATGCAGATGTGCTCGATTTTAAATAATTATTTTCTCTCGGTTTTCACTCAGGAAGACACTAACAATATCCCAGTAATTAATTTTTATAGTGGACCTGAAGAAGATAAATTATGTAACATCACAGTCACTAGTGAAATGGTTAGGAAACAAATACACCGACTGAAACAAAATAAATCACCGGGTCCTGATGAGCTTTTTTCAAGGGTTCTTAAGGAATGCAAAATGGAACTTTGTGAACCGTTCACTAATATTTTCAATTTATCTCTTCAAACAGGTGTAGTGTCTGATATGTGGAAGATTTCTAATGTAATTCCTGTTTTTAAAGCAGGGGATAAGTCATTACCTTCAAATTACCGCCCAATAAGCCTAACCTCAATTGTAGGCAAATTACTAGTCAGTTATAGCTGAGATTATGAGAAGCCATCTGGATAAGCATAGTCTGATTAACGATACTCAGCATGGATTCACGAGAGGCTTTTGAGGCTGTTGATCACGACAAAGAATTTGATATTGTTTATTTAGATTTTAGTAAGGCTTTTGATAGAGTTCCGCATCAAAGACTGTTAAAGAAAGTGGCAGCTCATGGCATTGGGGGAAAAGCGCTGTCATGGATGGAGTAATGGCTCACAGACAGGAAGCAGAGTGTGTTCATAAATGGCATTAAATCCGAGTGGGGATCTGTAACAAGTGGCGTTCCACAGGGATCAGTCTTAGTCCCGTTGTTGTTTATAATATATATCAATGATCTTGATGAGGGAATTACTAGTATAATGAGCAAATTCGCTGATGACACAAAGTCAGGTAGGATAATTGATTCAAACGTAGTTATCAGGGAACTTCAGGAGGATTTAGACAAACTCAATAACTGGTCAGAAAAGTGGCAGATGAAGTTCAATGTAGATAAATGCAAGGTTCTGAAGCTCGGGAGTGTCCACAACCCTAGCACTCATAAGTTAAATAATTTAGAACTTGTAGATGAATGGTTCAGAGAACCGACATGTTGATAAATTAGACACATGTGCAACTCTTGGGTATCTTTATTGAGGAAACGTTTCGCCACACAGTGGCTTCATCAGTCCATACATAGGAGAAACTTGAAGAACAGGAGGAGAATGAGGTAATCAGTCCCTCAACCTTGAGTCGATGTGTTCAGTCCATCAATCTTGAGTAGAATACGGCAGATGAGCGGAGAAGCAGCTTATAAACCGTATGGCAGGAGAGGTGTAGCAGTCATAGGTAGTGTTACATTTGTTCAATGTGGAAGTAGGTTGTGCCCAAGAATTAGGCAAGCGAAGAATTCCTAAGTATTAAGATCCCAAGAAGTTGCAGTGTCTGACAGGTTTGTAGATGAATGGTTCAGAGAACCGACATGTTGATAAATTAGACACATGTGCAACTCTTGGGTATCTTTATTGAGGAAACGTTTCGCCACACAGTGGCTTCATCAGTCCATACATAGGAGAAACTTGAAGAACAGGAGGAGAATGAGGTAATCAGTCCCTCAACCTTGAGTCGATGTGTTCAGTCCATCAATCTTGAGTAGAATACGGCAGATGAGCGGAGAAGCAGCTTATAAACCGTATGGCAGGAGAGGTGTAGCAGTCATAGGTAGTGTCACATTTGTTCAATGTGGAAGTAGGTTGTGCCCAAGAATTAGGCAAGCGAAGAATTCCTAAGTATTAAGATCCCAAGAAGTTGCAGTGTCTGACAGGTTTGTAGATGAATGGTTCAGAGAACCGACATGTTGATAAATTAGACACATGTGCAACTCTTGGGTATCTTTATTGAGGAAACGTTTCGCCACACAGTGGCTTCATCAGTCCATACATAGGAGAAACTTGAAGAACAGGAGGAGAATGAGGTAATCAGTCCCTCAACCTTGAGTCGATGTGTTCAGTCCATCAATCTTGAGTAGAATACGGCAGATGAGCGGAGAAGCAGCTTATAAACCGTATGGCAGGAGAGGTGTAGCAGTCATAGGTAGTGTCACATTTGTTCAATGTGGAAGTAGGTTGTGCCCAAGAATTAGGCAAGCCACTGTGTGGCGAAACGTTTCCTCAATAAAGATACCCAAGAGTTGCACATGTGTCTAATTTATCAACATGTCGGTTCTCTGAACCATTCATCTACAAACCTGTCAGACACTGCAACTTCTTGGGATCTTAATACTTAGGAATTCTTCGCTTGCCTAATTCTTGGGCACAACCTACTTCCACATTGAACAAATGTGACACTACCTATGACTGCTACACCTCTCCTGCCATACGGTTTATAAGCTGCTTCTCCGCTCATCTGCCGTATTCTACTCAAGATTGATGGACTGAACACATCGACTCAAGGTTGAGGGACTGATTACCTCATTCTCCTCCTGTTCTTCAAGTTTCTCCTATGTATGGACTGATGAAGCCACTGTGTGGCGAAACGTTTCCTCAATAAAGATACCCAAGAGTTGCACATGTGTCTAATTTATCAACATGTCGGTTCTCTGAACCATTCATCTACAAACCTGTCAGACACTGCAACTTCTTGGGATCTTAATACTTAGGAATTCTTCGCTTGCCTAATTCTTGGGCACAACCTACTTCCACATTGAACAAATGTGACACTACCTATGACTGCTACACCTCTCCTGCCATACGGTTTATAAGCTGCTTCTCCGCTCATCTGCCGTATTCTACTCAAGATTGATGGACTGAACACATCGACTCAAGGTTGAGGGACTGATTACCTCATTCTCCTCCTGTTCTTCAAGTTTCTCCTATGTATGGACTGATGAAGCCACTGTGTGGCAAAACGTTTCCTCAATAAAGATACCCAAGAGTTGCACATGTGTCTAATTTATCAACATGTCGGTTCTCTGAACCATTCATCTACAAACCTGTCAGACACTGCAACTTCTTGGGATCTTAATACTTAGGAATTCTTCGCTTGCCTAATTCTTGGGCACAACCTACTTCCACATTGAACAAATGTGACACTACCTATGACTGCTACACCTCTCCTGCCATACGGTTTATAAGCTGCTTCTCCGCTCATCTGCCGTATTCTACTCAAGATTGATGGACTGAACACATCGACTCAAGGTTGAGGGACTGATTACCTCATTCTCCTCCTGTTCTTCAAGTTTCTCCTATGTATGGACTGATGAAGCCACTGTGTGGCGAAACGTTTCCTCAATAAAGATACCCAAGAGTTGCACATGTGTCTAATTTATCAACATGTCGGTTCTCTGAACCATTCATCTACAAACCTGTCAGACACTGCAACTTCTTGGGATCTTAATACTTAGGAATTCTTCGCTTGCCTAATTCTTGGGCACAACCTACTTCCACATTGAACAAATGTGACACTACCTATGACTGCTACACCTCTCCTGCCATACGGTTTATAAGCTGCTTCTCCGCTCATCTGCCGTATTCTACTCAAGATTGATGGACTGAACACATCGACTCAAGGTTGAGGGACTGATTACCTCATTCTCCTCCTGTTCTTCAAGTTTCTCCTATGTATGGACTGATGAAGCCACTGTGTGGCGAAACGTTTCCTCAATAAAGATACCCAAGAGTTGCACATGTGTCTAATTTATCAACATGTCGGTTCTCTGAACCATTCATCTACAAACCTGTCAGACACTGCAACTTCTTGGGATCTTAATACTTAGGAATTCTTCGCTTGCCTAATTCTTGGGCACAACCTACTTCCACATTGAACAAATGTGACACTACCTATGACTACTACACCTCTCCTGCCATACGGTTTATAAGCTGCTTCTCCGCTCATCTGCCGTATTCTACTCAAGATTGATGGACTGAACACATCGACTCAAGGTTGAGGGACTGATTACCTCATTCTCCTCCTGTTCTTCAAGTTTCTCCTATGTATGGACTGATGAAGCCGCTGTGTGGCGAAACGTTTCCTCAATAAAGATACCCAAGAGTTGCACATGTGTCTAATTTATCAATTTAGAACTTAGCCATACAGATTGCGAAAGGGACTTGGGGGTTATGGTAAGCAGCAACCTTAAACCAAAACAGCAATGCCTAAGCATACATAATAAGGCAAACAGATTACTTGGATTTATATCAAGAAGTGTAAACAACAGAAGTTCATCGGTTATATTACAGCTTTATACATCATTAGTAAGGCCTCACCTAGGTTATGCAGCTCAGTTCTGGTCTCCATATTACAGAATGGACATAAATTCGTTAGAAAACATTCAGCGTAGAATGACTAAATTAATACATAGCATTAGAAATCTTCCTTATGAAGAAAGATTGAAGACCCTTAAATTACATTCACTTGTTAGATGAAGAATGAGGGGAGACATGATCGAAGTGTATAAGTGGAAGATGGGTATTAATATAGGGGATATAAATAAGGTCTTGAGGATATCTCTCCAAGAGAGAACCTGAAGTAATGGATTCAAATTAGACAAGTTTAGATTTAGAAAGGATATAAGAAAGTATTGGTTTAGAAATAGGGTAGTTGATGAGTGGAACAGTCTGCCTAGTTGGGTTATTGAGTCTAAAACCTTGGGTAGTTTCAAATTTATGTTGGATAAATACAAGAGTGAGAGGGGTTGGATTTGAGTGGGACTTGCATATGATAGTGGATAGAGTTATCAGAGCTTATTTCTTGGGTGGCATTGAAAATTGGGTTGGGCAAATGTTTTGTTAGTGGGATGGATTGTAAAGGACCTGCCTAGTATGGGCCATCAGACCTGCTGCAGTGTTCTTCCTTTCTTATGTTTTTATGTGAAGAGTGGCACGAAAGAATCAAGAAGACATCCCCAAACATAGTAGCACTCACAGAAACAAAACTCACCAGGATGATAACAGATGCAGTCTTTCCACCCAGATATCAAATTCTCAGGAAAGATAGAGGGAGCAGAGGGGGAGGAGGAATTGCACTGCTCATAAAAAAGCCAGTGGGGATTTGAGAAAATGGATGGAATAGGCGAAAGGGACTACATAGTAGGAACAATCCCGTCTGAGGGCCTTAAGAGAGGCCAAGAGAATAATACCATGGGAGCAACAAAGCAATGGTAGACACCCTAGCCAAGGTGGCCAGAAGAGCTCACGTGGGGAGAGCAAAGTTACTAGTTATGAGTGATTTCAATCACAAGGAGATTGACTGGGAAAACCTGGAGCCTCATGGGGGTCCCGAATCATGGAGAGCCAAGATGATGGATCTGGTACTGGAAAACCTTATACATCAACATGTTAGAGACACTACCAGAGAGAGAGGTGAGGATGATCCAGAAAGGCTGGAACAGAAAACTAGCTGTCCTGGAATCCCTAGTTACCCTGATGAGTCTTTTGCCTAGCTCCTTAAGGAACTTAGATGCACTCTTTCCCCATGAGCCAAGGGTCTCTGAGCCTATGGGAACAAACATATAATGATGGGTAAGTTTTCCATATTTTCTAGACTTTTGGGACTCCCTGAAGCTGGCGGCTGCACCTCCTTCCTCCCTGGTGTATTGGAGATAGGTATCAGCCAAGGTAGATGCACATGTGTAGTCCCATACCACCTGCTTACTGTCTGTCCAGGCTTGAAGTGTGATACCATCTGGATGCTTCTGGCTGCCATCAGATCTGCATAGTTGGGGTGCCTCCCTTACTGCTGGATATCCGGCTGTGAGGCTCGTCTTGATAATGTTATTAACCTCCTCATGTCTTGCAATCTTTCCCTTGGATTTACGGTGCACAAAACCATGGTACCCGAACCGGTCTGCTGCTTCACTGCCACAATTACACCTGTGTTCGGCGAGAATAGGAGCGGCAAGTCGAAGGGCAACACCAATGCGGATGTTCCGTGGGTCAAGCCGTGTGCCAAGGCTGGAGTTGGGAACAGCCAACAGAAAGTCCCCGGCATGAGGAGCTCTCACTGCCACGAGGCGGGCTCGCTCTCTCTCTCTCTCTCTCTCTCTCTCTCTATATATATATATATATATATATATATATATATATATATATATATATATATGGCGGAATCAGGCACATTGCAGTGGGTAACACCCTTCGGCGCCTAGTCGCCAAGGCTGCAGTAAGAAGGGTGAGTCAAGAGGCTGCTGCAATGCTGAAACCAACCCAGCTCGGTTTCGGCGTTCAACAGGGCTGTGAAGCAGCTGCCCACGCAGCACGAGTATATATCAAAAACATGTCCTATGAAAAAGCCTTGGTCAAATTGGACTTTGCCAATGCTTTCAACTCAGTCAGAAGGGATGCTGCTCTCCAAGCAGTTTATAGAAACTTCCCTTCCCTTTATCCCTTCATAGAATCGTGTTATAGTGTGACTTCCAAACTATTGTTTGGGGACCATGAAATTGACTCGTGTGAGGGCGTGCAACAGGGGGACCCTCTCGCCCCCTTTCTATTTTGTTTGGTCATCAAGGAAGTCACGGAGGCACTCTCCAGCGAGCTCAATATCTGGTTCCTGGACGACGGTACCCTGGCTGGCACAACAGAGTCTCTCCTGGAGGACATCAGTAAAATTAAAGACATGGGAGAAAGCCTGGGCCTTTCTTTAAACCCCACCAAATGTGAAATAGTTTCTACCAATCAACAGGTGATACAGAATATTAGTACCGTTTTACCAGGAGCACGAGCCATTGATCCAGCCAATAGCACTCTCCTCGGTGCTCCTCTTGGGTCCAATGCCATCGATCTGGTCCTAGGAAAAAAAGTCTCAGACCTCCGGACGATGGAAAGCAGGATGAAAGACATTGACACACACGATGCCTTCTACCTACTCACCAGGTGCCTGTCAACCCCAAAACTTACCTATTTTCTGAGATGCTCCCCAGCCTTCAGCAGTCCAAAACTCAAGGAATATGACTCTCTCCTGAAGGCCATGCTAGAGAGTGTATTGAATCTTTCCCTTGACGATGGACAGTGGTTGCAAGCCTCACTTCCGGTCAGGCTTGGAGGGCTAGGAGTACGCAGATCCTCCCAGATTGCTCTACCAGCTTTCCTATCCTCTTCCATTGCATCAAACGAGTTGATAAGACAAATTCTTCCTGACACCCTCAGTGACTCAGCAGGAATAGAAGACCCTAGCTATGTCAGTGCCATCACCGAATGGGAGACTCTTGCTGCTCCAGCACCAAACCCTAGTGCAGCACTGGCTCACAAACAGTCAAGCTGGGATAGCCCAATTGCTGAAAAGGTGCTTGCCAACATGCTCAGGGCTGCAACGTCAGATAGGGAGATTGCCCGTCTCCAGGCTGTGAGTGCACCTCACTCCGGGGACTTCCTCCAAACAGTTCCCATATCGGCAATGGGAACGCGACTCGACCCTAAGACCCTCCGTATTGCAGTGGCTCTGCGCCTTGCTGCCCCAATTCACACAGAATATATGTGTATTTGCGGCGAAGTGCAAGCAGACCAATACGGTCTACATGGTCTTAACTGTTCCAAAACCAAGGGCTGGCATGCAAGACACAATGAGGTCAACGACATCATTAAGAGAGCCCTTGCTACAGCTGGATGCCCTGCCGAGAGGGAGCCACGATCACTTGCAGCAAACAATACCCACAACCCAGCAAACCGCCCCGACGGGATCACCATCTATCCTTGGAAGAATGGCAAGCTCTTAGCATGGGACTATACCTGTGTGTCCACACTGGCTGACACCTATATCCATCACAGTGTGGGGCGACAGGGAGGAGCTGCTGACCACAGGGAGGAGTACAAGATCAGCAAGTACAGGGACATTAGCCAACAGTATCAATTTGTCCCAGTGGGATCAGAGACCTTGGGATCATGGGGAAAAAATGCCACACGTTTCCTTAAAGAATTGGGTTCCAGACTCATCGACACCACCAGGGACCCAAGGGCAGCCACTTTCATGTTCCAGCGCCTCAGCGTCGCCATCCAGAGGGGAAATGCTTGCTGCATACTTGGCTCACGTCCAGCCTCGGAGGAGCTGGAGGAAATTCATCATCTTTGATACATTGTGCCATTGTATTCATGTTTATGTTTTTTTCTGTAAATGTATTTTGTTTTTTAAATATATATATATATATATATATATATATATATATATATATATATATATATATATATATAGTTGGATTAGGCTAAATTAAATTGCGTTTGTTTTAATAACGCTAGGTAAGTTTTCTATGGTTCTTTTGGAATAAAATTATTAATTTCTATATTAATATAAATAAAAAAATTATCTTTAAACGTATAAGAGAAAATTTTAGAAAAAAATTAATTTTAAATGAGTTCTTGCTATTTGACCAGTTTTACCTATTCGGCACGATATATATATATATATATATATATATATATATATATATATATATATATATATATATATATATATATATATATTATCCATGAACGACTGATTTTAAGCGAATAAGAGTACTGCGACTGGCCGGGAACTGAACCCCTGATATTTTAGCATGTCTCCCGGGAAGCCTGCCAAAATTCCGAGACGCCTTAATCCACTCACCGGATGTTAATATTGAAGATGAGACTCTCGGAGAGAAGGATAGTGAGTGGATGAAGGCACTAAAAGTGATGTCTAAAGTGAAGTGTACCTGAGCTCACAGTCTGTTATTAGATCATCTTGTGTCAGCTCAGCACTGAGAGTCCTCAAGAGAGGCGCCGAGTGTTACTTCATAAAATGTTCATGTGTGTATATTGCGTGCCTAATGCAAAAATCTCTAGAGTAATACGTAATCTTGAGAGTAGTCTCAGAGGTGATGAGAAAGTACTGGAAAAAAAAAATCTGAAGATGACAGAGATTCGTAGGATTTAAACTGGGGAACAAGCAGCTGTGAATCTGCGAGTTAATTGTTCATAACTTCAGTGTAGAGAATGTGAGGAGTCAAAGACGTAGATTTCCTGTAGCACATTTTATGAGTCTGTAACGACTATAAATGAGGTGGAAGAGGCTGAGATGGGATGCTAGCAAATAATTTTGAAGTGGAAAAATATTGATTGTTCGTATTGAATGTTTAAGCCGCAGCATACATAAAAAGAATTACCACTAGATCTCTGGCTGTTTTCAAAAGGGAGCTGGACAGGCACCTATAGTCAGTAATTGACCAGCCGGGCTGTGGTTCGTACGTTGGTTTGCGTGCGGCCAGCAGTAGCAGCCTGGTTGACCAGGCCCTGATCCACCGCGAGGCCTTGTCAACCCCATGGCCTGGGGGTCATCTCTCCCGGATTATGGGGGTGTTGACCACCGGAACACCTTCCAGGTATACTCCAATTAGCTCTCTTGAAAAACAGCTGTGTATCTTACGCCACTGTGTGCATAAGATACACAATTCTCCTCATTAAAGGCCATAGTCTCAACAACATACAACTTCTTACGGCGTTGCCTTGAGGAGATAGTCACCCCTAGAGCTATACAATCACATCTCTTGCAATTAATCCATCCTTTTCTCTCTGCCAGACCTCTATTTTCTTACTGGAAAACGCAAGCTCGTTTTATAACGACGCCACTACTAACCCTTCGATACCTTGATACCAACCTACGCAACCTGAGTTCTGACGGCTTGGCAGAGAACATTAAACAGCGTACAGCCTATAATAACGAATGATGGAAATTGAGACATGCTCTAAAACTTTCCTGTCTTTGCAGAGAGAGAGCATCTGGAGCAATGCTGGAAGACCGGAGATCATTTCCAATGTTTCAGACAGGACAGTTCACAGTGGAAAGTGAAGCCCTAAATTTGGCCTGAAATTTGCCACCAGATTTTAGAAATCTAAGTAGACCACTGTCCTGTTTACACGAAAGCAAAGAACAGTATTTCGGAATCAGTGAATGGTTACGTGCCAGGGATCTTGACAGCAGCTCTGTAAGTTCACCCAAGGCCACACTTCCCACACTCTACAAACAGGTACACGAAAACATTACCACTTGAGTGCACTGAATACCTGGAAATGGAACCTTATACTAGCGTTTTCCCCTACATCTGTCATCAGGCTGTGTTGTGTACATGACATATACATCATCACTCTCATGAGTTTCGGCCTAGAAGAGTTTTCCAATTATGTTTGATGAAACCATCTATCCAGGTCCTCTCTTGAAGGAAAAGATCATTTGCATCCCTTCATTCATGTATGATTCCTAAAACGGAATCACCTATTCAAATTAAAAATATTCCAGAAACCTAGCAACAAAGATGGTCACATAGACTCTTTTATCCTCACTAAAATTCCAGGAACAAATGTGACATACCTGTATCCTTTGTCCTCCAAACCTACATAATTTTTAGCAACATGTATCTTGAGCATAAATGCCATTCTAATTATAACACTTCTCTTCTCACAAACTACTCCATCTCATTTTCGATTATAAATGTAGAGCACATCACAGTCAAAACCCAAGGGAAAACCTTAATATTGATGGGCTCATTATTCGTCCTACAGGTCATACATCACAGCATATTACACATCAACGTCGGAATAATAACCTCGACGGCCATCAGAAGATCACCACTCCAACCTTCACGGATTATACAGTATCACGACTGGCACATACACCAACCCCTGCAAAGGATGCCATGTACGTTCACTTGAAGCAGTTCATTGACGATTCATAACATAATGAGACATAATGTATCGTTATGTGACATTACTCTGCACAAGTCCTCTGCATCTCCTACTCTGTTAGGTAAGACACATATGCAACAGTTAGGTATCTTTATTATGAAACGTTTCGCCTACACAGTAGGCTTCTTCAGTCAAGTACAGAAAAGTTGATAGAAGCAGAAGATACTTGAAGACGATGTAATCAGTCCATCACCCTTAAAGTTTTGAGGTGGTCAGTCCCTCAGTCTGGAGAACAGCATTGTTCCATAGTATGAAACAATATGGAGAAGAAGTGACAGGATGGAGCTTTTTATAGCGCCTGTCGGTATTTTATACCATTTTAATGTTCAATCTGTCAGACACTGCAACACAAGGGTATCTTGGTACAGACCTGCAATCAACTTCGACAACTTCCACTAGTGAGAGGGGCTGGATTTGAAAGGGACCTCTCAACATCTGAGTTCTTACCTCTCCTACGTCTCACCTCTTGGCGCTATAAAAAGCTCCATCCTGTCACTTCTTCTCCATATTGTTTCATACTATGGAACAATGCTCTTCTCCAGACTGAGGGACTGACCACCTCAAAACTTTAAGGGTGATGGACTGATTACATCGTCTTCAAGTATCTTCTGCTTCTATCAACTTTTCTGTACTTGACTGAAGAAGCCTACTGTGTAGGCGAAACGTTTCATAATAAAGATACCTAACTGTTGCATATGTGTCTTACCTAACAACCTGTCGGTATTTTATACCATTTTAATGTTCAATCTCCTACTCTATCAGTTGGGAGTGAGTTGCTTTCAAGTCTTTCACGTTTAGATATTAGACTTCAGAAACACAAACGCATATGCCGGATCCGTACCACAAATAACGCATGCATCATACACACATACTTTGGTCAAGGTGAAACTCATCTTAGCAGAGGATGACAGAGTTAGAAAGAAGTGACTGAAAGCAGCTATTATTAGGTAGTAGGTTGGTAGACAGCAATCACCCAGGGAGGTACCACCGTCCTGCCATATGACTGTGAAACAGAAACCTGTAACTAAATAACAAAAAAGGCACAATACCGTGACTGGAACGATACACAAATAACCCGCACATAAAAGAGAGAAGCTTACGACGACGTTTCGGTCCGACTTGGACCATTGACAAAGTCACACTAACCAGAGGTGGAGCAGGACGGCTATATATAGGCAGGAAGAGGTGGTGGTAGTAGTAGTAGTAGTAGTAGTAGTAGTAGTAGTAGAAGTAGTACAAGAGTTGTATATAATACCGACAAGATGAAATTAAGACACATGCACAACACCCGGGCATCCCCATCATAGACGTTTCGCCATCCAGCCAGCCACTGGATGGCGAAACGTCCACAACAAAGACAACCAGACGCCGCACATGTGTCTTAATTTCATCAGTAGATGTAGTAGTAGTAGAAGAAAAAGAGGTAGTAGTAGTGGTAGTGGTGGAAGTGGGAAATAAAAAGGACGAGCCAGTCAAATACAAAGGAAGGGGAGCACTGCAAGAGAGCTAGATGCCCACAGAGGGAGAGCAAGCGCACAGAGGTGCGTGAAAGGGAAGTGGCGAAATAAATGAAGAAGGAACAGAAACACGAGACATGAGAGAGAAAGACAACCCAGAGGAGCAAAGGAAAGAGGAAAGGGGAAGAGGAAGAAGAAGAAAAAGAAAAAATGAGGATTCAGGTTAAGTCACGGGTGTTCTGAAGTTTGGAGCATTTTACAATGTAGTGGGAGAGGAAGGCATCTACAGAGACGAAGCCAGGACTAAGGTTCATACAAGGAAAGTTGTATTAGAGAGGATTCAACTAGACGGCGACTGTTCGAGTTGGAAGTAGGGAAGACAGTTTTAGCAGAAGACCAGTCAATAGGATGGCTATGATCTCTGACGTTACAGAAAAGAGCAATTTCTTCTCTCCCAAACTCTCTACTCATGAGAACTCTTCTGTCCTCTGCCTTCCCTACATTTCCGGTCTTTCTAATCTCAACAATTCTCTCCGTCTCTTAGACATCAAACTTACCTTCCGTCAGACTAACACTCTTCGCACTAATCTTGTTCATACCTCTCCTCCCTCTACAGATGTTCCTGGTGTCTACTCAATTTCTTGCTCCTCCTGTCCTCTTCAATACTTCGGAGAAACTGGTCGATCTCTTTCTGACAGACTTAGGGAGCACAAAAATAGTGTTAGGCTTGCCGACACTAACAATGCTCTGTTCTGTCACGTCAGAGATCACAACCATCCTATTGACTGGTCTTCTGCTAAAACTGTCTTCCCTACTTCCAACTTCAACAGTCGCCGTCTAGTTGAATCCTCTAATACACAACTTTCCTTGTATGAACCTTAGTCCTGGCTTCGTCTCTGTAGATGCCTTCCTCTCCCACTACATTGTAAAATGCTCCAAACTTCAGAACACCCGTGACTTAACCTGAATCCTCATTTTTTCTTTTTCTTTTTCTTCTTCCTCTTCCCCTTTCCTCTTTCCTTTTCTCCTTTGGGTTGCCTTTCTCTCTCATGTCTCGTGTTTCTGTTCCTTCTTCATTTATTTCACCACTTCCCTTTCACGCACCTCTGTGCGCTTGCTCTCCCTCTGTGGGCATCTAGCTCTCTTGCAGTGCTCCCCTTCCTTTGTATTTGACTGGCTCGTCCTTTTTATTTCCCACTTCCACCACTACCACTACTACTACCTCTTCTTCTTCTACTACTACTACATCTACTGATGAAATTAAGACACATGTGCGGCGTCTGGTTGTCTTTGTTGTGGACGTTTCGCCATCCAGTGGCTGGCTGGATGGCGAAACGTCTATGATGGGGATGCCCGGGTGTTGTGCATGTGTCTTAATTTCATCTTGTCGGTATTATATACAATTCTTGTACTACTACTACTACTACTACTACTACTACTACCACCACCACCTCTTCCTGCCTATATATAGCCGTCCTGCTCCACCTCTGGTTAGTGTGACTTTGTCAATGGTCCAAGTCGGACCGAAACGTCGTTGTAAGCTTCTCTCTTTTATGTACGGGTTATTTGTGAAACCTGTAACTGTTTTACATGTTTTTAGGATTCCTGGTGTCTCTCTTTTCTGTCTCACAAACACGCTGAATAACAGGTATATCTTGCTGCTTCTACCTACACTTAGGTCACACTACACAGGCATGCACATGCATGTATGTACATACACACATCTAGGGTTTTTCTTCTTTTTCTTAATAGCTCTTGTTCTTGTTTTTTTCTCTCTGTTGTCCACGGGGAAGTGGAAAAGAATCTTTCCTCCGTAAGCCATGCGTGTCATATGAGGCGACTAAAATGCCGGGAGCAATGGGCTAGTAACCCCTTCTCCTGTACACACTAAAAATGAGAAGAAGAAAATCTTAATAAAACTGGGATGCTTGAATGTGTGTGGATGTAGTGCGGATGATAAGAAAGAGATGATTGCTGATGTTATGAATGAAAAGAAGTTGGATGTCCTGGCCCTAAGTGAAACAAAGCTGAAGGGGGTAGGTGGGTTTCAGTGGGGAGAAATAAATGGGATTAAGTCAGGAGTATCTGAGAGAGTTAGAGCTAAGGAAGGGGTATCAATAATGTTGAAGGACCAGTAATGGAAGGAGAAGAGGGAAAGTAAATGTGTAAATTCAAGAATTATGTGGATTAAAATAAGGATTGGATGTGAAAAGTGGGTCATAATAAGCGTATATGCACCTGGAGAAGAGAGGAATGTAGAGGAGAGAGAGATTTTGGGAGATGTTAAACGAATGTATAGGAACCTTTGAACCAAGTGAGTAATTGTGGTAGGGGACCTAAATGTTAAAGTAGGAGAAACTTTTAGAGAGGGGAGTGGTAGGTAAGTTTGGGGTGTCAGGTGTAAATGATAATGGGAGCCCTTTGATTGAACTTTGCATAGAAAGAAGTTTAGTTATAGGTAATACATATTTTAAGAAAAAGAGGATAAATAAGTATACAGGATATGATGTAGGGTGAAATGACAGTAGTTTGTTGGACTATGTATTGGTAGATAAAAGACTGTTGAGTAGACTTCAGGATGCACATGTTTATAGAGGGGCCACAGATATATCAGATCACTTTCTTGTAGCTACAGTGAGGGTAAAAGGTAGATGGGATACATGAAAAATAGAAGCATCAGGTAAGAGAGAGACGAAGGTGTATAAACTAAAAGAGGAGGCAGTTAAGGTAAGATATAAACAACTATTGGAGGATAGATGGGCTAGTGAGAGTATAGGCAATGGGGTCGAAGATGTATGTATGGGGTAGGTTTAAAAATGTAGTTTTAGAGTGTTCAACAGAATTTTGTGGTTACAAAAAAGTGGGTGCGGGAGGGAAGAGGAGCGATTGGTGGAATGATGTAAAAAGAAAAAAAGAGTAGTATGGGAGGAAAAGTTAGCATACGAGAGGTTTTTACAAAGTAGAAGTGATGCAAGGAGGAAAGAGTATATTGAAAAAAAGAGAGGTTAAGGGAGTGGTGAAACAATCTAAAAACAGAGCAAATGAGAGAGTGGGTGAGATATTATCAACAAATTTTGTTGAAAATAAGAAAAAGTTTTGGAGTGAAATTAATAAGTTGAGGAAGCGTAGGGAACAAATAGATTTGTCAGTTAAAAATAGGAGAGGAGAGTTATTAAATGGAGAGTTAGAGGTATCGGGAAGATGGAGGGAATATTTTGAGAAATTGTTAAATGTTGATGAAGATAGGGAAGCTGTGAGTTCGTGTATAGGGAAAGGAGGAATAACATCTTGTAAGAGTGAGGATGAGCCAGTTGTGAGTGTGGGGGAAGTTCGTGAGGCAGTAGGTAAAATGAAAGGGGGTAAGGCAGCCGGGATTGATGGGATAAAAGCAGGTGGGGATATAGTTTTTGAGTGGTTGGTGTTATTATTTAATAAATGTATGGAAGAGGGTAAGGTACCTAGGGATTGGCAGATAGTGTGCATAGTTCCTTTGTATAAAGGCAAAGGGGATAAAAAAGAGTGCAAAATCTATAGGGGAATAAGTCTGTTGAGTATACCTGGTGAAGTGTATGGTAGAGTTATTACTGAAAGAATTAAGAGTAAGATGGAGAGTAAGATAGTTGAACAAGGAGGCTTTAGGAAAGGTAGGGAGTGTCTAGACCAAGTGTTTACAGTGAAACATATAGGTGAACAGTATTTAGGTAAGTGTAAAGAGGTTTTTGTGGCATTTATGGATTTGGAAAAGGCATATGACAGGGTGGATATGGGGGCAATGTGGCAGATGTTGCAGGTGTATGGTATAGGAGGTAAGTTACTGAAAGCAGTGAAGAGTTTTTACAAGGATATTGAGGCTCAGGTTAGAGTATGTAGGAGAGAGGGAGCTTATTTCCCAGTAAAAGTAGGCCTTAGACAAAGATGTGTGATGTCACCGTGGTTGTTCAATATATTTATAGATGGGGTTGTAAGAGAAGTGAATGCGAGGGTCTTGGTAAGAGGTGTGGAGTTAAAAGATGAAGAATCAAACACAAAGTGGGAGTTGTCACAGTTGCTCTCTGCTGAAGACACGGTGCTTTTGGGAGATTCTGAAGAGAAGTTGCAAAGGTTGGTGGATGAATTTGGTAGGGTATGTAAAAGAAGAAAATTAAAAGTGAATATAGGAAAGAGTAAGGTGATGATGATAAAAAAGATTAGGTGGTGAAAGATTGAATATCAAATTGGAGGGAGAGAGTATGGAGGAGATGAATGTATTCAGATATTTAGTAGTGGACGTGTTTGCAGATGGGTCTAAGAAGGAGGTGAATCATAGAACTGATGAGGGGAAAAGGGTGAGTGGTGCACTTAGGAATCTGTGGAGACAAAGAATTTTGCCTGTGGAAGCAAAGAGGGGAATGTACGAGAGTATATTTGTACCAACACTCTTGCATGGGTGTGAAACATGGGTGATGAATGCTGCAACGAGGAGAAGGCTGGAGGCAGTGCAGATGTCATGTCTGAGGACAATGTGTGGTGCGAATATAATGCAGAGAATTCGTAGTTTGGAAATTAGGAGAAGGTGTGGGATTACCAAAACTAGTGTCCAGAGGGCTGAGGAAGGGTTGTTGAGGTGGTTCGGACATGTAGAGAGAATGGAACAAAACAGAATGACTTCGAGAGTGTATAAATCTGTAGTGGAGGGAAGGTTGGGTAGAGGTCGGCCTAGAAACGGTTGGAGGGAGGGGGTAAAGGAGGATTTGTGTGCGAGGGGCTTGGACTTCCAGCAAGCGTGCATGAGCATATTTGAGAGGAGTGAATGGAGACGAATGGTTTTTAATACTTGACGTGCTGTTGGAGTGTGAACAAAGTAACATTTATGAAGGGATTCAGGGAAACCGGCAGGCTGGACTTGAGTCCTGGAGATGGGAAGTATAGTGCCGGAACTCTGAAGGAGGGGTGTTAATGTTGCAGTTTTATAACTGTAGTGTAAAACACCCTTCTGGGAAGACAGTGATGGAGTGAATGATGATTAATTTTTTTTCTTTTTCGGGCCACCCTGCCTTGGTGGGAATCGGCTGATGTGTTAATAATAAAAATAATAAAAACAAGGAGCACAATCAAGGCACTTTCAACATAGTGAAACTTCTTGTACACCTGCTAGGTAACCTCACACAAACTAACACCCACATGATACTACCTGTGAAGTGACCTTTCACTTTCTTGTCTTCTCTGTATATGACATGACCCCTACCCACCTCAAAGGAAAATATCCTTTAAAAACAGTATTTTGGACTTTTCTGTAAGCTTCGTTAACTTCAATGCTAAACTCTACTTCACGTGTCTTTAAGAGTATACCAACCTGTTGACTGATCCAAGCACTCTACAACTCACGATCAGGAATTGAATCTGAATCACCTCCCCCACACACAAAACTCCGTAAATACACGCTGTGCACACTGCGGGAAATAACTGTTATACACTGACAAGGTTGAGCAGGTGAGGCTGAAGTGAAGGGGAGCAGTCAAAATCAATAAAGTGAAGAGGGCTGGCAAGTGCTGCAAGATTGAAGGACAAGTGAGATGATCGACTGATGGTCAGAGCCATATAAAAAATTGCTGCTGCTGTGGCCATCGGCTAGCCTACCATGTCTGTAGACACGACCGTCTTGCTACGTCATCCTGCTGACCCTAAACTCATCTCCACGAAACACATCACCGCTAAATACATCATCACTAACACATCACTAAATACCTCACTAACACATCACCACTAACATGTCAGCACTAACACATCACCACTAACACATCACTAAGCACAGCACCACTAACACATCACCTTTAACACTTCGCCATCAAACACATCACCACTGACACAATCACTAAATACATCACTACTAACACATCACCACTAACACAACACCACAAACACAACACCACAAACACGTCACGGCTAACACATCACTAACGCATCACTAACACGTCACTAACACGTCACCACTTGCACATTACCACTAACACATCACTAAACATATAACCAGTAACACATGACCGCTAAACAAATCACCATTAACACATCACTACTAAACACATCACCACTAACATGTCACTAAAACATCACCACAAGCACATCACAAACACATCACTAACACACTAAACACATCACTAAACACATCAGACATCACTTACGCATCACTACTAAACACATCACTAACACATTACCACTAACACATCACCATTAGACACATCTTACGACAAAGATCTTCATAAAAAAATTTTGACGAACTAACAACGTTGTTCTTAAATTCACGAAACTAGAAAAAATATTAGAGAGAAGTTTTAAAAAATAACCTACAGTGTTGTACGGACACTAAATATAATTACAGCACGAAATATCAAAGTCAGAGGAACGTCTATGTTTTTAATTAAAAACATTCGGCACACAACAATGGCCAGAAACCTTTCATGAAACTCAAAACTTCAACATTTCCTGTAGCATTAGTGTTTCTTATATATTTTGAGGAGAGATGATCACTACACTTCACGGAAGTTTTGATTCTGTTTAGCTAAATTAACAAGCAGTGTGCTGCTAGCCTACTCTGTATGGTAGTTATGTGCTGAGAAAGATCAACTGGCTAGCTGTGTTGCCTGTGTACTAGCAGGCTAGCTGTGTTGTTTGTGTACCAGCAGGCTAGCTGTGTTGCTTGTGTACCAGCAGGCTAGCTGTGTTGCCTGCGCACTAGCAGGCTAGCTGTGTTCCTGTATATTAGCAGGCTAGCTGTGTTCATGTATACCAGCAGGCTAGCTGTATTGCCTGTGTACTAGCAGGCTAGCTGTGTTGCCTGTGTACTAGCAGGCTAGCTGTGTTGCCTGTGTACTAGCAGGCTAGCTGTGTTGCCTGTATACTAGCAGGCTAGCTGTATTGCCTGTGTACTAGCAGGCTAGATGTGTCTGTGTACTAGCAGGCTAGCTGTGTTGCCTGTGCACTAGCAGGCTAGCTGTTTTCCTGTATACTAGCAGGCTAGCTGCGTTGCCTGTGCACTAGCAGGTTAGCTGAGTTGCCTGTGTACTAGCAGGCTAGCTGTGTTGCCTGTACACTAGCAGGCTAGCTGTGTTGCCCGTGTACTAGCAGGCTAGATGTGTTGCCTGTGTACTAGCAGGCTAGATGTGTTGCCTGTGTACTAGCAGGCTAGCTATGTTGCCTGTGCACTAGCAGGCTAGCTGTGTTGCCTGTGTATTAGCAGGCTAGCTCTGTTCGTGTACTTGCAGGCTAGCTGTGTTGCCTTTGTACTAGCAGGCTAGCTGTGTTGCCTGTGTACTAGCAGGCTAGCTGTGTTGCCTGCGTACTAGCAGGCTAGCTATGTTGCCTGTGTACTAGCAGGCTAGCTGTGTTGCCTGTGTACTAGCAGGCTAGCTGTGTTGCCTGTGTACTAGCAGGCTAGCTGTGTTGCCTGCGTACTAGCAGTGTTGCCTGTGTACTAGCAGGCTAGCTGTGTTGCCCGTGTACTAGCAGGCTAGCTGTGTTGCCTGTGTACTAACAGGCTAGCTGTGTTGCCTGTGTACTAGCAGACTAGCTGTGTTCGTGTATTAACAGGCTAGCTGTATTGCCTGTGTACTAGCAGGCTAGCTGTGTTGCCTGTGTACTAGCAGGCTAGCTGTGTTGCCTGTGTACTAGCAGGCTAGCTGTGTTGCCTGTGTACTAGCAGGCTAGATGTGTTGCCTGTGTACTAGCAGGCTAGCTGTGATGCCTATCTTACTCTATTACACATGAGGTGTCGTACATCAAAGGATGAAGACTGCCAGCCTAAGCTGGGAGACTTTAGTCAAGCAATAAACAGCTTAAGTATTCCTCCACGGGTTCAATAGCTTTATAAGGTTTGGTTATGCTCACATATTTCAAATCGCCAATTTGTACTCACCGATTTGTTTTCGCATTAGTCGAGTATCAGCTCCTTGACTCGCTTCTTAAACTATTTCGACTGGCATTACTGGATCATAGTTTCTTGGACTTTATAGCAACGCTTGAAACTTTGTAATGGAATTTGTCTTCAGAACTTCTTCATCCTCATTCTTCCTTTTACCATCTTTAAGGTTCATCTTTCCTCAGTTTCCACCTGTGACACCTTGTTCCTGGTCATCCAAAATCAAATAATTTAGTTAAATCTACGTTATTAAATAATCCTAAAAAAATTTATATCCTAGTAATATCTCCATAAGTACTTAGATAAAATTGTCAGGTTGAAAACGTTCAGTTAAACCTTTCATCAGAGTGCATTCCTCACTAGTCTAGAACTAGTCTGCACATTGGATAGATTGGAGGTTCCACGGTGGAGCTACATACTCGATGATTTGCCTATACCCTATATACATTTCTAAAGATTTCATTCCTCAGGGTCTTGAATTATGTTTTGATATTTGCCAGTCTAGTAATATATATCAGTATAACATCTCGTAAGTGAAGGTCGATATCACAGTCCATTTAAGACATAAATATATCAATCCACATTAAGGTATTTTATTGCCTGTTAAGAGGATGATATCAAGTGAATAATATTACAACTCAAATCAAGTTATCAATATTACAACCCGTATTAACTCACGACATCGCAATCAATATCACTCGCCTGCATCACAATCTTTATCAGTCGTCGACATCACAACCCATAACAGCGATCGACATCACAACCTGTATCAGCCGTCTACACCACAACAAGCTGACATAGCCTGAGAAAGTCAAGTCAGCAGTTAGAAATGAAAGGGAGATGTAAGAAATAAAAGAGGGGAGATGTTACATGGGTAAGGAAAGTTACTGGAACGGTGGCGAGAATATTTTGAAGAGTTATTAAATGCTAATGAAAGGAAGGCAATGATGTTATGACCTTCGCAAAGAAGAAATAATACCAGATTAATGCAAGGAAGAACCAGGGGTGAATGTGGGAGAGTTAGTGAAGCAGTAAGTAGAACTAGCGAGGGTAAAGCACCAGGGACACGTGTAATTAAGACCGAGATGTGTAATGCAAGTGGAGAGGCAGTTTTGGAGAGGTTAGTTTATTTGTTCAATATATGCATGAAAGGAAGGAAGATAAGGATTGCAGGGAACATAGTAATTCACCTGCATCATAGAAAAAATGACAAAAGAGGGAGTAAAAACATAATAGACTAAGCCTGTTCATTTCACTGAATAAAATGTATAGTAGACTACAGAGGAATGAGGATGACTTATCGACACCATGCCTAACCCTTCTAGGGTAGGGTAGGTGCCTGAGCCCGAGCCTTTAGCTCGTAAGACTGTCATTCCCATTTGCTCTCTTGGGGCGGGGATGGCAGACCAGAGAGGCCTAGCTTGTGGCTAGGCCTGGGGACAGTTAGTCCCAAAGATGAGGAGGTACTTGTGCCTCCTCCCATGGGAGACTTAGGTCTCAGACACTCCCTAAAGAGGGAGCCAAGGCCGGGCCACCACTTGGAAAAGGCTCGGGCCGGGAGACTACCGGCTAATCTTTAATAATAATAATAATAAGGATGACTTAGAGTAGGGAATGTGTAGACCAAGTACTGAAGGATACAGGTGAACAATTCTTAAAGACAAGGAGCTGTTTATATGGTTATGGATTTAGGAAAGGCATATGACAGAGTGGATAGGAGAACAACGAGGCACTTGTTGCACATGTATGGAACAGGCAGTACTTTATTAAAAGCGGTAAAAACATTTAAAGGGGAGAGTGAGGCACAGGTCAGAGTATAAGAAAGATAAGGAGACCATTTTTCAGTAAGAGTAGGACTTATACAGGGATTATGATGGTACCATGGTTGTTTAATATATTGTTAGATGGAATGTAAAACAAAGAATGGTAGGTTGTTAGAAGTGTGGGATTAAGTGATAATGAATCTGATATGAAGCTGGAATTGCCACAGTTACCCAATGACGATAAAAACAGTTCTGTGGGAAAATTCTGAAGAAAAGTTGTCAAGTTTAGTGGATGAGTTTGATAGGTTGTGCAAAAGAAAGAAATTAAAAGTAGATATAAAAAGAGCAAGATAATGAAAGTAACAAAGATTTAGTCTAAGAAAAATTTAAAATCAAAATGGAAGTAGGCTGTATAGAGGTGGTGGATGTAGTTATTTGGGAGTGGATGTGTTGGTAAACTGTGTAAAAGGCGAGGGGAAAAGATAAGGCTGGAGAGTCTTTAGAAAGGAGTTTATATATGAAGGCAAAACAGGAATGTAGCAGAGTAGTTTAGTGGTACCAACGAAGTTTTATGCAGCGAGGAGGACGAGGCCGGAGGCAGTGGATGTGTCATGTTTGAAAGTAATGTGTTGTGTGAAAATTATGCAAAGAATTCGGAGAAATTAGAAGACGGTGTGGGGTTACAAAAGGAATTTTTCAGAGGGCAGAGGAAGGGTTATTGAGGTAATTTGAGCGTTAAGCGAGTATGAAGAAAATAAAGTACCAAAATATGTGTATAAATCCGGGGTGTAATTGAGGAAGGAGTTGGAAACAGGATGTAAAGGTTTTAAAAAGTCGTATGTAAGGGTAATAAATTACGGTGAGTGGTTTTAGGAATTATGATATACCATTAGAAGCTGAACTAAGTAACATTTATGAAGGTATACAGGAAAACTGATTAGCTGGACTCGAGTCCTGGAGGTGGGAGGTACAGCGCCTGCATTATGAAGGAGAGATGATGATGCTGTCTTGATGGTCATTTGAAATATGATGCCTGCGTCTGTCTGGCAAGATAGACAGCTACTGAATGAATGATGGTGAATGATTCCTTCTTTTTCATCACCTCTCTGTTGGTAAAAGACAATCATAAAAAATAAAGGAACAGCAACACGTTAATAATAACAGTAACAACAAAAATAATAGCAACAACAACAAAAAAACTGCAATAATAAGTGATAACAATACATATCAAATTTCTTCACAGTAAATCCCGATAAACAATTTATTGGTTCAACAATGAAATAATGAAAAACTTTTAAAGTTAATTACGATATGAATTGTCTTCCCAAAATTTTAATATCATGATAATATAAAGAGAAACAAGAGAATGAATGGCAGTAAATTCATACCTCTATTTACATTGCTAGAATTTAATCAGCTGATTTGTGTCAACAATTGACTGTAGTGCTTATGACTGATTCTAATTACATTTACAGGAAAGCGTAAGCCCGCATGGGTTTACAGAGTCTGAGGCATGGGAGATACTCAGGGTTGATCCAAGGGAAAGGAAACAAGCTCCTTTTTCTTGAAATAAGAGCCATGTTCCAGCACCCAGGCTTCCATCCCTTCCTTACTTCAAGTTCCACACAAGTGATATCAACTTTATTTACTGATAAATACGAACTTATTGCTAAATAAAATAAATTTAACTTCAGATATTCTGCATTACAGAAAACATATAATTAGTGTTTTATTTGCTGTCCATTTATACACCATAAAGAAAATTAGCATCCGTGTATTTCAATAAATATGATAATACACGGATAACCACACCACTAAGTAAACAACTTATTTTCTACTTCACTCTCGCACCATCAGTGATACTCGTGAAGAACTGAACGTTTCCTAGTTCTCAGTCACCGCACTGCCAGACGTGTAATGGTATTGTATACCATTACATTAATTGTATACAATATCGAAATTATATATATATATATATATATATATATATATATATATATATATATATATATATATATATATATATATATATATATATATATATATATGTCGTGCCGAATATGTAAAACTGGTCAATTAGCAAGAACTCACTTAAAATTAAGTCCTCTCTAAAATTTTCTCTTATATGTGTAAAGATATATTTTTTTCATTAATGTTGATGTAAAAATTTATAATTTTGCACCAAAAGGAACTTAAAAAACTTACCTAACCATATTATAACAAGCGCAATTTATTTTAGACTAACCCAACTAAATATATTTTAGATTTGTTTATAATAATTTAATACTAAACAAACACAGTGAAATATATTTTTTTTCGTTAGGTTCAGAATGATTTTGGCGAAATTATTGCATACACAAATTTTCACTTGTCCTATATGGTAAGATGAGCGTTGCTATTTAAGCCAAGATCGCAAGTTCTGCCTATTCGGCACGACATATATATATTGGGAGGTACCACCTCTACAAGTGGACTGGGGACCCTCATCCTCAGGGAAGAGAATAAAGGTATTTCAGGGAAAACTCGAGGTTTCCCCCGGAGCTGTTTGAATACTTTTCTCTCCTACCATCCCCTATATTCTATATTAACTTTATTTATAGACAGAATGCACTGACAAAAAAATACAAACATGAATATATTGGTTCATTATATTAATGATTGTGAATCTCCTCCATCTCATCTGAAGCCAGAGGCGAGCCAAGTATACAGCAAGCATTTCCCATCTGGATGGCCACACTGAAGCGCTGGAACATAAAAGTGGCTACCCTCGGGCCCTTGATGGTGTCGATGAGTCTGGAACCCAGTTCTTTAAGGAAGTGTGTAGCGTGTTTTCCCTATGATCCCAAGGTCTCTCATCCCACAGGGACAAAATGATACTGTTGGCATATGTCTCTCTACCTGCCGATCTTGTACTCCTCCCTGTGATCAGCAGCTCCTCCCTGTCGCCCGACACTGTAATGAATGTTGGTGTCAGCCAGCGTCTACACAGGTATAGTCCCATGCTAAGAGCTTGTCATTCTTCCAAGGTGATCCCGCCAGGGAGTTTACTGGGTTGTGAGTATTGTTGGCTGCTAGTGATCGGGGCTCTCTCTCGGCTGGGTATCCAGCTGTACCAAGGCTTCTTTTTATGTCGTTGACTTCATTGTGTTTTGCATCCCAGCTCTTGGTTTTGGAACAGTTAAGACCATGTAGACCGTATTGGTCTGCTTGTGCATCGCTGCAAATACACGTTTATTCCGTGTGAATATATATATATATATATATATATATATATATATATATATATATATATATATATATATATATATATATTCGTGCCGAATAAATAAAACTTACCATTTTGGCTTAAATAGCAGCACTCTTCTTTCCGAATAAGGCAAGGGAAAATTTGTGTATGTGATAATTTCACAAAAATCATTCTGAACCTAACGAAAAAATATATTTCATTGTATTTGTTTATTATTAAATTAGAGTAAACTTACCTAAGATATATTTAGTTGAATTAGGCTAAATAAAATTGCGCTTGTTATAATAAAAACCTTGTAAACACCAACAACACTATTAGATGGTATATTCTTAATCAACTTTTGTTTCACTGTCCCATTGTTTTTAAAGACAATATTAATGTTTAACTTGTTCAGTGCCTCATGCAACCTGACCAAATTGTCACTGTAGGGTAAAACCAGTGGGTTTTTCATGGCAGGCATATTTTTTAGGTTCAGTCCTGTGCAAAATCTTCCTAACTGTCAATAGGGCCTTCTCATCAAAATCTCAGGGATATCTCAGTTTTGTGGCTATGTTAAATATCCTATTAATTTCATCTTCTAAATACTCCAGGCTACAGATACACAAGACTCTCAGGAATAAATAACAAAAAGGCACAATACCGTGACTGGAACGATACACAAATAACCCGCACATAAAAGACAGAAGCTTACGACGACGTTTCGGTCCGACTTGGACCATTGACAAAGTCACACTGTGACTTTGTCAATGGTCCAAGTCGGACCGAAACGTCGTCGTAAGCTTCTGTCTTTTATGTGCGGGTTATTTGTGTATTGTGTACTCTCAGGAACATTGTGAGGAAAACTTTCCTTTTAACCCTTGACTCATGATTGGAATAATAGTGAAAGTATGACGACACATTGGTTGACTTCCTGTATACTGTAAATTTAAATATTCTGTCGACACGATACATTAAAACATCTACTAAAGATAAATTGTTGTCTGTTTCATTCTCTGTTATGAATTTAATGGAAGATACCAGACCCCTAAGTCTAGGTAGAACATCATCATTACTGTCATCTCTAGGAAAAAGGCAAAGCACATCTACGTATCTGAACCATCTAGCCTTATTTGGGAGAATATATTTAAGGAGTCTAGTCTCATAGAATTTCATATACAGATTGCTGAGCAAGAGACAGAGGATTTTCCATAGCCATACCTTGTTTTTGAGCATAGTATTTACCTTCAAACACAAACTAGCAGTCAGTAACACAAAGTTTATTCGGTTCATTAAATATATTCGTTGGGTAGTGCATGGAGAAGTTTTCTAGTTTCTCTTCCAGGTACGTAAGTCAATCAGAAACAGGGACTCTGGTAAAAAATGCTGTGATATCAAAACTCACAAGAGTAAAGACATGTAATACATTTTATTTCTGGAGCCTCTCTGTAAAGTCAACGTTATTTTTAATATAGGCATCAAATCTTCCTGAAGATGGGAGTTAGAAGTTTAACTAACCATTTAGATAGGTTATATGCTGCCGAGCGTACTACTTATAATAGGCCGAACTGGGTTCCCTGGTTTATGAGTCGTAATTAACCCATAAAGATACGGTAGAGCCGTAATTAAACATCTGTCAGCCGACCTGGCTGAAGATGCTTAATTACTTCATTATTCCTATTCAGTAACGTTCATTGTTCTGCCTTACTCTTCTAAGCTCGCTATAAATATATTCCAGGAAGTACTCACTCTGGTTAGCAGTAATCTAAAACCAAGACAACAGTACATTAGTGTTCGCAATAAAGCTAACAGTATTCTTGGCTTCATATCTAGAAGTATAAATAACTGAAGCCCTCAGGGTGTTCAACTGGCGAATGTGAGTCGACTACTCGGAGCATCACGACGGACGACGCCAAGGAAGGTAAAAACATTGTTGTAGTTGGGGATAGCCAGATTAGGTACATGGATAGGGCATTCTGCTTGAAGGATAGGAGTAGGAGGCAGAGAGTGTGTTTTCCTGGGGCTGGGATGAAGGATATTGTTAGCCGTCTGGATGACATCATGAGAGGTAATGGGAGCAATCCTATTATCTGTCTCAGTGCTGGAGGCAACGATGTTGGCAGACGTAGGAGTGAGGACCTGATTAGCAATAGAGCAATAGAGATAATTAGGAGGAAGGGTGGGAAACCTGTCATATGTGGCATTTTGCCAAGGAGAGGAGTTGGAAATGAATGGTTGTCCAGAGCAATTGGTGTCAATTGCTGGCTGGACAAATACTGTAAGGAAAATGCGGTAACATTCATTGACAACTGGGACCTCTTCTTTGGCAGAAATGACATGTATGCCAGGGATGGGGTTCACTTATCTAGGTGTGGGGTGGGAGCACTGGCCAACGCAGTGGAGGGAGCTGTTAGGTCTTTAAACTAGGAATAGTTAGTGGTACGGATTTTGGCGGGAAAACTGTGAAGTCGCAGGGTAATAACATGAGTACTAGGAGAACTAGTAATAGGCAAAATGAGGTGGATATTGGAAAGCCAGTGGCACTAATTGACAAGGACAGTAATAGGTTTAGTGGAATAACAGAAAGGAGCAGGAAGGATAAAGAGAGGAGGGTCATTAAATATTTATTACACAAATAGTCGCAGTGCTAGGAATAAGATGGACGAGTTGAGACTAGTTGCTAGTGCAGGTAACATAGATGTATTTGCCATTACTGAGACGTGGTTTAATTCAAAAAGTCGGGACATGCCTGCCACAAGGCACGATAATGTAGTAATTCTAGGAGACTTTAACTTTAGTCATATTGATTGGAATTTCTTGACTGGGAATTTAGAATCATACGATTTCTTAGAAGTAGTTCAGGATTGTTTTTTGAAGCAGTTTGTGACAGAACCTACAAGGGGTAATAACCTGCTTGACTTAGTTCTGGCAAACAATGAATCCCTTGTTAATAATTTAGAAGTTTCAGAGGAACTGGGTGCTAGCGACCACAAATCAATTACATTTAGAATTGAATGGAAGTATGATAGTAGGGATAACTCAGTAACAGTCCCAGATTTTCGCTTAGCAGATTACGATGGGCTTAGAGAACACTTATCATCTGTTGACTGGGGTAACGAAGAGAGCTATCAATATGACAGTTTTCTGAACACAATACATGCTGCTCAAAGAACGTTTATCCCTTATAAGGAAATTAGATCAAATAGAAATGACCCAAAATGGATGAATAATAGGCTGAAATATCTACTAGGGCATAAGAAAGGAATTTATAGGCGTATCAAAAGAGGCGAGGGTCATCTTATGAATCAGTATATTGACATTAAGAGGAACATTAAAAAGGGGATAAGAAAAGCTAAAAGGGACTATGAAATTAAAGTTGCTAGGGATTCTAAAACTAACCCAAAAAGTTTTTTCCAGGTATATAGAACAAAAGTCAGAGATCAGATAGGTCCCCTTAAAAATAACTATGGGCATCTTACTGACTATTACAACCCAGGATTCCAAATGGCCTGTTACCCCGGGTGTAATGGGAGCAAATAAACACAGTGGAAAAAGTTTAGACTTATATTATCCTTCACCAATTTATAACAGCAATATGTACACTATGTACAGTGATAAGTATAGTGCACTCCACGGTAAGCAAAGCAGAAATAGAAGCCACAAGATAGCAGACCGTGCTTCAACCAGCTCTAGAATGGGAATGACAAGGGCAGACAGGAGAGCGGTACCCACATAACCTCTGCGATTGCCAAAACCATCTTCTTATTGGCTAGAACCTGGTCACTAGTTGAACGACGGGGCCCCATCATCAACTCTTAGCAACCTGGTTCGCTGGTTGGGGGAGATAGCCTGTAAATGAGGGTGTGTACGTGCGCCGAATAAAGGTTACGTACTCTTTGCATGCCACACTGACAAAGAGAATGAAATGTGCTCGGTTCTAAATAATTATTTTCTCTCGGTTTTTACACAGGAAGACACTAATAATATTCCGGTAATTAATTTTTATAGTGGATCAGAAGAAGATAAATTATGTAACATCACAGTCACTAGTGAAATGGTTGTGAAGCAGATAGACCGACTGAAGCAAAATAAGTCACCGGGTCCTGATGAGGTTTTTTCAAGGGTTCTTAAGGAATGCAAAATGGAAGTCTGTGAACCATTAACTAATATTTTTAATTTATCTCTTCAAACAGGTGTAGTGTCTGATATGTGGAAGATGGCTAATGTAATTCCTATTTTTAAAGCAGGGGACAAGTCGTTACCGTCAAATTACCGCCCAATAAGCCTGACCTCAATTGTAGGCAAATTACTAGAGTCAATTATAGCTGAGATTATAAGAAGCCATCTCGATAAGCATAGCTTGATTAAGGATACTCAGCATGGATTCACAAGAGGCCGGTCTTGTCTAACTAATTTATTAACTTTCTTCAGTAAAGCTTTTGAGGCTGTTGACCACGATAAAGAATTTGATATTGTTTACTTAGATTTTAGTAAGGCATTTGATAGAGTTCCGCACCAAAGACTGTTGAAGAAAGTAGCAGATCATGGTATTGGGGGAAGGGTGCTCTCGTGGATCGAATCATGGCTCACAGACAGGAAGCAGAGAGTGTCCATAAATGGGGTTAAATCCGAGTGGGGATCAGTAACAAGTGGCGTTCCACAGGGATCAGTCTTGGGCCCGTTGTTGTTTATAATATATATCAATGATCTTGATGAAGGAATTACTAGTGATATGAGCAAATTCGCCGATGACACGAAGATAGGTAGGATAATTGATTCAAACGTAGATGTTAGGGAACTTCAGGAGGATTTAGACAAACTCTGCTCTTGGTCAGAAAAGTGGCAGATGCAGTTCAATGTAGATAAATGCAAGGTTCTGAAGCTCGGGAGTGTCCATAACCCTAGCACTTATAAGTTAAATAATGTAGAACTTAGCCATACAGATTGCGAAAAGGACTTGGGGGTTATGGTAAGCAGCAACCTTAAACCAAGACAGCAATGCCTAAGCGTACGTAATAAGGCAAATAGATTACTGGGATTTATATCAAGAAGTGTAAGCAACAGAAGTCCAGAGGTCATACTGCAGCTTTATACATCATTAGTAAGGCCTCACCTAGATTATGCAGCTCAATTCTGGTCTCCATATTACAGAATGGACATAAATTCGTTAGAAAACATTCAGCGTAGGATGACTAAATTAATACATAGCATTAGAAATCTTCCTTATGAAGAAAGATTGAAGACTCTTAAATTACATTCACTTGTTAGACGAAGAATGAGGGGAGACCTGATCGAAGTGTATAAGTGGAAGATAGGTATTAATAAAGGGGATATTAACAAGGTCTTGAGGATATCTCTCCAAGAGAGAACCCGCAGTAATGGATTTAAATTAGATAAGTTTAGATTTAGAAAGGACATAGGAAAGTATTGGTTTGGAAATAGGGTAGTTGATGAGTGGAACAGTCTACCTAGTTGGGTTATTGAGGCTAGGACTTTGGGTAGTTTCAAATTTAGGTTGGATAAGTACAAGAGTGGGAGGGGTTGGATTTGAGAGGGACTTGCACATCGGAGCTTGTTTCTTGGGTGGCATTGAAAATTGGGTTGGTCAAATGTTTGTTAGTGGGATGAATTGTAAAGGACCTGCCTAGTATGGGCCAACAGGCCTGCTGCAGTGTTCCTCCTTTCTTATGTTCTTATGTTCTTATATCCTTGATTAGGCCTCATTTAGACTATGCTGCTCAGTTCTGGCCACCGTATTACAGAATGGATATAAATGCTCTGGAAAACGTACAGAGGAGGATGACAAAGATGATCCCATGTATCAGAAATCTTCCCTATGAGGATAGACTGAGGGCCCTGAATCTGCGCTCTCTCTAAAGGCGTAGAATTAGGGAGGATATGATCGAGGTGTATAAATGGAAAACAGGAATAAATAAAGGGGATGTAAATAGCGTGCTGAAAATTTCCAGCAATGGTTTCAAGTTGGAAAAAATCAGATTCAGGAAGGATATAGGAAACCACTGGTTTGGTAATAGAGTTGTGGATGAGTTGAACAAACTCCCGAGTACAGTTATTGAGGCTAAAACGTTGTGTAGTTTTAAAAAGAGATTAGATGAATACATGAGTGGGTGTGGGTGGGTGTGAGTTAGACCTGACTAGCTTGTGCTGGTGGGTCTGGTGCCGTGCTCCTTCCTTGAGTGGAGGTGACCAGACTGGGTGGGTCATTGAACTAATCCGTGGGGGATTCATTGGGCTAATCCGGGGGGAGGGGACATGGACCTGCTCCGCGTGGGTCAGTAGGCCTGTTGCAGTGTTCCTTCTTTCTTATGTTCTTAATGTTCTTAACCTGGGGAAATCTTGTTAAAGAATACCATCTTGGCTCTCCTCATTTCTATAAACAGCATCTTCTCTTCATGTCTTGTTAGTTCAATAATTTTTGCAAGCACTAACCTCTGCCGTTGTTCGAAAGCTGCAGAATCTAGCCTCATCAACAGGTTCTGCAGTTGACATTTCGGCACTTACATAAAAATAACTAGAGGGCTGCTTTATGGGCTTCGAAGAGTGAGCATTTACAGAAGATAACAGAAAAAGTCTTGCGCATATATATATATATATATATATATATATATATATATATATATATATATATATATATATATATATATATATATATATATATATATTTATTTACATTTACAAAAAGAAAGAAAATCCCCAAAAAGAAAATACTTTCATTATCATTCAACACTTTCACCTCACTCACACATTATCACTGTTTTTGCAGAGGTGCTCAGAATACAACAGTTAAGAAGTATATACGTGTAAAGATACACAATATATCCCTCAAAACTGCCAATATCCCAAACCCCTCCTTTAAAGTGCAGGCATTGTACTTCCCATTTCCAGGACTCAAGTCAGTGGTCAGTGGTCAGTCGTCAGTGGTCAGTGGTCAGTCGTCACGTGAGGTCACAGACCCTGAGCTGCTTTGGGGATTAGCGTGGACGGTTACAAAGCATGGCTTGCTTCTGCAGTGTTTTAAAAATTGAGGTTGGAGAGTTGAAGGAGGAGGTCTTGCTTCTCCAGGAGGAGATTAGGAGGCTGAAGGTCCACCTCAATGGGTCTGGGAGAGAGTGTGAGGTGGCTGGAGTTGTGGGGAATGAGGCTTCAAGTGAGGTGCAGTCTGTCTCTCGCTGTGAGGAGGCTGCAGTTGGGGAGGTAGCAACGGCTACCAGCAGTGAGGTGCAGTCCAGCACCTGCTACAAGTGGCGAGTGGTTCACAGTAATGGAAGGTGCATCAGAGTAAGGAAAGTTAAGAGTGAAGATCTGAAGGTAGGAAATCGCTTCTCTGTTCTTCAGGATGAATGTACTTCAGTGGCCAGTGAAGGTAAGGGTACTACTGCCCCTGCTAATGGAGGTAAGCGCATTCTTGTGGTTGGTGACTCTCAGGTAAGATATATTGACCGTGCTTTTTGTAATAGGAATAAGAAGATGAGAGATAGAGTGTGCTTCCCTGGAGCTGGTGTTGGGGACATTGTCAACAGGCTGGATAATATCATGTCAGGTAATGGGAACAAGCCCATTATCTGTCTCAGTGCTGGTGGAAATGATATTGGGAAGGGTAGGAGAGAAGAGCTGCTAGATAAGTACAGGTCAGCTATAGATTTCATTAAGTCTAAGGGAGGGATCCCAATCATATGTAGCATCTTGCCTAGAAGGGGAGTAGGAAATGAATGGTTGTCTAGGGCAATTGGTGTAAATTGCTGGCTAGACAGATACTGCAAGGAACTTGCAATCCCATTCATTGACAACTGGAACAACTTTTATGGCAAACATGATATGTATGCAAAGGATGGGGTACATCTCTCTGGGGCTGGGGTGGTAGCACTTGCAGACTCGATTGAGAAGGCCATTGGTGAAATGCCTATGATTTTAAACTGATGGAAGATAGAGGTATGGGTGTGTGTGGGAAACAAGCAGGTTGCAACACTTGGGTTGGAAACAGTAAATGTATAAAAGGCATTCAGCATGAAGTTATAAATAAAGACAATAGATCAGGTCAGCAAACAAAGAGGGACAGCAGAGGGCAGCAAGGGGCTAGCTCCCTTAAGATTTACTATACTAATAGCAGGAGTGTAAGAAATAAGATAGATGAGCTAAGATTAATTGCAAGTGCAGGAAACATAGATATTATTGCTATAACAGAGACCTGGCTCAATCTGAAAGATAGAGAGATGCCCTCTGAATGTCACATACAAGGCTATAAATTATTCCACACTGACAGGGTCAACAGGAAAGGTGGTGGAGTAGCGATGTATGTCAGAGACAATTTAAATTGTTGTGTTAGACAAGATATTAAATTAGAAGCGTCAGCCACTGAATCTGTTTGGTTACAGCTTCTCGAGGGCCGAGAAAAACTAATTTTGGGTGTGATTTACAGGGCCCCAAATCTTGATAGGGAGTGCAGTAAACTTCTATGGGACGAAATTCGTAAGGCATCTACATACGAAAATGTTGTGCTAATGGGAGATTTCAACTATAGACAGATTGACTGGAGCAATTTGACAGGAAATTTAGAGTCAGGTGACTTTCTTGATACGATCCAGGATTGTTTTTTAAAACAGTTTGTGACAGAGCCAACTAGGGGAAATAACCTCCTTGACTTGGTTCTTGTCAGTAGGGAAACACTAATTAATAATCTTGAGGTTAATGATGAGCTTGGGGAAAGTGATCACAAATCACTCAGTTTTAATATATCATGGAATTCCCCTAATAATGGCAATCAAGTCTCCGTCCCTGACTTTCGCTTGGCTGATTTCATAGGACTCAAAAATTACTTAGGTGGGCTGAACTGGAATGACCTGACTAAGGGTCAGGTAGGTGGTGATGGTTGCCGATATGATGCTTTCCAGGGCATAGTTCTAGCTGCTCAGTCAAATTATGTTCCAAATAGGGAAATCAGATCAAACAAAAATTATCCTAAATGGATGAACAATAGATTAAAATATCTGATTGGTCAAAAGAGAGGCATATATAGGCAAATCAAAAGAGGAGAGGGGAAATTGAGAAATCGATATATTCAGTTAAAGAGAGAAATAAAAAAGGGAATTAGAAAAGCAAAAAGAGATTATGAGGTTAAAGTTGCAAGAGAATCGAAGACTAACCCAAAAGGATTCTTTCAGGTATACAGAAGTAAGATCAGGGACAAGATAGGCCCACTCAAAAGTTCCTCGGGTCAGCTCACTGACAGTGATAAGGAAATGTGTAGAATTTTTAACACATACTTCCTCTCAGTTTTTACAAAGGAGGATACCAGCGATATTCCAGTAATGATAAATTATGTAGAACAGGACGATAATAAACTGTGCACTATTAGGGTCACAAGTGGCATGGTCCTTAGGCAAATAGGTAAATTAAAACCTAACAAATCCCCAGGCCCTGATGAACTGTATGCAAGGGTTCTAAAGGAATGTAAAGAGGAGCTTAGCACACCTTTGGCTAATCTTTTCAACATATCACTACAAACTGGCATGGTGCCAGATAAGTGGAAAATGGCAAATGTGATACCTATTTTCAAAACAGGTGACAGGTCCTTAGCTTCGAACTATAGACCAATAAGCCTAACCTCCATAGTGGGAAAATTTATGGAATCAATAATTGCCGAGGCAGTTCGTAGCCACCTTGAAAAGCATAAATTAATCAACGAATCTCAGCATGGGTTTACAAAAGGGCGTTCCTGCCTTACGAATTTATTAACTTTTTTCACTAAGGTATTTGAGGAGGTAGATCATGGTAATGAATATGATATTGTGTATATGGACTTCAGTAAGGCTTTTGACAGGGTCCCACATCAGAGACTATTGAGGAAAATTAAAGCCCATGGAATAGGAGGAGAAATTTTTTCCTGGATAGAGGCATGGTTGACAAATAGGCAGCAGAGAGTTTGCATAAATGGGGAGAAATCAGAGTGGGGAAGTGTCACGAGCGGTGTTCCACAGGGGTCAGTGTTGGGCCCCCTGCTGTTCACAATCTACATAAACGACATAGATGAGGGCATAAAGAGCGACATCGGCAAGTTTGCCGATGACACCAAAATAGGCCGTCGAATTCATTCTGACGAGGACATTCGAGCACTCCAGGAAGATTTGAATAGACTGATGCAGTGGTCGGAGAAGTGGCAGATTCCGTTTAATACAGACAAATGCAAAGTTCTAAATGTTGGACAGGACAATAACCATGCCACATATAAACTAAATAATGTAGATCTTAATACTACGGATTGCGAAAAAGATTTAGGAGTTCTGGTTAGCAGTAATCTGAAACCAAGACAACAGTGCATAAGTGTTCGCAATAAAGCTAATAGAATCCTTGGCTTCATATCAAGAAGCATAAATAATAGGAGTCCTCAGGTTGTTCTTCAACTCTATACATCCTTGGTTAGGCCTCATTTAGATTATGCTGCACAGTTTTGGTCACCGTATTACAGAATGGATATAAATTCTCTGGAAAATGTACAAAGGAGGATGACAAAGTTGATCCCATGTATCAGAAACCTTCCCTATGAGGATAGACTAAGGGCCCTGAAACTGCACTCTCTAGAAAGACGTAGAATTAGGGGGGATATGATTGAGGTGTATAAATGGAAGACAGGAATAAATAAAGGGGATGTAAATAGTGTGCTGAAAATATCTAGCCTAGACAGGACTCGCAGCAATGGTTTTAAGTTGGAAAAATTCAGATTCAGGAAGGATATAGGAAAGTACTGGTTTGGTAATAGAGTTGTGGATGAGTGGAACAAACTCCCGAGTACAGTTATAGAGGCCAGAACGTTGTGTAGCTTTAAAAATAGGTTGGATAAATACATGAGTGGATGTGGGTGGGTGTGAGTTGGACCTGATAGCTTGTGCTACCAGGTCGGTTGCCGTGTTCCTCCCTTAAGTCAATGTGACCTGACCTGACTAGGTTGGGTGCATTGGCTTAAGCCGGTAGGAGACTTGGACCTGCCTCGCATGGGCCAGTAGGCCTTCTGCAGTGTTCCTTTGTTCTTATGTTCTTATGTTCTTATATAAATATAACCGGTTTCCCTGAATCCCTTCACTAAATATTACCCTGCTCACACTCCAACAGCTCGTCAGGTCCCAAATACCATTCGTCTCCGTTCACTCCTATCTAACACGCTCACGCACGCTTGCTGGAAGTCCAAGCCCCTTGCCCACAAAACCTTCTTTACCCCCTCCAACCTTTTCGAGGACGACACCTACCCCGCCTTCCTTTCCCTACAGATTTATACGCTCTCCATGTCATTCTACTTTGATCCATTCTCTCTAAATGACCAAACCACCTCAACAAACCCTCTTCAGCCCTCTGGCTAATACTTTTATTAACTCCACATCTTCTCCTAATTTCCACACTCCGAATTTTCTGCATAATATTTACACCACACATTGCCCTTAGACAGGACATCTCCACTGCCTCCTCGCTGCAGCATTTACAACCCAAGCTTCACACCCATATTAGAGTGTTGGTGCTACTATACTTTCATACATTCCCTTCTTTGCCCCCATAGATAACCATTTTTGCCTCCACATTTACCACAACGCACCATTCGCCTTTTTTCCTTCATCAGTTCTATGATTAACCTCATCCTTCATAAATCCATCCGCTGACACATCAGCTCCCAAATATCTGAAAACATTCACTTCTTCCATACTCCTCCACAATTTGATATCCAATTTTTCTTTATCTAAATCATTTGATACCCTCATCACCTTATTCTTTTCTATGTTCACTTTCAACTTTCTTCATTTACACACACTCACAAACTCGTCCACTAACCTTTGCAATTTTTCTTTAGAATCTCCCATAAGCACAGTATCATCAGCAAAAAGTAACTGTGTCACTTCCCATTTTGTATTTGATTCCCCATAATTTAATCCCACCCCTCTCCCGAACACCCTAGCATTTACTTCTTTTACAACCCCATCTATAAATATATTAAACAACCATGGTGACATTACACATCCCTGTCTAAGACCTACTTTTACCGGGAAGTAGTCTCCCTCTCTTCTACACACCCTAACCTGAGCCTCACTATCCTCATAAAAACTCTTTACAGCATTCAGTAACTTACCACCTATTCCATATACTTGCAACATCTGCCACATTGCTCCCCTATCCACTCTATCATGTGCCTTTTCTAAATCCATAAATGCAATAAAAACTTCCCTACCTTTATCTAAATACTGTTCACATATATGCTTCAATGTAAACACTTGATCTACACATCCCCTACCCACTCTAAAACCTCCTTGCTCATCCGCAATCGTACTTTCTGTCTTACCTCTAATTCATTCAATAATAACCTAACTGTACAGTTTTCCTGATATACTCAGTAAACTTATTCCTCTATAATTTTTACAATCTCTTTTGTCTCCCTTCCCTTTATATAAAGGGACTATACATGCTCTCCGCTAGTCCCTAGGTACCTTCCCCTCTTTCATACATTTATTAAACAAAAATACCAACCACTCCAACACCATATCCCCTCCCCTGCTTTTAACATTTCTGTCATGATCCCGTCAGTTCCAGCTGCTTTACCCCCTTTCATTCTACGTAATGCCTCACGCACCTCCCCCACACCCACATCCTGTTCTTCTTTACTCTTAAAAGATGGTATACCTCCCTGTCCAGTACATGAAATTACCGCCTCCCTTTCTTCGTCGACATTTAAAAGTTCCTCAAAATATTCTCGCCATCTACTCAATACCTCCCTCTCCCCATCTACTAACTCCCCTACTCTGTTTTTAACTGACAAATCCATTCGTTCCCTAGGCTTTCTTAACTTGTTTAACTCACTCCAAATTTTTTTTCTTTTCATTAAAATTTCTTGACAGTGCCTCTCCCACTCTATCATCTGCTCTCCTTTTGCACTCTCTCACCACTCTCTTTACCTTTCTTTTACTCTCCATATACTCTACTCTTCGTATAACACTTCTGCTTTGTAAAAACCTCTCATAAGCTACCTTTTTCTCTTTTATCACACCCTTTACTTCATTCCACCAATCACTCCTCTTTCCTCCTGCACCCACCCTCCTATAGCCACAAACTTCTGCCCCACATTCTAATACTGCATTTTTAAAAGTATTCCAACCTTCTTCAACCCCCCCCCCCCCCACAACTCATACTTGCACCAGCCCACCTTTCTGCCAATAGTTGTTTATATCTCACCCGAACTTCCTCCTCCCTTAGTTTATACACTTTCACCTCCCTCTTACTTGTTGCCATTTTCCTCTTATCCCTATACCCTAACTGTAGCTACAACTAGATAATGATCCGATATATCAGTTGCCCCTCTATAAACGTGTACATTTTGGAGCCTACCCATCAACCTTTTATCCACCAATGCATAATCTAGCAAACTACTTTCATTTCGTGGTATATCATACCTTGTATATTTATTTATCCTCTTTTTCATATATATATATATATATATATATATATATATATATATATATATATATATATATATATATATATATATATATATATATATATATGTCGTGCCGAATATGTAAAACTGGTCAATTAGCAAGAACTCATTTAAAATTAAGTCCTTTCCAAAATTTTCTCTTATACGTTTAAAGATATATTGTTTTCATTAATGTTAATGTAAAATAATTTAATTTTGCTCCAAAAGAATCTTAGAAAACTTACCTAACCTTATTATAACAAGAACAATTTATTTTAGCCTAACCCAACTAAATATATTTTAGATTTGTTTACAATAATTTAATACTAAATAAACACAGTGAAATATATTTTTTTCTTTAGGTTCAGAATGATTTTGGGGAAATTATTGCATACACAAATTTTCACTTGTCCTATATGGCAAAATGAGCGTTGCTATTTAAGCCAAGATCGCAAGTTCTGCTTATTCGGCACGGCATATATATATATTGTGTGTGTGTAGTGCAGAATAGGTAAAACTAGTCAATTAGCAAGAACTCATTTAAGATTAAGTCCTTTCTAAAATTTTCTCTTAAACGTTTAAAGATATATTTTTTTAAATTTTTCAATGTAAAAATTAATAATTTTGTACCAAAAGAATCTTAGAAAACTTACCTAACCTTACAACAAGCGCAATATAATTTATCCTAATCCAACTAAATATATTTTAGATAAGTTTACAATAATTTAATAATAAACAAACACAAAGAAATAATTTTTTTCGCTAGGTTCAGAATGATTTTTGCGAAATTAATGCATACACAAATCTTCGCTTGCTTTATTCGGCAAGAAGAGCCTATTCGGCACGACACACACACACACATACACACACACACACATATATATATATATATATATATATATATATATATATATATATATATATATATATATATATATATATATATATAATGTATATATGTATATATATGTACTTCCTGCCTTAGTTTCAGATTGGTCGGGGCGAAAAATCTTTTCCAAGGTAGACGGACTAATACCCTCACGTCTTCCCCATGCGATATCTTGTTAGTAGTTGATACAGGTTGTGATGTCGACGCTGGGTAGAAGTTATGAAGGTGATCGTTTATGTGTGTTTTAATGTTGATCATTGATATGCGTTGCGATGTCAATCACTAACATGGGTTGTGATACTGATCAGTGATATGGGTTGTGATGTGGGTTGATACGGTTGATAATACTGACAACTTCATTTCAGTTGTAAATGTTATTCAGTTAATGTCGTCCTCTTAACAGGGGTTAAAATTCCTTAATGTGGATTGTTATATTTGTCTTAAATAGATTATGATATCGATCTTCACCTGCGAGTTGTGATAATGATGTCTTAATAAAAGGTTAAAAACAGAGGAGGAGAGACATAGACTCCAGGGAGATGTGGATGTCCTGCTATGAACAATGAATTCTTTAGAAATGTATATAGGACATATGTTAAGCAAATCATCGAGTATGTGGCTCCACAGTGGAACCCCCACACAGTCAAGTGTGTAAACTAGTTCTAGACACCCTGCCTCCAACTCCTGCTTCCTCTCTTGCACCCCGGATTTTGGTATTTTATTTTCCCCGTTCTCGCTTAACGCTCAGATTACCTCAATAACACTTCCTCTGCCCTCCGAATAATTCCTTTTGTAACCCCACACCGTCTTCTAATTTCTACGCTCTGAATTCTTTGCATAATTTTCACACAACACATTACTCTCAAACATGATACCTCCACTGCCTCCGGCCTCGTCCTCCTCGCTGCATAAAACCTTGTTGGTACCACTATACTCTGTTACATTCCTGTTTTTGCCTTCATATACAAACTCCTTTCTAAAGACGCTCCAGCACACCACCTCCCACCCAGTCTTTTCCCCTCGCCTTTTACACAGTTTACCAACACATCCACTCCCAATTAACTAATTACATCCACCACCTCTATGCAGCCTACTTCCATTCTGATTTTTTATTTTTCTTAGCCTAAATTTTTGTTACTCTCATTATCTTGCTCTTTTTGATATTCACTTTAATTTCCTTCTTTTGAACAACCTATCAAACTCATTCACCAAACTTTACAACTTTTCTTCAGAATTTTCCCACAGAACTGTTTTTATCGTCATTGGGCAACTGTGACAATTTCAGCTTCATATTAGATTCATTATCACTTAATCCCACACTTCTAACAACCTACCATTCTTTGTTTTACATTCCATCTAACAATATATTAAATAACCATGGTACCATCATAATCCCTGTATAAGTCCTACTCTTACTGAAAAATGGTTTCCTTTTCTTCCTTATACTCTGACCTGTGCCTCACTCTCCCCCTTAAAATCTATTTATTGCTTTTATGAACGTACTACCTATTCTATACATTTGCAACATCTTCCTCTTGTTCCGCTATCCACCCTGTCATATACCTTTGCTAAATGCGTAATACGACAAGGAGTTCATTAACTTGATCTAAGAATTGTTCACTTATATTCTTCAACGTTAATACTTGATTCACACATCCCGTAACCTTCTTAAATCCTCCTCCTCCTTCTGTAATCCAACTTTCTGTCTTACCCTAAACTTTTTCAGTAATAATTCTACCAAACTCTTTACCCGGTCAATTTAACAGGATTATTCTTAAATGTTTTTTACAATCTTGTCCATTCTTTCTCTTAAACAAAGGTAAATGAAGACTCTCCGTCACTCCTAAGATTCCTACCCTTCTTTCATGCATATATTCAATAAATACACCAACCACTCCACAGTTACATCTCAACCTGCATTTAGTATAGCACGGATGTGATCATTCACACACGAATCCCTTATTAATGAACAGCTTATTAATTCATCACCTGGGAAACTCAGAAATATGGCTGTGGCCGAGAACCAGTCTCAGGACTTCTATCATTCTTACTACTAATTCATTAATGGTGTTTTGATGGATAAGTTTACTCCTCGTTCCACTACGACTGTAAAGCACAGTACTGTATTGCCTGAATCTCTTCTGTAGAGTTAAAAAAAAAAAAACATACCACTGGTGGGGTTTGAACCCCAGGTCAGAGAGTTTCAAAACTCCAGTCTCAGACTCGTGGTATGGTTTGTTTGCAATCGTGTCATTACGATTTCGTGAGTTATGGAGTTAACTCACAATCGTTCTTTAGGTGGAGAGTCGACGACTTCACGTATTATGAACTACAACAGTCAGTCTCCAAAACTGGCACCACTTGTGCCCATGTCTGGATTTAGAGAACTATTTTCTCGACTTAATATTGACTGAGGTGGCATATTCTCCTAGATGAAATTTCACAACTGTACTTATCTTCTTAATAATCATAGTTCTTAAATTTTTTTTTTTCATTTCCATGGGAAAGTGGAAAAGAATCTTTCCTTCGTAAGCCGTGCAAGTCGTAAGAGGCGACTACCATGCCGGGAGCAAGGGGCTGTACAAATTACTAAATGTATAGCGTGTGTCTTCCTTTTCTGGTCACCATGCCTCGGTGGGAGACGGTCGGCGTGTTCAAAAAAATCATGTACACACACACACACACACACACACACATACACACATGAATTAAAATTTTCTCTTATAAGTTTAAAGATATATTTTTTTCATTAATGTTAAAGTAAAAATTTAAAATTTTGAACCAAAAGAATCTTAGAAAACTTTTTTTTTTCCAACAAATCGGCCGTCTCCCACCGAGGCAGGGTGACCCAAAGAGAAAGAAAATCCCCAAAAAGAAAATACTTTCATCATCATTCAACACTTTCACCTCACTCAAACATAATCACTGTTTTTGCAGAGGTGTTCAGAATACAACAGTTTAGCAGTATATACGTATAAAGATACAGAACATATCCCTCCAAACTGCCAATATCCCAAACCCCTCCTTTAGAGTGCAGTCATTGTACTTCCCATTTCCTGGACTCAAGTCCGGTTATATAAAATAACCGGTTTCCGTGAATCCCTTCACTAAATATTACCCTGCTCACACTCCAACAGATCGTCAGGTCCCAAATACCATTTGTCTCCATTAACTCCTAACACGCTCACGCACGCTTGCTGAAAGTCCAAACCCCTCGCCCACAACACCTCCTTTACCCCCTACCTCCAACCTTTTCGAGGATGACCCCTACCCCGCCTTCCTTCCCCTACAGATTTATACGCTCTCCATGTCATTCTACTTTGATCCATTCTCTCTAAATGACCAAACCACCTCAACAACCCCTCTTCAGCCCTCTGACTAATACTTTTATTAACTCCACACCTTCTCCTAAATTCCACACTCCGAATTTTCTGCATAATATTTACACCACACATTGCCCTTAGACAGGACATCTCCACTGCCTCCAACCACCTCCTTGCTGCAGCATTTGCAACCCAAGCTTCACACCCATATAAGAGTGTTGGTACTAATATACTTTCATACATTCCCTTCTTTGCCTCCATAGATAACGTTTTTTGCCTCCACATATACCTCAATGCACCACTCACCTTTTTTCCTTCATCAATTCTATGATTAGATAACTTACCTGACATTATTATAACAAGCTCAATTTATTTTAGCCTAATCCAACTAAATATATTTTAGATACGTTTATAACAATTTATTACTAAACAAACGCAATGAAATATATTTTTTTTCGTTAGGTTCAGAATGATTTTTGCGAAATTATTTCATACACAATTTTTAGCTTGTCTTATATGGCAAGATGAGCGTTGCTATTTAAGCCACGATCACAAGCTTTACATATTCGGCACGACATTATATATATATATATATATATATATATATATATATATATATATATATATATATATATATATATATATATTATATATATATATATATATATATATATATATATATATATATATATATATATATATATATATATATAGACACACACACAACAATCGCAGACAGGTGATCTTAACAATGCAAGACAAGCCACGGGGTGGGGGGGGGAATCTTTAGGTCAAGTACTTTCACGCTTCTCAGGAGCTGTGCAATGTTGCAAGGGCTGCAACAGGAGAAATATGGTAAGTTTTCTTATGGTATGGTAGTGCGGTGGTACCAACCAATATGACTGAGGAAGAGAGGCCCAGTGGAATACCAACCACAAACCGTTCCCCCCATACCCCGCCTCATATAGGGTCGGGTGTAGTAGGTCCTACAGCTTGCACATAACTTGAGGTAAAATAACTACGAGATAGTTAATTGCCAGCCCTAAGCTTCTAACCGCTGGGAACAGGTCATGCGATGTAAGAAGTTACGTTACAATAGTGGATCATTTACATACCGAATATATGTACACAGAATTTACATACAGAATGTATGTAAATGACCAACCTTCTAACTAATAAAATAGAAGGAATAAATCCTTCATTTTGTCAACCTGTAGTACAACGTTCTAGAATATTCAGGAAATACTCTGTGCCAATTAATATACCTGTGTGAATTCTCCTGTTCAGGCATTTTCTTTCTTATAATAAATAGGCATTGCGTGAAATTCTTTTTAACACCATTATTGTTATTATCCACTATCATCTGCTGCTATCATTATCATCATTATCATAATATTGCTAACAACCTAATTCGGTAAACCACTAAACTAGTTGCAATCACCATGTTGCAGTCAACTATGTGTACCTTGTGCCGCTGTACTTAGACGGGTTAGGACCTCAACAAGTCACTCTGCCTCTCTTTTGGGCTATCCTAGGATAATCGCACATGCGCACCCATACCTAAATGAACCCCCGATGCCTACTTCCTTACTACTGATGTTATATCACTTAGGTTACAATCTGTATTGCAGCACACCACCTAGAGTACCTGGAACCTTACGATACCTGCATGCAATAGTAGCTGAGTGGGTTATATCGACAGTCACGGCAGACCTAACATGTTAAACATCGACATTCGCGATGGACTTAACAAGATGTTATATATTATATCGACGTTCACGACAGATGTATCATGATGTTCAGTTTCCATACTCAACTCGAACATAACCGAAACATCACGAACACCCTGGCATAAGGAGCAATCCTACATTTTTGTATAACATTATTGTTTAAGGTTGTGCATAATAGACTCCGCTAAATAACTATCGATTTTGTACAGCTCATAATTTGAGTTATATACAACATTCCTACAATGTCTCAAGAGGAAGGACTCAATTGTGTTTCTTTCCACGATGGAACTGATGGGTACAATTATCTGGGAGGCAACCCACCTTGGTGGATAATTGCAAGAGCTGACGTGGTTAAATATTTCATTCTACACCTGGCCTGTCCTGATTGAATACTAGTGTTGGGATAATCTAGTTTCTAGTGGTTTACCTGTCTGACTAATTTATGAGAGTGGGCAAAGGGTGGACGGGACCTAGTAGATGCCACCCACATTATTAGGCAGTGTGTTTTTAATCAGTCTTTGTTTAACTGTCCCAGTGTTTTTGAAAGACAGATTTATATTGAGTTTTTTTAGTGCCTCACACAGGCAGACCAAATTTTCATTGTATGGCAAGACCAGTACATTTTTCCTGTCAGGCATTTCCTTAGGTTCAGCCCTGTAGAAAGTCTTCCTAGGTGACACTAGGGCCTTCTCAACAAAATCCCTGGGGTATCTCAGTTTTGTGGCTATGTTAAATACCTTGTTGATTTCATCTTCTAAATACATGTACTCAGGACTGCAGATATGCAAAGCTCTCAGGAACATTGTAAGGAAAACACTCCTTTTAACCCTAGATTCATGATTGGAATAATGAATGACGACACATTGGTCGTCTTCCTGTAAACTGTAATTTTGAATCTTCTGTCGATGCGATGGATTAAAACATCTAGGAAGGGTAGGGTGTTATCTATTTCTTGTTCTGTTGTGAACTTAATAGAAGATACAAGACCACTAAATCTAGGTAGGAACTCATCAATATTGTGATCTCTAGGCCAAGGGCAAAGAACATCATCTATAAATCTGAACCACCTAGAATTACTTGGGAGAATATCTTTAAGTACCCTAGTCTCATAGAATTCCATATACAGGTTGATGTGTAAGGGACTGAGGGGATTTCCCATAGCCATGCCCTATTTTTGAGCATAATACATGCTTTCAAACACAAACTTGCAATCCATCACAGGGGTAGGGCAAGGAGAAGTTTTCTAGTTTCTCTTCAAGGAATGTAAGCAAGTCAGGGACAGGGACTCGGTAAACAGAGCTGTGACATCATAACTCACAAGGATAAAACCGTGTGAAACATTTAATCTCTGGAGCCTTCCATTAAGATCAACATTATTTTTAATATGCCCATATGTGTTTAGTTCATCATTTCCCTTCAATAACGTTTTAAAACGTTTATTGAAATGGATATTGACCTAGTCAGTGGGGTTCCTAACAAGCGGTTCGTAAGTTTCATTATCACTCAATAAATGGTTAATTTTATCTAAATATTCAACTTTATCTAAAATAACAATATTGGATTTATCACCTTTCGAGAGATGTAAGTCTGATCATTACTGAGCTCCTTGTATGCTTTAGTGAATCTTAATGGGCAGTTGGGGACCATCGGATGGAGTAAAGTCCCATATACCATACCGTTACATATATTAAAAGTATCGGGCGTCAAGTCACCATGTTTTTCTAGTATGCAGAAAGATTTTGCCATGTTTACGTAATTAACATCTTTAGCTGTTGGCGCGAAGCTTAATCCAAACCCTAGTGTTGCCTGCTGTTCATTATTTAATTATTTGCTAGACAAGTTCATTACAAACTCCGGATTTGCATATGTGGTTCAATTACTCTGTGCTATGAGGTGGGGGGTATGGTTGGCATTCCGCTGGGCCTCTCTCCCTCAGCCATACCAGCTGGTGCCACCCCGCTACCATACCCTGAGAAAACTTACCCTATTTCTCCTGCTGCTGCCCTTGTAGCATTGCACAGCTTCTGATGACGCACTGTGAAGTGTGAAAGTACTTGAGCTAAAGATTTCCCCCTTCCCCCCGTGGCTTGTCTTGTGTGTGTGTGTGTGTGTGTGTGTGTGTGTGTGTGTGTGTGTGTGTGTGTGTGTGTGTGTGTGTGTGTGTGTGGTGTGTGTGTGTGTGTGTTTTATCGTTTGTATCGTTTTATATAAAAATTAATACTAGAACATAAAATCCACTAAAAGCGTAAGTTGCGTTTTTTCAACTTTTTTCTGTAACTGTGAAAATAATGTTATTTCGTATATTAAATTCTTAGCCTTTAAAATTGCTTAAAGTCACTTAATTTTGACAAGGGGTGAGAGATTTTATTTTATTCTGGTTTAATCAATAGATTAAAACATCTCATAGGTCAAAAGAGAGGCATTTACAGGCAAATCAGAAGAGACGGGTTACGAATTCGAAAAATGGGTTTAGAACCCTAATGATAGTGATGATGATAACGATAATAATAAAGATTTCAGATGTTTGTCTAATAACACGACTACAAACAAATTACAGAATGGGTGGTCCTCGAACTCATGGCAAGAAAGTCATAAAACTCGCAGTCCAGTAGACTGTGAATTTTGGGGCTCAATTGCCATGGGTTGATATTTGAATAGTCAGAAACACACAAAAAAAATCATATAAAACTGCTCTCCATACCTCTTGTTCAATTTACATAGAATTTGTTTTTCATATTAAGAAAGTTGAGACAGTAACTTTAGTAATACCACTACCCATAGACTGGACAAATTGTTTGTTTTCCGAACGAGAAACAAATGAAAAATTGACTTACCCTACAGAATGTGCTCTTGATGGTAGTGCTTACAAAACGATTACTTGTAATATTCTTGCCTCGACAACCTTGATCAGCTCATCCTGGTCTCCTTCGAATTACAGTTATGTAGACATACGCTAATGTCACAAAAGATGTAACCTTAAAAACACCAAGAAAAATCCAACATCAGATGATGTTTATTTTGAAGCAGTCTAGGAACAACTAATTCAGTATGCAATGCGTTACCTGGAGATCTGGACACAAAAGCCATTGTGCTCTGAATCTGCAGGACCTGCATCTATTATTGCTGTACAGTTGAGATATAGCAGTGAGATATAGGCAAACACATCACATCTCGGAACAAAGATCGATGTAGCCAATAGCACAGCCTCTGCAGAATTAATCTCTTGCATGAAAGCTGTATTGGATGATGAAGCCAACCTAGTATTTACAACTCTCATTACTGACAAAACTGTAAACATCAAGATTAAATCAGCTCGACGGAAGTGAATCATCAAATATTCATTCTACTCGATTTATGAACAGGATACCTGGATGTTTCCCCTCACATAGAATCACACATGTAGGGACGTGATATACTTCTGGTATCGTGCTGGGAAATCTCTTACTAAACCTTGTCAAATTGATAGTGAAACTGAGAGTATCATCACGTCATATGTAACTGGCATCACACACCGTGGTATGTTTAACAGTGACTTCACCTGGAGGGACTTCTACAGTGACTCAGCGCAGGATCTATGCCTTCGCTATTGCTTCCTCTTATTACTATGATACTCCATAGCACCAACATAAAAAATGAAAAAATAGCAATCAAAAATTATAATCTTTATATTACAGATGTTAGCGTATGACTCTGTTTACATTCCACGAGACTGGAGTTTGTTCCAGTATCCAGTTGCTCACCTCACTGGTGTTGATCAAGAGCGTGTCGCTCTAATCAAATCTAACAGCTAATTTATTCATTAGTTAACTGTTTTAACGATTAAAGCGTCACATCTCTCTGAGCACGAGGCCACAAGAAACCAAGTTATAGAATGAGTCTGGAAGAAGAAATTCGGAGGTGTAACCATGTTTGTAATATCATCAACTTATCACCAGGCTAAATTCAACCGCTTCAAGAAAACCTTTAGAAGGGACCATTCATGTATCACGGGCTGCTTACCATGCGGATCAGCCACATGAAAATGATCATGAAATTGAGGTCAACATTTCTTCCATTGTTTCCAGTGGAAGGCGCAACGAGTAATCAGTGAGCTCTGTGAAGGACAAACCCCAATAACAGTGATCAAAAATTGCCAATAACATTCAACGAACATTGCCTGAAGCACACGAGGAATAAAATATGTTGTGATTGTGGGAGACTTTAAATTAAAATAACGTCATTGAAATGCTTGAATGATCTTCATGACGACAGGGGATGGACGTCAGTTGTATAACAGGCTGGAATAGTACAAGCTATCACCAGGGTTCACCAAGTGATAGTGTTGCATTGTTAAAACTAAAACAATATGCTTACACCAAATCAGATACAGAAGCTTAGGCTTCTGGACGAAGAGAATCATGTGTTCTATTCAAGTACTGGGAACTCATTAATTCTGAGCTAGTCATTCTTACTTAGAGAGAGTTGTTCACAATGGAAAATTCAGGTTTATGATTGCAGTCTCTCTGCTCTACAGTGGCCTTTCCTGCATCCTATTTTGACCATTACATTCTGCACGAGCTATTCGTCTTGGGATAAGTCAGCGATTAATCACAAACATATTGCTGTGCATGTATAACTGTGTAAGAATCATTTCATAGTTAACAGATGTACTCGTCTCTTCTAAAATATGTTCCTAGAAGAAAACCCTGAACAGAGTAACTCATGCGTAAATCATGAAGACGGAGAAGTGGGCTTAACTGAAAGATAAGCAGCTTTGCTGAGGCGGATGGCGGTAGATCCTAAGATGACTTGGGTTGTGACCGAGTTTCTCAGTATATTAGACAAGTTATATTCAGATAAACAAAGCATCATGAAGATACATTTGGATCACAAACTACTTACGTACGACGACACGGGAAGCTTTTTCGTGAAGACTACAAATGATCTGCTTGTTCTTGATACAAGAATGGTTGCTGATTGTACTACTGTAGAATGTATTCAGAAACTTGGGCAACCGGGACAAGAAAGATGTAACCGCCTCGTTGACTGTTCATAGTCCCTTCTTGGCACTAATCAGAAAAAAACTGAGCATCAATTTGTCACAGATATATTCGCACAGATAACATAAGCATATGAGCTTACGTTATCATAATTTATTGTCAATATTATTATTATATGCGAAACCATAATGGAAAACTTTTTTTTTTCTTTTATGAGAACCAGTCCTGCGCACTCTTACTCTCTGAATTTTGTGTTATGAGATTTGGAACATAGGCAAATTTCTCGTCATGTGATGAAGATTCAACAAAACATCATGACACAGTTAAGCTACAAGTCAGCTATATGATAATCCTAGTTGATGCTGCCATTAACATGATTAAGCTTGGCATCTCAGGTACTTTTGCTAAAGGTTATGGATTACATCATGGATCAGTTCATTAGTGATGCTGCGCGTAGAACACAGTACAGTGTTTGACATCTGTAAGATGGACAGCCTGAAAACTGGCATACGGAAAAGGCACCAGAAGACCTGTTAAAACCAAAAAAAAAAAAACAGGATTTTCTGCGTGAAGACGTAAACAAAGTTGGTCTTTGTCATTTGACCAGTGAAAGTTGTGTAAGTGAAACCTTCCCGGTACTGATCATCATAACTCAGGATAAAAATGTTTTGCAATCGGTTACTAGTGATGTTGAAAGTTATATTTATGGACTTCAACAATGCGGAGGCGGGTACTAGGATCTTTCGTTCATGCCATTGATGGAGTTCAGCATGGTATGATGGAGTTCAACATAGTATGATAAAAGTTCTCATCCGAATTTGATGCGAGATCATGTGTCTATGGTTGACTTATGGTACAGGTACTCAGTTTCGATATCTTATGTCTCAGTCATGAGTCAAACTCGAAGGAAATATAAACACAACACTTCCTGCATTCCATGCCTTGGCAGGCTGTGATAAAACATCTATTTCACTGGAAAAGGGAAACGAACAACGTAGACAGAATGTAATGTATTTACCAAGCCACCACTGCTCTCTTCACTTTGTTGATTCCCACAGAGGAAGATACAATGGATGTTATACATACCAACGAAAAACTGGTGATACTCATGCATGACTGTGGGAGTCAGGACAAGTGTTAGATAAATGTTATTTCCTCTGAAAGGCAGGGTAATGGGGAGCATCCAGCCTACTCAACATGACCTAGCCCAACATAGCTTTGAGTAGGTCACATACCGTGTTAGCCACTGGTCAAATCACCACAATTATCTAGTACAGCTGACCTGACGTGGTCAAAGGACGAATCGAGTGTGCACTGGAAGTTTAATTAAAAGGAAGACCAGTTAGAGAGGTATGTCGTGCCACTATCAAATGTAGGTTTGTCAAAGGATGCAGAGAACTGCAAAAAGTCAGACATGACATGTACAATTGTTTTTCTGAACAAATTAGCCGTAAATGTTAAATAGTCGAAAGCTAATGGGTCCACTAATGTGAATGGTTGACCACAATTCCCAGTCCCTCTAGTAGGCTCCACAGCTCCCCACATGTGGGAAGTTGTGAGGAGCTGTGGACAGCTTCCCACATCTTCCACCTAGTCACATCGAGTGGCTTAATATATATATTGATATTTTTGCAAACTTAGGCCCAGGCACTGTCGCAGAATATTAAAAGAGCATGGCCAAAGAACCCTTCTGCATGTGATAATTATGGCGCCAAACTTAACGTCATCGGCAAAAAAAGGTTGCATGTTGTTTTACTGGACGACTGGAGAATATCACCAGACTGGTGATATTACGCTGCATTTTCTTCGGTTTTTAACTCGTGAAATCGTAATAACATGATTGCTAATAAACCAGGAAACGGGTGGAGTTTGAACCCATGGCGAGTGAGTCGTGAAACTCCAGGCTAGTGCGTAAGCCACTCGGCCAGCCGGAGTTTTACAGCTCACTCGCCATGAGATGAAACTTATCAATTCCATAGTTTGGGTTTCTTAGTTTCCAGCTCATCTGCTTATCACAACAGTCAACCTTGTACCGAAACGGAGTGTGGTATTTGTAATATTAGAATTATTTTCAATTCTAACACCAAGCTCAGGACCTCGTTGCTAACGGGTACATAAACCACTATATCAGGTTTACGCAAACCAGCCGACGGTCGTATAACTGGTTCCCTCAAAAAAAAAAAATCGTAGTGCAATCCTTAATGATTGCTCCTACAGCCTGATTATATCTCTTTACTCTCTGCCAGTGTGTTCTTGAGCAGATTTAGTGTATGTGGCCCAATGATTCACTTTGGCCACAACCCGAACTATTAATACTTGCCGACTCCATTGTTCCTCGTCATTTTTGCGTTTTTGTCGGCATCTGAATCTGCTTGATCTTCATTACATCTACAGACTCAGTGAGTATCACCCTGTATACATGTATGTACAGTTGAAGAAAAAAGTTCCTATACTCTATCTCCTCTGGGCAGAAGTGACATCTGGCAACTCAGACCTAGTAAACAGAAGAGTAAAGACTATTTTCATGAATAAATTAACGGAACTTCTAACGATGATGGTGATTCCTGGTACTTTATGTGTATATAAAAAAAGATTTATTAATGCAGAAATTAGTTAATTACCTTTCAGATGTTATATCCAATATTATAAAACAAAAATCATTTTAAAAAGTGACAGAATATATTGAAAGTGGAGTTTTATGATCCGTATACGTCAGACCCATACTGGAGTATGCAGCACCAGTATGGAACCCACACCTGGTCCAACAAGTCAAGAAATTAAAGTACAAAGGTTTGCAACAAGGCTAGTCCCAGAGCTCAGGGAAATGTACGAGGAAAGGTTGAGGGAAATCGGACTGACGACACAGGAGGACAGAAGGGTCAGGGGAGACATGATAACGACATACAAGATACTGCGGGGAATAGACAAGGTGGACAGAGATAGGATGTTCCAGAGAGAAGACACAGAAACAAGGGGTCACAACTGGAAGTTGAAGACTCAGACGAGTCACAGGGACGTTAGGAAGTATTTCTTCAGTCATAGAGTCGTCAGGAAGTGGAATAGCCTAGCAAGTGAAGTAGTGGAGGCAGGAACCATACATAGTTTTAAGAAGACGTATGGCAAAGCTCAGGAAACAGAGAGGGAGAGGACCTAGTAGCGCTCAGTGAAGAGGCGGGGCCAGGAGCTGAGTCTCGACCCCTGCAACCACAATTAGGTGAGTACAATTAGGTGAGTACACACACACACACACACAACATCTCACCGGACAACATCTCCCCGTGGGCCCTTAGAGAGGTAGCGGATATGCTGTGTGTGCCACTTACCACAACCTTCAGCACATCCCTTGAAACTGGGCAACTAACTGAGGTATGGAAGACGGCAAATGTAGTTCGCATTTTTAAAAAAAAAGAGACAGAAAAGAGGCACTAAACTATAGACTTGTCACTGACGTGCATAGTATGCAGAGTTATGGAGAAGATTATCAGGAGGGGAGTGGTGGAGCACCTGGAACGGAACAAGAGTATAGACGCCAACCAGCACGGATTCATGGAATGTAAATCCTGTGTCACAAACCTTCTGGAGTTTCATGATAAAGTAACAGAAGTAAGGCACGAGAGAGAGGGGTGGGTTGATTGCATCTTCTTGGACTGCAAGAAGACCTTTGACACAGTTCCTCACAAGAGATTAGAGCAGAAGCTAGAGGATCAGGCGCATATAACAGGGAGGGCACTGCAATGGATCAGAGAATACCTGACAGGGAGGCAACAACGAGTTATGGTACGTGATGAGGTATCACAGTGGGCACCTGTGACGAGCGGGGTCCCACAGGGGTCGGTCCTAGGATCAGTGCTATTTTTGGTATATGTGAATGACATGATGGAAGAGTTAGACTCAGAAGTGTCCCTGTTCGCAGATGATGTGAAGTTAGTGAGGAGAATTAAATCAGATGAGGATCAGGCAGGACTTCAAAGAGACCTGGACAGGCTGGACACCTGGTCCAGCAACTGGCTTCTCGAATTTAACCCCGCCAAATGCAAAGTCGTGAAGATTGGGGAAGGGCATAGAAGACCGCAGACGGAGTATAGGCTAGGTGGCCAAAGACTGCAAACCTCGCTCAAGGAGAAAGATCTTGGGGTGAGTATTACACCGAGCATGTCTCCGGAAGCACACATCAACCAGATAACTGCTGCATCATATGGGCGCCTGGCAAACCTGAGAACAGCGTTCCGATACCTAAGTAAGGAATCAAGACACTGTACACCGTGTACGTCAGGCCCATACTGGAGTATGCAGCACCTGTTTGGAACCCACACTTGATCAAGCACATCAAGAAATTAGAGAAAGTGCAAAGATTTGCGACAAGGTTAGTTCCAGAGCTAAGGGGAATGTCCTATGAAGAAAGGTTAAGGGAAATCGGCCTGACGACACTGCAGGACAGGAGGGTCAGGGGAGACATGATAACGACATATAAAATACTGCGCGGAATTCGACCCCTGCAACCACAAATAGGTGAGTACAAATAGGTGCGTACACACACACACACACACACACACACACACACACACACACACACACACACACAGATACAGATACACACACACACACACACACACACACACACACACACACACACACACACACACACACACACACAGGCCATTAACCATTGATTTGGGCCTATTACTATTCTAATCAGAAATTTATGATTTTGTCACAACAAACACCACCAGTTTAGTGCTAAAAATTCGACTTTTTCTTAAAATTTAGCCTCAGGTCAAATGAATTCTTGTCTAGACTTCTAAGATCTTTTTATATAGTCCTTTTAGCACATTTTTCTCTGTTTTCACACACAGTAATGGCATATTACATTAGTGTTCATAGTATATTAGTTTCTGTAAGTAAAGTAAAAGGACACAAGTGCAACTAATGTGACATTTATTGTGGCAACGTTTCGCTCTCCAGGAGCTTTATCAAGCCATTACAAACAATACATGGACACATATTGTATTACTTTTGTCATTACTACTACTACTATTACTACTACCACTAGTGAACATCGATATGGTACCTCACTAGTATTACACCTCACTCTGAGCCTTTATATACCCTCTGTGTCCATGTATTGTTTGTAATGGCTTGATAAAGCTCCTGGAGAGCGAAACGTTGCCACAATAAATGTCACATTAGTTGCACTTGTGTCCTTTTACTTTACATATTGTCGGTAATTCTACCAACTTTATTACATATTAGTTTCTGAAATATTTTTACCAGCATACTGTGCAACCCGGCCCATGCTGCAGTACTGGAGAATTGGGCAGTTACCCAACTGCCATTTTAACAGTAAGCATCCTACAGCGGTGCAAGCCAGGGCAGAATCAAGCTCTCATCCCCATATATCATCCATGAGGAATGTACACATAGAGAATGCTTTTAACAATCAACAGGATTTTCGAAGATTTTAACTTGGGTCTGTGAAATGCATTCCACCATGCTAACCACTGGGGCAGCAACACTCCTGATAGTGTTCTCGCCAACCCCACCACACACTAACATTCCACCATGCTAACCACTGGGGCAGCAACACTCCTGATAGTGTTCTCGCCAACCTCACCACACACTGTAACATTCCACCATGCTAACCACTGGGGCAGCAACACTCCTGATAGTGTTCTCGCCAACCCCACCACACACTGTAACATTCCACCATGCTAACCACTGGGGCAGCAACACTCCTGATAGTGTTCTCGCCAACCCCACCACACACTGTAACATTCCACCATGCTAACCACTGTGGCAGCAACACTCCTGATAGTGTTCTCGCCATCCCCGCCACACTGTAACATTCCACCATGCTAACCACTGTGGCAGCAACACTCCTGATAGTGTTCTCGCCATCCCTGCCACACTGTAACATTCCACCATGCTAACCACTGTGGCAGCAACACTCCTGATAGTGTTCTCGCCATCCCTGCCACACTGTAATATTCCACCATGCTAACCACTGTGGCAGCAACACTCCTGATAGTGTTCTCGCCATCCCTGCCACACTGTAACATTCCACCATGCTAACCACTGTGGCAGCAACACTCCTGATAGTGTTCTCGCCATCCCTGCCACACTGTAATATTCCACCATGCTAACCACTGTGGCAGCAACACTCCTGATAGTGTTCTCGCCATCCCTGCCACACTGTAACATTCCACCATGCTAACCACTGTGGCAGCAACACTCCTGATAGTGTTCTCGCCATCCCTGCCACACTGTAACATTCCACCATGCTAACCACTGGGGCAGCAACACTCCTGATAGTGTTCTCGCCATCCCTGCCACACTGTAACATTCCACCATGCTAACCACTGGGGCAGCAACACTCCTGATAGTGTTCTCGCCATCCCCGCCACACTGTAACATTCCACCATGCTAACCACTGGGGCAGCAACACTCCTGATAGTGTTCTCGCCATCCCCGCCACACTGTAACATTCCACCATGCTAACCACTGGGGCAGCAACACTCCTGATAGTGTTCTCGCCATCCCTGCCACACTGTAACATTCCACCATGCTAACCACTGGGGCAGCAACACTCCTGATAGTGTTCTCGCCATCCCCGCCACACTGTAACATTCCACCATGCTAACCACTGGGGCAGCAACACTCCTGATAGTGTTCTCGCCATCCCCGCCACACACTGTAACATTCCACCATGCTAACCACCGGGGCAGCAACACTCCTGATAGTGTTCTCGCCATCCCCGCCACACACTGTTGCATTAGAGTTGCAAAGATGGTGGCCTTTCATTGTAAAGACCTCAGTTCAACTCTCCAGAAAACCAGTAGTAGTAATGACAGTAGCAATAGTAGTAGCAGAAGTAGTAGTAGAAGTAATAGTAGTAGTTGTATAAGTAGTAGTAGTAATAGTTGTATAAGTAGTAGTCGTTGTAAGAATAGTAATAGTAGTAGTAAGAAAAATAATAGTAATAAGAATAGTAATAGTAGTAGTAAGAATAGTGATAGTGGATTTAACCTTTGGGTGTTACATGATGACGACACTGCCTTTATTCTGTTTAATAGTGCTTGAAATGGCGAATAAGAATAATCCAAAACATTTAGGCTTATAACTTTTCACTTCACACTGTTACCTATATATATTTGGTATTGTTTGTAACTCCTCCCTAAGCTCGTGGAGAGCAAAACGTTGCTACAATAAAATATTAATTTAGTTGCGCATGTGTTCTTTTACCAAACATATTGTTGGTAATTCTATCAATATTGTTACACGATTCTCTTCCACGAGGGAAAAAGAAAACGTATCATCCTTGAATTTCGGTATTTTTTTTTTTTATATTTTATTTAAAACCATGCAAAAAGACAATAGACAAAAGGAAAAACCATGAAGATGACAATATATAACAATAACTGAAAAACATTACATTAGATATTGAAACAATAACAAATAACATAATATAACAACTATAAACAACTATAAAGTCTGATACCGAAGCTTAAAACTGTCCTATACTAAATACATGTGGATAAGATAAGATAAGATTTCGTTCGGATTTTTAACCCCGGAGGGTTAGCCACCCAGGATAACCCAAGAAAGTCAGTGCGTCATCGAGGACTGTCTAACTTATTTCCATTGGCGTCCTTAATCTTGTCCCCCAGGATGCGACCCACACCAGTCGACTAACACCCAGGTACCTATTTGCTGCTAGGTGAACAGGACAACAGGTGTAAGGAAACGTGTCAAATGTTTCCACCCGCCGGGAATCGAACCCGGGCCCTCCGTGTGTGAAGCGGGAGCTTTAGCCACCAGACCATTCGTAACATTCGTAAAAAAAACATACAACCTATATTAACCCTTCCTCCAATTAATCATCCTTGCTCTTAATGTACACTAGAATGATAAAATACAAGTATACATTCATCAATAGTTACAGATGAAATTCCTTCTGCTCTGAACACGGAAAGAAATATAGGGTAATAATTGAACCTATGAAGTCAAGAACACATCCGAGCGAACACGTACACCGACCAACCGACCATACATGTCCATGAGAACTGCACGGTCCGCGCAGCTGCTCGCCCAGGTGTGCACATGTACATTGCACATCGTACCTACAATTAGAATTAGCTCAACATTTATCAATAATGCCATACGTAGAACCATTCTACCCAATTTGCATAATAAAGAGCCGATTGTATCTGGAGAGAGTTCCGGGGGTCAACGCCCCCGCGGCCCGGTCTGTGACCAGGCCTCCTTAGGTCAGTGTCCCAGGATGCGACCCACACCAGTCGACTAACACTCAGGTACCCATTTTACTGATGGGGAACATAGACAACAGGTGGAAAGAAACACGTCCAATGTTTCTACTCTGGCTGGGAATCGAACCCAGGCCCTCGCTGTGTGAAGCCAGAGCGTTAACCACCAGGCCACCACAATTATCATAATTTTACCCTAACCTAAGCCTAGTATTCCATCTGTATTATAAATATCTAATCAACACGAAAATTTACCATAAACCCCTAACCATATTCGTTGGTGTACATGATACAACCATATATTACCATAAAGGAAAAAAAGAACAATATGAAGGAAAACCCACTCTTCATCTCTAAAATTCAGACTTCAATTTACCATTCAGGTTCATACATATAAATAATAATATAAATTATATTGTCAAATTTAACACAATCACTTCCAACGTCATTTATAATAAATACGTCGACTCAACCACGAAAAATTCATTCATTCTTTTCAACTTCAAGGTTTCCTAAAAATCTTAACTACATACATAGTATTGCCACCATCTAGACAAATTAAAAAGAAAAACAATACACTAATATATCATAACACACTATGCCTCTATTGACAACCAATTCAATTGTACTTACAAAAATACATTGTAATTAAACTGAAACATAAAAAGCCTTTTTTTTTTTTCTTTTTTTTTTTTTTTAACATTTACACATTGTATCAAAATCATAAATACGCATAGAAAATATGTATTGAATTTCATTGAAAATGTTCATAAGAAAAAAACCATTAATGATATATACATGAAAGTAAATATATATAAAGTTATAAGTCGACAATTCCAAATATAACTGTATTGTACCTGAAACACTCAGAACAAATTATGCTAAAATTGCACTCCGGACATACCTCACATAACATTCCATAAAACAAACTCATTATGCTACCGCCCATTCTAGGTAACCAGCCCATTTCATCCCCCTTACCTGCCTGTCAACTCCCCATAAATCCCGTAATGTGAAATTCCTATAACCCTCACTTAAATCCCTCTCCCATCTCCCCCCATACACCTCCTTATTCCTACACTTTGTCCTATAAAAAGTTGCTATTAACGCATTAATTCTTTCACACACGTTCGCTCCTCTCATAGCCCAAGACATAAATAAAATCCGTAATTATATACCCTACCGCATTCTCTACCATCTGATTCACCCCACCTATGTCTAAGCTTAATTAAAACCCACAACACCTGCAACCCCCCCCCCTCCCACTAACCTTATAACCTTACCCAACCAAACCCTTATTAGTTCAATACATTCGCAAAAATACACCATATGGAAAATAGTCTCCAATCCGCCACAAGCCTTGCATATCCCATCCTCCCGTATTCTCTTATGGAATAAAACCATTCCAGACGGTAAGATCCCATGTAAAAATCTATACATAACTTCTCGTACTTTAGGTTTTAAACGCAATTTGTTCAAACGCCCCCAAATATTACGCCTATCATACATCGGATAAACCCCTTCTACCACTGCTACCACTGCCTTACCTTCCACCCCATCAAGGTTTCCCAATTTAATATGTGAAGGATCTCTCATGTTTATGATGACCCATAACATTGCCTCACCGATTATGAACTCCCTACCCACCCACCACCGTTGCATGTCCTGACGCATCTTATGAAGTCCGCCTTCCCTCGCCCCCCCTCCCGCTTATAACTACGTTTCAAATACACACTCATAATCCTCTTTTCAACAGCTATAAGACCCAGCCCTCCTCGGCCAACAGGGAGTGTGACAACCGCTCTACTTAACCATTCGCTTCCAGTACCCCAAATGAATCTAAAAACGCGCTTTTGTAACCTTTGTATCTCGCTACGAAGTATCGGATATATTGCTGCTACATGCCAAAGTTTACTATATAATAGGACATTCGTTGTAATTACTCTTTGATGCAAAGTTAAGTGTGCAGCTCGTAAACCACTGAGGCGCTTCAGTACACCATCTACAATACGCACTGAATTTATTTGTTGTGTTAATTTGATATCTCTTACATAAACGATCCCACATATCAGTAATTGGTCCACCTTTTTCCACCTTTTAACTACTTCACATTCCTCACTTAACCCATCCCCAAGATCCATGTACTTCGTTTTCTCCTTATTAATTGACATACCAGAAGCCTTTTCAAAAACATTCACTAACTTTTCCACCCGAGGCAAATCCCTGTTACCACTTACTAAAATAGTTGTATCATCAACATATCCAACAATGCCAGCCCCCCCCACCCCTTTCGTTACCTACCCCATTAGCTGCTAATAAGACCCTAATTCCTCTATAAAAGGGATCCTGTAAACACGTAAAAAATATTTGTGAAAGGGGACAACCTTGACGTAGACCCCTTCTCATCTGAATTTGTTCTCCTAACCTTTTTACCTGCACCCTAATGGATGCATCTTGATACAGTAATTTGGCCCATTAAATAATTTCCTCTCCAAACCCCTGCCATCTCATAATCTTCCATAACGCTTCCCGTTCTACACTATCATATGCCGCCTCCCAATCTATAGCCAACACCCCCCCCCCCCACTCCCAATTTTACTCTTTCTTCAATAAAACTTCTAATCAAACCATGCCCGTCATACATAGACCTTCCCGGCACCCCATATTGCCCCTTATCAATCACTTTACCCAGGACCTTTTTTATTCTGTTAGCTAAAATCCTTGCAAAAATCTTATAATCACCACACAATAACGAAATAGTACGATAGTCTTTGACTGTTAATGGCTCACCTTTAGGCACTAGAACGACCACAGCCATCCTTTGCTGTTCCCCTAAAACCCGATCCCTACCAAAAACCCTTTTAAAACGCTCCAATTTTGAAGATAAAAGTCACTGGGCAACCCATCAATTCCTGGTGCCTTACCTAATTGCGCCCCGGATAAAGCTTCCCATGTCTCGCACTCCGTTATCGGCCCTTCCAAAACGAATCGATCATGCTCTGTCAACTCACACTGCACAAACCTTCCAATGGACTGTAATGCTATTTCGCTTATTCCCACACTTTGCGTTTTCAACTTAACCCAAGCATCAATATACCCACTCATACCCTCAGTCGTCGTCAACACCTGATCCACTTTATACCCTTGCATACCTACCTAAACATTCAACCCCATTAACTCCATTGCCTTGCGACGTCTGTGTTGACTCCGCAACACACACGCCGACGGCCGATCTCCCCACAAAACCTCCTCAATCCCGCCCTTAAGCCTTTCTCCATCAAACCTCTCATTTTGTAAATTTCGTATATGTTCCTTCAAACTTTCAATTTCAATAACAGGATAATTAGCATTAATTTGTGCATAGCATTCGCGCAACTGCCCCTCTAAATATTTTTGAAAACCGTATTGTAACTGATTATATCTCGTCCCTCGATTAATATAATATTCCTTAATACGTTTTTTAGCTATCGTTTCCCACCAATTATCCATGGCAACATCCCCTGGTGCTTCAACCACTAAACGATCCCGCATATGTCCAAAAGACAAAAGACTATCCTCTTCCTTCAATAACCTTACATTTAATTTCCAAAATGATGGACCCCTCCGAGGCACACCCGCAATATCCACATCTATTACAACACCTCTATGATCCGAAAAAAACACATCTATCACATTCACCCTCCGCACAGTAACCGCACAAGGCACGTACATTCGGTCCAACCTCGCCGCATAACCTCGTTTAATGAAGGTATGCTCTACCATCCCTCCCCCGCGCACACATCTTTTAACCCCACCCAGGTCAATAAATCCCCCAATATACCCAAACAACACCCCGCACCTCTGGGCTCCACATCTTTACGATGTATCACGCAATTCCAATCTCCGCCTATTATTGCAACATTCGGTAAACCACGTAAAAAATAGACCAGTACGTCCTGAACAAATTTAGTTTTAATACTCACATCACCCTCAGCCGGGCCATATACACATACTAAACTAATGGGAACCCTACCCCAGGTTCCATCCACTCTAATTATCCTTCCCTACCCCCCTTCACTACGCCTTACTATAAACGGGCTAGTTTCCTTTACCAAAATGGCAGCCCCACCTTTCAAACGTGTCGCATGTTCCATGTATACATTATAACCACTCATATCCAACTCATAACCAGGCCTAAAATTATGTTCCTGTAAGAATACCACATCCACACCAAGTCGCACCAAATACTCATTAAACCACTTAAGCTTCCTCTCAGCTCTCAACCCGTTAATATTTATAGTAAAACACTTGAATTCAACAAATGGGTTTTCCTTTTGTACCCGGCATTGACTTTACCCCAGTTCGTTTCGCAACACCTCTGTCCCTCCCCCCTTTGTTGGGAATCACCTTTGCAATCCCTTGATCCTTGGGTTCACCTTTCTCTCTCTGCTGTACCTCCACCCAAGACTTTTTCCCAGGACGTTGGGCAGGAGTGAGCACATCATCAGAATCCGGTGATGCTGCAGTCCTCTTTCGTGTCCCGCCCTCCACCTGCATTTGGACATCTGAAGCACCGTCCTGATGCACCTCCACCTCTACTGCATGCACCTTCAATCCTTTACTCTCTCTCGTCGACAAAACGTCATCTCCTGCCATACCATCATTCACAGCCGTCCCCAGAACTAAGCCTGGGTCTCCCACATGATCTAGAACAGATTCCTCTAACAAGACATCCAACGTCTTTACCAAAGACGCCGCCACTTCTTCACCCATATTAGGTATTCTCTCCTCTAAAACCTGATGTATGTCCAAAGACTGAGATTCTCCTTGTAGCGTTACAACTGGCGATTTGAGCTCCTTTTCTTTGTCCACCTCCTCACTCCATGACAATCGTTGTTGGTGCGGCGTAGCAAGAGGCTGTTCTCGCTCGTCGCCTACCTCGCCCACTGGCTGCCGTTGCCGTTGTTGTGCCGGGTACCCACTTCGTTTCCCACACTGCGCCGCGATGTGGTCATATGACCCACATAGCCGACACGTACGTCGTTGCCCCGCATACATTACATAGACTTGAGTCCATAATTCCTTCAACACAACATATGAAGGAATAGGATGTCGTAGAGTCATTTTAACAGTATATGTACCTTCCAGCGCACCTGCATACGGTCCAGTTGCCCATCTCCCTCCTGTGGCTACGTGAACCGTTCCATAATTACGCAGTTCACTGCTAATATCAAAATCAGTCGCCTCAAAAGGCACATTCCTAATTTTCACCCAAGTGTATTGTCGAGATACATCATGGAGTCGCACCGACACAGCTGTATTAACCGGTATGGTGGTCGACCACCGCCTCGTAGACTCGTGTAGACGTCATTTTAACGAAGATTCTCGTCGTTCCATAGAGTGCGACACCACATATCTCCTCATTTGTTATACCATAGGTATCGCGAATGATCGCTGGTAGCAATAAATCCATGTTGGATCCCGTGACAGCCCCACGGATCATCTCAATGCAGACAGTATTGGCTCGTCTTCTGCTATTCAGCGCCATGTTGGAGAAAATAAAGTTTCCACCAACCAACGCTAGGGGCAGCTCAGTCAGGTAAACTGCGCAAAAGCCAACTCAATCAGGAGCGTCTGAGCAGCAGGTCCGCACGGCCCGGGAGCGATGCGAACAATGTAACACGATTCTCTTCCACGAAGGAAAAAGAAAACGTATCATCCTTGAATTTCGGTATTTCACGTGAAAACCGAGGAAAATGGACCCAAAATGGTTACAAAAAGGACTTAGAAGTCTAGACAAGAATTTAGTCGATCTGAGACTTAATTTTAAGAAAAAGACGAACTTTTAGCGCTTATCTGGCGGTGTTAGTTAGGGCGTAAACATAATTTTCTGATTAGAATAGTAATAGGCCCAAATCAATGGTCAAGGAATATTATAAATATCTTCCAGCAGTATATGCATAGTATGTTAGTGTTTAAGTTTCTTTCTGCAGAGTATTTTACTTGATATCTTGAACTGCCAGACTGCTCATTTGAGTAGTGACCCTTGTGACACTTACCAGAGGAACTGTGTGTATGTGTGTGTGTGTGTGTGTGTGTGTGTGTGTGTGTGTGTGTGTGTGTGTGTGTGTGTGTTTTGCTACTGTCATAAAGTGACAGAACGGTTGATTACTATTATTTATGAATTAAATAATACCATAAAAGTAGCACACTTTGATTAATGGAATATTATTTTAAAGTATATTTATACAAATTACAAATATTGTGTAAGACATTATGGGCACCAAGACTCACACATTCATCCAACTCGTCCAGCAAAATTGTTTCATCTGAGTAGATGTGACTGATGTATAATAATTACGGCCCTGGGTTCGGTCACCTAAAATAATTTTTTTTTATATAATATTGGATATAACATCTGAAAAGTAATTAATTTTTGTATTCATAAATCTTCTTTTATATAGAAACACAGAGAGTACCGGGTTAATTCATTTATGAAACTGTCTTTACTACTCTGTTTACTACGTCTGAGTTGCCAAATGTCGCTTCTGCCCAGCAGAGTATAGGAACTTTTTTCACAACTGTACCTATGGTACAGTCGTGTGGCTGATATACCTGGACTTATGGGCAGCATCATTGTAATTAATCATCACTCGTAACAGGCAAATTATAGTCTATTCTCCACAAAAAAGGTGACAAAGACATTCCTGCAATTAAGAACAGAAGTTGGTGGAGTGAATATTGATATTAATACGGTGTAAACGCTGCCTTAAAGCGCTCATACGATAAATATTTTACAACAGACAGATGTTCTGATAATACTATCTGTATTCTATTTTATGATATATATTACCATACATATATATGAAAGGTTGTTATATCTAATTGCAGCCTATTGTTGTTATTGCTATAGACTTTTTTATTCATCCTTCACGTCTTGAAAAATACAATGGTAGAAATCAGAAAAATTTTTCTCATTATATAACGTTGGAAGATGACATTGTTCTGTTTTCTTAACACAGAATTTTCTTTGTTACATTAAGTAAATCAAAATTAGGTTAGGTTAAATTAGTTAGGTTTATTTAGATAAGTAGTTAGGTTAAGTAAGGTTAGATTAGTTAAGTAAGGTTAAGTTATATTATTGAATATAAATAATTAAGGGTAACAGACACGCTGATGCATGAGACACTTGTGCAACACTTCGGTATCTTTATTGTGGGAACGTTTCACCAGCCAGTGGATTCCTCAGTCCAGTACAGAGAAGAATAGTGGAAGATCAGAAGGAGTTTGAGGTAATCAGTCCCTCAGCTTGGAGTCGATGTGTTAAGTCCATCAAACTTGATGTTATGTTAAATTATTTCAGGGTATGATAGTTTAGGTTAGGAAAGGTTAGGTTAACTTAGGTTAGGTCATGTAAATGTATGAATGTGCATATTTTACCAAAAACAAGTATATTAAAAAAATAAACACGCCTTAATACGTCTGGCAACGAAGTGGCCGTTGAAAAACAGGAAAGGTGGACGTTACGTTAACATGCAACGTTTTACTTACCAGGAGCTAGATGAACGCTTCTGCTGAGCGAAATGCAGCCTGCAGTGAGCTAATTTACCTGATTGTCAGTATTTTCATAATTTTCTTATTCTCGGACGTGGAATGACAAGTATGCAAGAAAGCCGTGTATGCGAGGATGAATGCATTTATCGAGGACAAACTTACACCACTAGTCGTGCAAGAATGTTCTGAATCAGCAAGTTTTTCCTGTTTGTGAGGAATGTTTTATTTTGCTATCCCTCTGAAGGACATACATGGAATTAACTTGTTGCCAGTTGGCAGACACCTGCGTTGTATCTTACAGCAAGTCAACACTAATTAATTTGTTGCCAGTTGGCAGACACCTACATTGTATCTTACAGCAGGTCAAGACTAATTAACTTTTTGCCGGATGGCAGAAACCTACATTTATCTTATGGAAGCTCAACACTAATTAATTAACTTGTTGCCAGTCGGCAAATACTCTCATTTTAACTTGCAACAGTTCAACACTAATTAACTTGTTGCCGGTCGGAAGACACTTTCATTTATCTTACTGCAGCTCAACACAAATTAATTAACTTGCTGTCAGTCGGCAGGTACTGTTATTTTATCTTGCAGCAGCTCAACACTAAAGTCCAGAAGACACTGTATTAACCGCGATACTCAGTGGTACTGTTTATTTTTAAGTTCATTCATCCTCTCCCTGGGTGAGTTCACTGAGGCTGAGTCCCCAACTCGCGTTGCTTTGTGCCAGAGGAAAAATGCAAACAGACTCGGGCATTCTTTTTCAACTCTCTTCTCACACTGTGCACCATTACCCTTGCCAACTGGTAAACCAAGCAAGTGCTTACGGTTTTGTTTTGTGTGTGTGTGTATACTTACCTAATTGTACTCACCTAATTGTGGTTGCAGAGGTCGAGTCATAATGTGTGTGTGTGTGTATTCACCTATTTGTCGTTGCAGGGGTCGATTCATAGCTCCTGGCCCCTCCTCTTCACTGGTCGCTACTAGGTCCTCTCTCCCTGTTCCATGAGCTTTATCATACATCATTTCAAAACTATGTATGGTTCCTGTCTCCACTATGTCACCTTCCAGATTATTCCACTTCCTGACAACTCTGTGACTGAAGAAATACTTCCTAACATCCCTTTGACTGGTCTGAGTCTTCATCTTCCAATTGTGACCCCTCGTTTTTATGTCCCACCCCTGAAACATCCTGTCTCTGTCCATTTTTTCAATTCCTCGCAGTATTTTATATGTCGTTATCACGTCTTCCCTAACCCTCCTGTCCTCCAGTGTCTTCAGGCCGATTTCCCTTAACCTTCCTTTGTAGGACATTTTCCTTAGCTCCAGGGTTAGTCTTATTGCAAGCCTTTGGACTTTCTCAAATTTCTTGACGTGCTTGACTATGTGTGTGGGTTCCAAAATGGTGCTGCATACTCCAATATGGGTCTGATGTACACGTGTATAGTTTTGATCGATTCCTTACTGAGGTCTCGGAACGCTATTCATAGGTTTGCCAGGCGCCCATATGCTGCAGAAGTCATCTGGGTGATGTGCTCCTCAGATGTGCTCGGTATTATACACACACCAAGATCCTTTTATGTGAGTGAGGTTTGCAGTCTTTCGCAGCCTAGCCTATACTCTGCTGTCTTCTTTGCCCTTCCCCGATCTTCATGACTTTGCATCTCGTGGGGTTAAATTTCAGGAGCCAGTTTCGGTACCAGGCTTGCAGCCTGTCCAGGACCCATTGTAGTCCTGCCTGATCCTCGTCAGATTTAATTCTCCTCATTAACTTTACATCGTCAGCAAACATGGATACTCCTGAGTCTATCCCTTCCGTCATGTCATTCACATATACCAGAAACAGCACTGGGTCTAGGACTGACTCCTGTGGAACCCCGCTCGTCAGAGGCGCCCACTCTGACACCTCATCACGTACCATGACTCGTTGTTGTCTCCCTGTCAGGTATTCTCGTGTATGTCTCCTTTCTTAAAAACTGGGACTACATTTGCCGTCTTCCATACTTCAGGTAGATGACCAGTTTTAATGGATGTGTTGAAGATTGTTAGTGGCACACACAGCATCTCTGCTCCCTTTCTAAGGACCCATGGAAAGACGTTGTCCAGTACCACCGACTTTGAGGTATCAAGTTCACGTAGCAGCTTCTTCACCTCCTCCTCGGTTGTGTGTATTTCATCCAGCACTTGTTGGCACATCCCATTGTTGGTTTACCCCCCTATTCTGACTTCCCAGAGTCCTTTCTGCCTCCATTGTAAATTCTTCTTTATATCTCATGTTGAGCTCCTCATGTACTTGTTGGTCGTGTCTTGTGAGCTCTCACCTTCCTTTCTTGACGGTTGTTTTCCTCCTGCTGTGACTATACAACAGCTTCGGGACTTGACTTGTGATGCTATGTCGTTTCTGGCCCTTTGACTAATCTCTTTATTTTCCTGGGTCCTTTGTCTTCTGTATTTTTTCCATTCTCTAGCACCCCTAGTTCTTGCCTCTCTACACCTTTGGGTGAACCAAGGACTCGTTCTGGTCTTCCCATTATTTCTGTTGCCCTTGGAAACAAACCTCTTCCCTGCCTCCTTGCATTTTGCTGTCACGTAGTCTATCCTTTCGTTTACTGATTTTCCTACCAATTCTCTTTCCCACTGAACCTCTTGCAGAAAGTTCCTAATGTCTGTGTAGTTTGGCTTTTCCCATCCTGCTCCTATTACCCTCTCCACTTGTAACTCTATGTATTCAAAGCTCAGAACCAAGCAATCACTAGCTCCGAGGGGCCTTTCGTATCTGATGTCCTCGATGTTCGAACTACTCAAGGTGAATAAGAGATCCAGTCTTACTGGCTCATCCTCACCTCTCTCTATAGTAATGTCCTTAACATGTTGATCTACGAGCTTTTTCCAGTACCACATCCATCATCTTGGCTCTCCATGTTTCGGGACCCCCATGTGGCTCCAGATTTTCCCAGTCAATATCCTTGTGATTGAAATCACCCATAACTAGTAACTTTGCTCCCCCCATGTGAGCTCTTCTAGCCACCTCAGCAAGTGTGTCCACCATTGCTTTGTTGCTCTCTTCATATTTTTTTCTTGGCCTCCTGTAGTTACCACCTTAGGGTGCCCAGAATGAATTATTTTCTGCTATGTAGTCCCTTTTGCCCCATTCCATCCATTCCTTCCATTTCCTCAAATCCCTGCCAGTTTTTAATGAGCACTGCAATTCCTCCTCCCCCTCTGCTCCCTCTTATCGTTCCTCTGGATCTGATATCCGGGTGGGAAGATTGCGTCTCTTATCAGCCCAGTGAGCTTCGTTTCTGTGAGTGCTATGATGTCTGGGGACATCATCTCGATTCTTTCATGCCACTCCTTATATTTATTTGTTATTCTGTACACATTCGTATACCAAACCTTCAACATTTTTTTCTAAAACTGTGGTCTAGGGAGAACGTTGGGGTTGGGGAAGTGGGAGACCTGGCAGAGAATTATGGAAGGGGGGGTTGCTATGAAGGTAGAGTTTGTGATGATGGGGCAAGGGGCAGTGAGTATGGTGTTTGGGTTTTGGGTTAGATTGTTTGATTGCATTAGGGTTGCCGGGGTTGAGGGCCTTCTTTAAGTGGTTTTGAGGGAAGTTGTATTTGCTCTTCCTCCTGTGTCTGGGTTCTCCTGCCCATCTCTGTCTCTGCCTCTCTTTCCTCCTTGTGTGAACCCTCTCTTTGAGAATGTCTTTCTACTCGTGATCTTCTGCAGGATCCTGTTTCGAGTCATTTCTGCCTTGAAAATCACTTTGACCATTTTGTTCCTCTTGCAAATCCCCCTATTCTCAGAAAATTTGTTTGCTGTATCATGTCGTCCTCTCCTGTTGCTTTCATGATACTTTCAGTTGCCTCTTTCTTTCCCTGTCTTCTTGCTTTGTAAGTTTCCCCTTCAACTTCCTGGAGCCCATAAACAAATACTGACCTCTCCTTTTCATTCTCCCACTGCATTTCCCTTTGCATCCCCTGAGGCGATTTAGATGCCTCCATTGCACCTTTCCTTTCTTCAATTTCTGATGTCCTTGCGCCCAGTGGTCTGTCATTTTTCCTTCTCAGCTTTTCCTGGGTTCCACGTGGTCTGATAGATCCTCTGTGTACAGTATAACTCCTTTGTTCCTTTCAGTCTCCTCGTTTGTAACTAATGTAGCAGTTCCTGGTGTCATGCCCGTACTACTAGATGGTTTTTTAGACTGTTTTAGATTTTTCAGGTCCTCGTCTAAGCTCTGTATCTTAGCCTCAGCTGTTATGGCTTGTAGCCTGTGTGTGTGTGTGTGTGTGTGTGTGTGTGTGTGTGTGTGTGTGTGTGTGTGTGTGTGTGTATGTGTGTGTATGTGTGTGTGTGTGTGTACTCACCTAGTTGTGGTTGCAGAGATCAAGTCAAAGCTTCTGGCCCCACCTCTTCAGTGGCAGCTACTGGGTCACTCTTCCTGCTCCATGAGCTTTGTCATACCTCTTAAACCTATGTATGGATCCTGTCTCCACTACACTTTGCAGACTATTCCACTTCTTGACAACTCTCTGACTGAAGAAATACTTCCTAACATCCCTGTGATTCATCTGAGTCTTCAGCTTCCAACTGTGACCCCTTGTTGCTGTGTCCCATCTCTGGAACATTGTCTGTCTGTCTACCTTCTCGATTCCTCTCAGTATTTTATGAGTCATTATCATATCCCTCCTATCTCTCCTAGCTCCGGAACTAGTCTTGTTGCAAAAGTTTGCCCCTCCTCTAGTTTCTTTACACGCTTGGCTAGGTGTGGGTTCCAAACTGGTGCTGCATAATCCAGTATGGGCCTAACATACACAGTGTCCAGGGTCCTGAACGATTCCTTATTAAGATGTCAGAATGCTGTTCTGTGGTTTGCTAGGCGCCTGTACACTGCAGCAGTTACTTGGTTGATGTGCGCCTCAGGAGATGTGCCCGGTGTTACACTCACCCCAAGATCTTTTTCCTGGAGTGAGATTTGTATTATCTGACCCTCTAGACTGTATTCCGTCTGCGGTCTTCTTTGCACTTCCCCAATCTTCATGACTTTGCACTTGGTGGGGTTGAACTCCAGGAGCCAGTTGCAGGACAAGGCTTGCAGTTTGTCCAGATCCCTTAGTAGTTCTGCCTGGTCTTCGTCCAATTGGATTTTACTCATCAGCTTCACATCATCTGTAAACAGGGACACTTCATAGTCTGTTTCTTTCGTCATGTTATTCGCAAATAAGAGAAACAGCACCGATCCTTGGACTGACCCCTGTGGAACCCCACTAGTCACAGGTGCCCACTCTGACACCTCACCACGTACTATGACTCGCTGTTATCTTCCTGACAGGTATTCCCTAATCCATTGTAGTGCCTTCCCTGTTATCCCTGCTTGATCCTCCAGCTTTTGCACTAATCTCTTGTGTGGAACTATGTCAAACGCCTTCTTGCAGTCCAAGAAAATGTAATCTACCCACCCCTGTCTTGTCTTACTGCTGTCGCCCTGTCATAGAACTCCAGTAGGTTTGTGACACAGGATTTCTCGTCCCTGACACCATGCTGGCTGTCGTTGATAAGCTCATTCCTTTCTAGGTGTTCCACCACTCTTCTGATAATCATCTCCATGACTTTGCATACTATGCATGTCAGTGAAATTGATCTGTAGTTTAATACTTCTTGTCTGTTTCCTTTTTTTTAAAATTGGGACTACATTCACTGTCTTCCATCCCTCAGGTACTCGCCCTGTTTTGATAGACGTGTTGAATATTGTTGTTAGGGGTACACATAGTGCCTTTGCTCCCTCTCTCAGGAGCCATGGAGAAATGTTATCCTGGCCCATCACCTTTGAGGCATCTAGCTCACTTAGCAGCTTCTTCACTTATTCCTCGGTTGTATGTACTGTGTCCAACACTTGATGGTGTACCTCACCTCCCCGTCTTTCTTGAGACCCTACTGTCTCCTCTGTGAACACTTCTTTGAATCTTATGTTGAGTTCCTCACACACAACATGGTCGTTTCCTTCCTCAGCCTGATTACCTGGTCCTTGACTGCTGTTTGCCTCCTGATGTGGCTGTACAACAGTTTCAGGTCAGATTTGGCTTTCACTGCTATGTCATTTTTATATTGACGTTGGGCCTCTCTTACCTGTGCATATTCATTTCTGACTCTACTTCTCTCCTTATTCTCCTGGGTCCTTTGCCTTCTATACATCTTCCATTCTCTAGCACACTTGGTTTTGACATCTCTCCACCTTTGGGTGAACCATGGGCTCGTCCTGGCTTTATCGTTATTTCTATTAACCTTTGGTACAAACCTCTCCTCAGCTTCCTTTCATATTGTTGTCACTTATCCCATCATCTCATTTACTGACTTCCCTGACAGTTCTCGCTCCCACCGAACCCCATGTGAAAAATTCTTCATGCCTGTGTAGTCCCCTCTCTTGTAGTTTGGCTTCATTCGTCCTCCCCTTCCTGCTTCCCTCTCCATTTGTAACTACTATGCATTCAAAGCTCAGAACCACATGATCACTGGCCCCAAGGGTTCTCTCATATGTGATGTCCTCAATGTCTGCACTACTCAAGGTGAATACTATTTCCAGTCTCGCTGGTTCATCCTCTCCTCTCTCTCTGGTAATGTCCCTTACATGTTGGTACATGAGGTTTTCTAGTACCACCTCCATCATCTTAGCCCTCCATGTTTCTGGGCCCCCATGTGGCTCCAGGTTCTCCCAGTCAATTTCTTTGTGGTTGAAGTCACCATAATCAGCAGCTTTGCTCTGCGTGCATGAGCCCTTCTGGCCACTTCAGCCAGTGTGTCAACCATCGCTCTATTACTCTCATCATACTCTTGCCTTGGCCTCCTACTGTTCTGTGATGGGTTATACATCACTGTAATTACCACCTTGGGACCTCCAGACTGAAGTGTTCCTATTACGTAGACTCTTGCTTCTCCTCTGTCTTCTCTCTCCAGCTCATCAAAATCCCATCGGCTTTTGATGAGCAGTGCCACTCCTCCACCCCCTCTGTTCCCTCTGTCTTTCCTCAGGATCTGATATCCCATTGGAAAGATGGCATCTGTTATTCCTGTGAGCTTAGTTTCTGTGAGAGTTATGATGTCCGGTGATGCCTCTTTGACTCTCTTCTGCCACTCCTCCCACTGATTTGTTATTCCATCAGTGTTGGTGTGCCATACCTTCAGTTTCCTCTCTAACACTGTGTTGTGGGGGTCTGTGAGGATGGGGAACCTGGCAGTGTGCTGTGGGATTCTACAACGTAGTGTGGGGTGGGGGCTGTAAGTGTGGATTCTGGTTTGTGTTTGGATAGCATGTTTGGTTGTGGTATTCTGGGGTGGTTCTGTGTGGGCTTGTGCTTGTTGCTCTGCCCTGCTCTGGTTGTCCTCTGCTGAGTCTGTCCATCTCTCTCTTCCTGGCCCCTTTCGTTTCTGTGACCTCTCACTCAGCTGCTGTCGTTCTGTTTTTGTTCTGTCTCAGTCTAAGAACACCCTCTTGTATACTGACAATTCCTTCAGCCATGGTTTCTGTTGCAGGATCCTGGGTCGCACCGTTTCTGTCTTAAAAATTAGCTTGACTGGAGAATTTCTCCCCTTCTATTCTCTGAAAATTTTCTATCTCAGTTATGTCATCCTCGCCTATTTCTTTGATGATATTTTCAATCTCCTGTTTTTCTTTCTGCCATCTTTCATTGTGGGTCCTCCCCTCGCTCTCCTGAAGCCCATGAATAAACGCTGACCTCTCCCTCTCCTCCTCCCATTGCCTTTCCCTTTGTGTCTCTGGGTCCTGTTCGTACATGGCTACTGCTTCCTTTATTTTTTCCTGTAGCTCTTGGTGGCATTTTCGTGCCTGTGCATACATGTGTGTACTCACCTAGTTGTACTCACCTAGTTGAGGTTGCGGGGGTCGAGTCCGAGCTCCTGGCCCCGCCTCTTCACTGATCGCTACTAGGTCACTCTCCCTGAGCCGTGAGCTTTATCATACCTCTGCTTAAAGATATGTATGGATCCTGCCTCCACTACATCGCTTCCCAAACTATTCCACTTACTGACTACTCTGTGGCTGAAGAAATACTTCCTAACATCCCTGTGATTCATCTGTGTCTTCAGCTTCCAACTGTGTCCCCTTGTTACTGTGTCCAATCTCTGGAACATCCTGTCTTTGTCCACCTTGTCAATTCCTCTCAGTATTTTGTATGTCGTTATCATGTCCCCCCTATCTCTCCTGTCCTCCAGTGTCGTCAGGTTGATTTCCCTTAACCTCTCCTCGTAGGACATACCTCTTAGCTCTGGGACTAGTCTTGTTGCAAACCTTTGCACTTTCTCTAGTTTCTTCACGTGCTTGGCTAGGTGTGGGTTCCAAACTGGTGCCGCATACTCCAATATGGGCCTAACGTACACGGTGTACAGGGTCCTGAATGATTCCTTATTAAGATGTCGGAATGCTGTTCTGAGGTTTGCTAGGCGCCCATATGCTGCAGCAGTTATTTGGTTGATGTGTGCTTCAGGAGATGTGCCTGGTGTTATACTCACCCCAAGATCTTTTTCCTTGAGTGAGGTTTGTAGTCTCTGACCCCCTAGACTGTACTCCGTCTGCGGCCTTCTTTGCCCTTCCCCAATCTTCATGACTTTGCACTTGGTGGGATTGAACTCCAGGAGCCAATTGCTGGACCAGGTCTGCAGCCTGTCCAGATCCCTTTGTAGTTCTGCCTGGTCTTCGATCGAGTGAATTCTTCTCATCAACTTCACGTCATCTGCAAACAGGGACACCTCAGAGTCTATTCCTTCCGTCATGTCGTTCACAAATACCAGAAACAGCACTGGTCCTAGGACTGACCCCTGCGGGACCCCGCTGGTCACAGGTGCCCACTCTGACACCTCGCCACGTACCATGACTCGCTGCTGTCTTCCTGACAAGTATTCCCTGATCCATTGTAGTGCCTTCCCTGTTATCCCTGCTTGGTCCTCCAGTTTTTGCACCAATCTCTTGTGTGGAACTGTGTCAAACGCCTTCTTGCAGTCCAAGAAAATGCAATCCACCCACCCCTCTCTCTCTTGTGTGTGTGTGTGTGTGTGTACTCATCTAATTGTGGTTGCAGGGGTCGATTCATAGCACCTGGCCCCTCCTCTTCACTGGTCGTGTGTGTGTGCGTGCGTGTGTGTGTGTCTGTGTTTGCATGTGTGCTTGTGCTTTGTGTGTGTGTGTGTGTGTGTGTGTGTGTGTATCTGTGTGTGTTTATTAGTGTGTAGATGTGCATGTGTTAGGTGAGATTGCATATATTTCGGTGCATCTCAGCGTCTTGTATTACTGATACACGTTTGAATAATTTTTGAGTTCCTCACAATCACTCTAAACAGGTTGAACCAGTCCTGATAACTTCGTAATAACCTGATTGTAAACTAGATGTGGTTTCGTCGCTGTGCAGTCATGTATCCCTGCATTCCATATCCCCAGTTCTGTGTACCTCAATGCACGCTGTTGGAATAGTGCAGAGTGCGGTATAAGTTAGTACTTCAAGTAAATGTCAGTAATGGAGATCTAAAGCAAATTAAAAGAGGCAGTCACAATTCATCATATGACAACTAATATCCAAGTTTCTCAAATAAAAATGGTATTTTTGGCCATACACATCCCAAATCTGTGCTTGTCTGGGGATGAATTTCAGTCTGCCATTCGCTTTCTTTACTACACTGTTCCCTATCAGTTCTCCTGACATGCATGGGTCAAAGGGGATTCCCAGATATTTTACTGAGGAAACTGAAGTGATGGGCTCCCCATTACACCGGACATTAAAATTATTTACCCTTCTCAGTTTATGTTTCGTGCCAAAGAGAATGGCTTCAGTCCCCGAGGTGTAATAATAGTTTGTTGTCTACTAACCATTTGCTTCAGGACTCCAGTTCCAGTGTTATTATATTAGCTATATCTTGTGGGTCTTTACCTGACACTAACAGAGCACTGTCATCCGTATACAGTAGGAGTTTGCACTTGACACTGATGGGTATGTCGTTTGCGTAACACAGAAATAATAAAGGGCCCAGAATAGTACCTTGGGGAACTCCACATGCTATCGGCAGGGGTTCTGATTCTGTTTTGTTGATTTTGACAATTTGTTTCCTATAGCTAAGATAGGACTTAAACCAGTCTACGGAATCTATGCCGATAGCCTAAAGTTTCTTACATAATATATTGTGGCTGACAGTATGGAAGGCCTTTCGCAAGTTTAAGATTACCATTCCTATGAGGTTCCCTATCGACATTTCAGTTCTCATGTAATGCATCAGATTAATTATGGAGGTGTCGGTTGAGTAAGATCTCCTAAAGCCTGATTGGTAACTATGAACAATGTTGTCATTAAGATACTTAACTACTTGACAGTATACCGCTCTCTCGAGAATTTTGGATATTACACTGAGTATATTAACAGTCCTATAGTTGCTGACATCAGACCTACTATTTTTCTTGAAGATAGGAGTAACTCTGGCCTCCTTGAACCATTCTGGTACAGTATTAGTAGTAATGGACAAATTTATTATGTGAGCAATGGGGAATGCCAATTCAGAGGCACCATCTTTTAGGAACTTAGACGGGATGTTATCTGGGCCAGTGCTCTTAGTTGGGTTTAACCTGCTTACACAAATAACCGGCACATAGAAGAGAGAAGCTTACGACGACGTTTCGGTCCGACTTGGACCATTTACAAAGTCGTCGTAAGCTTCTCTCTTCTATATGCGGGTTATTTGTGTATCGTTCCAGTCACGGTAATGTGCCTTTTTTTGTTATTTAACCTGCTTAGTTCTTTTTGCTCGAAGTCATGAGATACACTTACTACTTGACAACTGTTTGGGGTTACCCCTTCATTGGTATAATATGTTTTAAACGTATTAGAGTCTGCGTTAAAGGTACTGGATGCAGCTGGTAGTTGACTTGGTAGTGTTGATGCGTCATTTGTGTAGTATGAATTAAAACTATTTGCCACTTTAGTTTTTTCGCGGCATACCTCATTATCGATATTTAGTATTATGCTAGATCTATCTACGGGTTTATGGCTATACCCCAACTGTTTTAGTTGTTGCCAGAGCTTTCCAGGGTTATTCTTGTACTCTTCGATTTTTGAGCAATAGTGCCTTGCCTTTGCACCTTTTATAACCCTCTGCACATTGTTCCTCACCCTTTGGAATTCATTTAGTGCTGCAATATCCTGTCTGTTTGCCTTAAATCTTTTAAGCTACTGGTCTCTGAATTTCTTATTATCTAATATTTCAGTAGTCATCCAGGGTTCAGTTTTTTATTTAATCCTAACCTCTTTAACTGGTGCAATATTATCAAGGATGGTAGTGAACATTGTTTTGAATTTTTCCCAGGCATAGTTTACGTCCGTGCAACTTATCTCTGTCCAGTCACAATTGTGTATCCTATTTACCAGTGTTTCTTTACTGTAGTTTCTAGTTGACCTCATTTTTATTGTCCTGTGTAGGCCTATCCGTTCCCTAATGATTTTCCTGGTGCAGTAGATAATGAAATGAACACTAAGACTTGTGGTAATGACGCCTGACGTCAGTCACCGTAACATCCAACCAGGATTCAGTGATGGATATAACTGCTGCCCTAGTTCTGTTAGCTGGAATCCTAATCTCTGCTAATTTTGGAAAAAGTGATCTCGCGTTGACAAGATTGATTTGGTTGCTTTGTCCAAGGGAGTCAGTGATAAGGCTTCGGAGGCTACGTTGCTATATTTGGGTTCTTAGTACACAAGTAGTGTGTTAAGTGCCCTGGCCCAGAGAAGCCACGCCAGAAGGAGAGAGACAGAGTAGACCTTATTTCCTAAGTGAGCTCGGCTTCCTGAGTGAGACGAGGTAAACATGGTGCGGGTTGAGCTGAGTAGCACCAGCATGGCGCGAAATATGAACCCAGCTGAGCATACATTTCTCTGTATATATCCGCCTGTTTCTGCAACGTGAATTTATATATATATATATATATATATATAATATATATATATATATATATATATATATATATATATATATATATATATGTCGTGCCGAATAAGCAGAACTTGCGATCTTGGCTTAAATAGCAACGCTCATCTTGCCATATAGGACAAGTAAAAATTTGTGTATGCGATAATTTCGCCAAAATCATTCTGAACCTAACGAAAAAAATATATTTATCTGTGTTTGTTTAGTATTAAGTTACTGTAAACAAATCTAAAATATATTTAGTTGGGTTAAGCTAAAATAAATTGTTCTTGTTATAATAAGGTTAGGTAAGTTTTCTAAGATTCTTTTGGAGAAAAATTAAAAATTTTAACATTAACATTAATGAAAAAAATATATCTTTAAACGTATAAGAGAAAATTTTAGAAAGGACTTAATTTTAAATGAGTTCTTGCTAATTGACCAGTTTTACATATTCGGCACGACATATATATATATATATATATATATATATATATATATATATATATATATATATATATATATATATATATATATATATATATAATTCAACGTACCGGACGTAACTCACCGAGGCGGGGTGGCCCAAAAGGAAAAACGAAAGTTTCTCCTTTCAAATTTAGTAATATATGCAGGAGAAGGGGTTACTAGCCTCTTGCTCCCGGCATTTTAGTCGCCTCTTACGACACGCATGGCTTACGGAGGAAGAACTCTGTTCCACTTCCCCATGGAAGTGCCGAATAGGTAAAACTGGTCATTTAGGAAGATCTCATTTAAAATTAAGTCTTTTCTAAAAAATTTCTCTTATACGTTCAAAAAAATTTTTTTTTTCATTTATGTTAATACAAAAATTAATAATTTTGTACCAAAAGCATCTTTGAAAACTTACCTAACCTTATAACTAGCGTAATTTAATTTAGCCTAATCCAACTAAATATATTTTAGATAAGCTTACAATAATTTAATAATAAACAAGCACAATGATGCATATTTTTTTTCGTTAAGTTCAGAATAGTTTCTGCGAAATTACTGCATACACAAATTTCCGCTCGCCTTATTCGGCAAGAAGAGCATTGCTATTTAAGCCAAAATAGCAAGTTTTACTCTTTCTGCACGACATATACGTATAAATACCTCACGCTGTGAAGTTTTTAATGATTCACTCATCTCAGGAATATAAAAAACGTGAGTTTTCAGTATTTTTTAATTATCTTTTTGCAGTTGTATTACTTTCAGTTTTTTATAAGATTGTCTAACTTGACGAAATTTCCAGTGATATTTCTTGCAATGACAAATTTACCTACACAAACTAAACTAAATGGTAAGATGCATCAGTAATTAAATACTGAAGCCATTTTGATCACGATGATTGAGAGTGAATCAAAATTTTAACATCGTTTTACATATAAAAACGACAAATCCATTCCTTCCCACTTGAATTTCACTCTCCACCATCGTCGAATTAGAAGACACCTGTCTGAACGCTTAAAGCTATGCTGCTGAGGATTTTGAATGTTATCTGAGCCATTCCAGGATGCTGGGAATGGGATCAATAACTTTGGTCATTGGGCATCTGCACATTCAAGTGTCCCCAGAATCTGGTCCTTCTTACTGTACAGAAGCGATAAAAAATTAAATCTCATGAGATGAGTGGGTTCTCGAGTCATGAGCGAAATATAATGTTAAAAATGTTGGAGGAAGAAAAACAAACGACAAAATTCAGACAAAAACTTATAGGTCCTCCTTAGCGGACTCGTAAATTTGAGTAACTCAGAAATAAATTAAAACGTATATTGAAAGGCTAAGAAAGTAATGTAGCGAGAGACGAGGTGTGATGCGTTGGTTATATTCAGAGATTAGTCAAGTCAGTAGTTGTGTCCACGAGTCTAGTCAAGTCAGTAGTTGTGTCTACGAGTCTGGTCAAGTTAGTAGTTGTGTCCACGACTCTATTCAAGTCAGTAGTTGTATCCACGAGTCCAGTCAAATCGGTAGTTGTGTCCACGAGTCTAGTCAAGTCAGTAGTTGTATCCACGAGTCTAGTCAAGTCAGCAGTTGTGTCCACGAGTCTAGTCAAGTCAGTAGTTGTGTCTACGAGTCTGGTCAAGTTAGTAGTTGTGTCCACGACTCTAGCCAAGTCAGTAGTTGTATCCACGAGTCTAGTCAAGTCGGTAGTTGTGTCCACGAGTCTAGTCAAGTTAGTTGTGTCCACGAGTGTAGTCAAGTCAGTAGTTGTGTCCACGAGTCTAGTGAAGTTAGTAGTTGTGTCCACGAGTCAAGTAGAGTCAGTAGTTGTATCCACGAGTCTAGTCAAGTCAGCACTTGTATCCACGAGTCTAGTCAAGTCAGCACTTGTATCCACGAGTCTAGTCAAGTCAGTAGTTGTATCCACGAGTCTAGTCAAGTCAGCACTTGTATCCACGAGTCTAGTCAAGTCAGTAGTTGTATCCACGAGTCAAGTCAGTAGTCGTATCCACGAGTGTAGTTAATGAGTAGTTGTATCAAGAGCATAGTGGAGTCAGGGTTGTATGCGGAGACCAGTCGAGTACCGAGCCTGAACAGTAACAGTCAGTCAGTAGCTATCAGAAGCTGTGACGGTAGTACTCAGTGAGCCAGCAGTCGCAGGTAGCGGCTCAGTGAATCAGCAGGCTTGGCCAAGGCCAGTCACGATCTAGCCGTAACTGTAACCTGGCAGTCAGTAGCAAGCAGTGAGAGTATCGTGTATAACAGTGTATTCTAAGACGCAAAGGAACACCAAAAATAGTGAGAGAGGGGAGTGTAGCCAGCTCCTGTAGAAGGTATACCAGCTGCCACTGTAGCCGGCAGTTCAACAAGACAACAATAGTAGTAGTAGTAGTATCCGAGAGAGATAACCCCCGTCATCGCAGCCGGCAAGAGTTGTTTACCAGTTGTTTGAGGAAACAATATCGGCCATCAGCTTCCTCTTCAACGTCCCATACAAGCACGAAACACACAGGAAGTGGTGGTAACCTCACAGGAAAGATGTTAAGTTGACATAGATAGTGGTCATTACTGTATGGGAACTGCAGCCTTACTTGGAAGCGTATATATAGGTTATGTAGTGCTGAAACTGCTCATGGCAGGTATGAAACTCTGGATTTTTCTTTAATTATAGAGATACAGTCTATTTAAACATAGTTATAAACTGTAATTAGTCAAAAACATTCAGAGGAAACTGTCGACTAATCTAAGCCACTTTATCCTGCATGAGAGGACACAAATAAGGCTTAAACGAGGACAAACGAGTGAATCAACCGGACGACCAGCGCGAGGGTAAGTAGATGCAAGAAATGTATGTATATATATATATATATATATATATATATATATATATATATATATATATATATATATATATATATATATATATATATATATATATATAAATTGTAGTAGAGACAAATTCCTTAGTTGATCCAAGTGTAGTTAACATTTAACCACAAAAGACACTTGCAAATCAAATATCATGGCTCCACATCACATGCACTCTTCAACTGGTGTGAGCAAGGTATGAGTCAGCCGTCACCATAACGAAGTGTGACGTGACCTCGTGAAGAGGTCATGTTATGTGTTGCAATGATATTGTGTTTATCATTAATGCTGGTTTCCTGTTAAGGTAAGTCAGACACAGGAATGAGTTAAAATATCTTGTTCTTATCATCATCTGTAACAACTATGCAACTTAGGTTTTATAATAAATTTATTTAATGAAGTACTCGACCAGAATACCTCTTGGAATTTTTAGCATTTGACCTCAGTATAACATTTATTTATGACTGTAGTTCAGTGACTAGCGCAACGGATTTGGAAAAACTCAGAATGTCCATATCGCCATCACTAGGTTTAAATGATCACATCTATTCGTAGAGAAATTCTTAGCACAGTAAACTAATGTTGAGCTTCAGGGAGGTGAAGCTGCTTGGTGATGGCGTCTGCTTAACATAGTCAAGTAGGAGTCCTTCAAACCTCCACCAGTTCTCTAAATAGTTAAATTTGGTGCTTCCAGTGTCCTTGTGGAAGACTAAAGGTAAACTTGGACATGATGAGGCTAGCTTCAATTATTTTTTTTTACCAGTGTAAAAGACATTTTTTTTTTTTAAGATATTATTAGTTTTAACGTAAGCTGTGTTTGGTTTCCAGCGCATGTAACAGATAAATAATTTATCTGTTACATATATGTCAGACTCTTTTCTGTCTGGTAATCCTCGGTGGCAAGTTCTTCCCTAGACTGCTGAAAAACTACTCTCCCTACATAGAACTTCGTACAACTTAGTGTGTAGACCTGGATCTATTTTTTCAATTTGTTGGAAGCGTTTTTGGCGATTTCGTGAAGTGAGAATAATTTTAGTTACATTAATTCATATGGTTATAAGAAGGTCCTGTGTTTTTACTAATATAAGATGATTGAAGTATTACTCGTTCTCCTCAGTGGGTTGTTAAAAAAATTGATTTTCACCTAATTTTTCATGTGTTGTTGTCATTAAGCAGGTCCACACCTCTATCAATGCATATTTAAACGACTTGCATTACGTCATTAATTTAAAAAATAAAGAGAACTAGAGATAATGTTACACTCGAACGAAATACTATTTCTAATATTATGACTAAGATCTTATCATGTTTGCCATCCAGGTTCTGTAGAAAAGGAAATATCAAAAATATTTAACATTTTCAGGGATAGGCATTACTGAGTGGTTCATGTCGCAAGTTCATTCTACTACTGCATAATCTTTTTCATAAAGACTGAATGTCATATCTAAAGCCTTTAGAAAATGTTTGTTGCTATTTTATAACGAAAAGCTAAAAGAAATAAGTCGTGTTTCAACGAGTTAGTATTAAATTTAAACGTAGATTATGTAATAACACTTTGAACAGATAACTCGGCGAAACTATAACGAATTTAGATATTGCTATATCTATAAAAATCGCTCCGATCTGGCTAATACTAATATTTATAAGATACATTTTATTTAGAAAAAACTTCTGGGGTGGCAAATCCAGCATAAATATATATATATATATATTTTTATGATTTTTGTGTGGGATGCTTACACAGTCTGGCCGCACGACTATTTTGACTCCCATGAGGTTTGATGATTTTTAGTAGGGATGTGCCAAAGTATCGGTATCGGTGGGTATCGATTAAAACCTGGCCGATACGAGCCGATACTTTTTAAAACATTAATACATGTTTGCTTAAAAATATCAACATTAAGACTCCGCGATTATGAGAGTTTTGGTTACACACACACACACACACACACACACACACACACACACACACACACACACACACACACACACACACACACACACACACTATCGACAAGTGGCTTTGACAGTCAGTAACTAACACAAGTCCAAATAATGAGTAATGACATTATCATCTCAGTTATTTAATATATAACCTTCCTGTGTCCACTGTGCAATACTGAACATATTAATCATCATTTAAAAAAGCATACAAGAAAAGTATTGGTATCAGCCGAATATTGGATATCAACATCGGCCATAAATTTAGTGTTGTTCCATCCCCAGTTTTTATGGGATTTAAGTCCTATTGCCATGAATCTGACAAAATAAGACAAATGCTCTTAAATTTAAGGGAATGTACTAGAGAGCAGCTTAAAAAAATAAAGGCTTGAAATAAGGTTGATATTCTAAATTTAGGGAAATGCTTTGTGTAGGAGTGAATCATATCATGACTCGATATACTTCTGCACATATCAGAATGTCTCAGTGCTAATTCTATAAGATATTTTTCATCAGTAATGTCAGCAGTAAGGCATTCGAATTCAGCATAACAAATAATATTTGTTTTGGGTAATAAGTCGGTAAAACAAAAAAGAACTGGTACGAAAATGCTAGGAAAAATACTACGCTTTGAAGAATCTTGTATTAAAGACTGTTTACCTGGCTATGTTCTTCTTTACACACAGTTTATATTGGAACTGTACATCACAGGCTGACACTTAGTGCAGGTCAAACCTTTATTATTGACTTAAGTTTCACTCTGAATGGAATTTTGTGAAATCGTGACTTTCTAAAGCTCTAGCTGGAGTGAAACGCAGGCTAGAACAAAGCCTCGCTCTGCAACAATTGTCTTTCTACAATATATTAAATGATTCTGGGTAGTACAACAAATATCAAATTTCGTTATCATATATGCAATGGTTTCGTTACATCAATTTCGGAAGTTAATTCATCTGTTTTAAGAAAAACCTCTCCACATACACGTATATATTTTTATATTTTTATTTGAGTAAAAGATACACGCATCAAAGGAATATTCTTGTAAATATTACCTGGGTTAATGATGTTTAACGTAATGCATGTATGTTGCCCCAGAGCTTCACTAGGCACCTGCTGGAGTGATGGTTGCTTGGTTATTAATGAACCAGACATCGACAAGCGAAAATTCCTGAAGACTGCTTTAATTTCTTTCACGGACATAACACAAAAGAAGGGGCGCTTCATCCATCATTAGATTCATCTGAAAGTCCACAACTCCACTACCACTTGAACTCTGTACACACCGTTGTTGTTGTTGTTCTTGTTCTTGTTGTTCTTGTTCTTGTTGTTCTTGTTCTTGTTCTTGTTCTTGTTGTTCTTGTTCTTGTTCTTGTTCTTGCTGTTCTTGTTCTTCTTGTTGCTGCTGCTCTTCTGCTGCTGTAGCTGCTACTGCTGCTTCTGCTTCTGCTTCTGCTGCTGTTGCTGCTGCTTCTGCTGCTGTTGCTGCTGCTGCTGCTGCTTCTTCCTCCAGTACCTCACCTTACTCTGTGTCCGTGTGTTTGTGTTTTGACGAAACTCCTGGTGAGTGGAACATAGCAGTAATAAAACATAACATAAAGAAGGAACACTGCAGCAGGCCTATTGGCCCATGCGAGACAGGTCCAAGTCTCCTACCGGCTTAAGCCAATGCCCCAACCTAGTCAGGTCAGGTCACATTCACTTAAGGAAAGAACACAGCAACTGACCTAGTAGCACAAGCTAGTCAGGTCCAACTCACACCCACCCACACCCACTCACGTATTTATCTAACCTATTTTTAAAACTACACAACGTTTTAGCCTCTATAACTGTACTCGGGAGTTCCACTCATCCACAACTGTTACCAAACCAATGCCTTCCTATATCCTTCCTGAATCTGAAATTTTCCAACTTAAAACCAGCCCTGTCTAGGTTAGATATTTTCAGCACGCTATTTACATCCTCTTTATTTATTCCTGTCTTCCATTTATACACCTCAGTCATTTTCCCCCTAATTCTACGTCCTTCTAGAGTGCAGATTCAGGGCCCTCAGTTTATCCTCATAGGGAAGATTTCTGATACATGGGATCAACTTTGTCATCCTTGTGATGAATGGTTTGAAAAACCGACAAGTTGAAGATTGAGACACTTATGCAGCATATGGGAAACTTTATTAAGGAAAACGTTTCGCCACACAGTGGCTTCATCAGTCCAATACAAAGATGAAGGCGTAAGGAGAGGAGGAGTATGAGGTAATCAGTCCCTCAGCCTGGAGTCGATGTGTTCAGTCCATCAATCTTGTAGAATGTACAGCATAGGGCCGTAGACGTGGCTTATATACTGCAGTGAGGTGAGGTGAAGCAGGCGGAGGCGGGGTCATAGTGGTACTATCCACTAGTCGAAGTAGGTCTTCGTCCAAAGGTTGAACAAGTGTTGAAGAACATTTGCCCAACCCAATTTTCAATGCCACCCAAGAAATAAACTCTGATGTGAAAGTCCCACTCAAATCCAACCCCTCCCACTCATGTACTTATCCAACCTAAATTTGAAACTACCCAAAGTCCCAGCCTCAATAACCCAACTAGGTAGACTGTTCCACTCATCAACTACCCTATTTCCAAACCAATACTTTCCTATGTCCTTTCTAAATCTAAACTTAACTAATTTAAATCCATTACTGCGGGTTCTCTCTTGGAGAGACATCCTCAAGACCTTATTAATGGTAAGACACATATGCAACAGTTAGGTATCTTTATTATGAAACGTTTCGCCTACACAGTAGGCTTCTTCAGTCAAGTACAGAAAAGTTGATAGAAGCAGAAGATACTTGAAGACGATGTAATCAGTCCATCACCCTTAAAGTTTTGAGGTGGTCAGTCCCTCAGTCTGGAGAAGAGCATTGTTTCATAGTGTGAAACAATATGGAGATGAAGTGACAGGATGGAGCTTTTTATAGCGCCAAGAGGTGAGACGTAGGCCACTAGGAGAGGTAAGAACTCAGATGCTGGGAGGTCAGGTCCCTCTCAAATCCAGCCGCTCTTACTAGTGGAAGTTGTCGAAGTTGATTGCAGGTCTGTACCAAGATACCCTTGTGTTGCAGTGTCTGACAGATTGAACATTAAAATGGTATAAAATACCGACAGATTGTTAGGTAAGACACATATGCAACAGTTAGGTATCTTTATTATGAAACGTTTCGCCTACACAGTAGGCTTCTTCAGTCAAGTACAGAAAAGTTGATAGAAGCAGAAGATACTTGAAGACGATGTAATCAGTCCATCACCCTTAAAGTTTTGAGGTGGTCAGTCCCTCAGTCTGGAGAAGAGCATTGTTCCATAGTATGAAACAATATGGAGAAGAAGTGACAGGATGGAGCTTTTTATAGCGCCAAGAGGTGAGACGTAGGCCACTAGGAGAGGTAAGAACTCAGATGTTGAGAAGTCAGGTCCCTCTCAAATCCAGCCCCTCTCACTAGTGGAAGTTGTCGAAGTTGACTGTAGGTCTGTACCAAGATACCCTTGTGTTGCAGTGTCTGACAGATTGAACATTAAAATGGTATAAAATACCGACAGGTTGTTAGGTAAGACACATATGCAACAGTTAGGTGTCTTACCTAACAACCTGTCGGTATTTTATACCATTTTAATGTTCAATCTGTCAGACACTGCAACACAAGGGTATCTTGGTACAGACCTACAGTCAACTTCGACAACTTCCACTAGTGAGAGGGGCTGGATTTGAGAGGGACCTGACTTCTCAACATCTGAGTTCTTACCTCTCCTAGTGGCCTACGTCTCACCTCTTGGCGCTATAAAAAGCTCCATCCTGTCACTTCTTCTCCATATAGTTTCATACTATGGAACAATGCTCTTCTCCAGACTGAGGGACTGACCACCTCAAAACTTTAAGGGTGATGGACTGATTACATCGTCTTCAAGTATCTTCTGCTTCTATCAACTTTTCTGTACTCGACTGAAGAAGCCTACTGTGTAGGCGAAACGTTTCGAAATAAAGATACCTAACTGTTGCATATGTCTTACCTAACAGGAGGAGAATGAGGTAATCAGTCCCTCAACCTTGAGTCGATGTGTTCAGTCCATCAATCTTGAATAGAATACTGCATATCAGCGGAGAAGCAGCTTATAAACCGTATGGCAGGAGAGGTGCAGCTGTCATAGGTCGTGTCACATTTGTTCAATGTGGAAGTAGGTCGTGCCCAAGAATTAGGCAAGCGAAGAATTCCTAAGTATTAAGATCCCAAGATTGGTGGACTGAACACATCGACTCAAGGTTGAGGGACTGATTACCTCATTCTCCTCCTGTTCTTCAAGTTTCTCCTACGTATGGACTGATGAAGCCACTATGTGGCGAAACGTTTCCTCAATAAAGATACCCAAGAGTTGCACATGTGTCTAATTTATCAACATTGCTGTCTTGGTTTATGGTTGCTGCTCACCATAACCCCCAAGTCCTTTTCGCAATCTGTATGGCTAAGTTCTACATCATTTAACTTATAAGTACTAGGGTTATGGGCACTCCCAAGCTTCAGAACCTTGCATTTATCTACATTGAACTGCATCTGCCACTTTTCTGACCAAGAATAGAGTTTGTTTAAATCCTCCTGAAGTTCCATAACATCTACGTTTGAATCAATTATCCTACCTATCTTTGTGTCATCGGCGAATTTGCTCATATCACTAGTAATTCCCTCATCAAGATCATTGATACATATTATAAACAACAACGGGCCCAAGACTGATCCCTGTGGATCGCCACTTGTTACAGATCCCCACTCGGATTTAACCACATTTATGGACACTCTCTGCTTCCTGTCAGTGAGCCATGACTCGATCCACGAGAGCACTTTTCCCCCAATGCAATGAGCTGCCACTTTCTTTAACAGTCTATGGTGCGGAACTCTATCTAAAATCTAAGTAAATAATATGAAATTCTTTATCGTGGTCAACAGCCTCAATAGCTTTACTGAAGAAAGTTAATAAATTAGTTAGACAAGACCGGCCTCTTGTGAATCCATGCAGAGTATCATTAATCAAGCTATGCTTATCAAGATGGCTTCTTATAATCTCAGCTATAATTGGCTCTAGTAATTTGCCTACAATTGAGGTCAGGCTTATTGGGCGGTAATTTGACGGTAACGACTTGTCCCCTGTTTTAAAAATAGGAATTACATTAGCCATCTTCCACATATCAGACACTACACCTGTGGCCCGGTGGCCTGGTGGCTAAAGCTCCCGCTTCACACACGGAGGGCCCGGGTTCGATTCCCGGCGGGTGGAAACATTTCGACACGTTTCCTTACACCTGTTGTCCTGTTCACCTAGCAGCAAATAGGTACCTGGGTGTTAGTCGACTGGTGTGGGTCGCATCCTGGGGGACAAGATTAAGGACCCCAATGGAAATAAGTTAGACAGTCCTCGGTGACGCACTGACTTTCTTGGGTTATCCTGGGTGGCTAACCCTCCGGGGTTAAAAATCCGAACGAAATCTTATCTTATCTTGAAGAGATAAATTAAAAATATTAGTTAATGGTTCACAGAGTTCCATTTTGCATTCCTTAAGAACCCTTGAAAAAAACCTCATCAGGACCCGGCGACTTATTTTGCTTCAGTCTGTCTATCTGCTTCACAACCATTTCACTAGTGACTGTGATGTTACATAATTTATCTTCTAGCCCACTATAAAAATTAATTACTGGAATATTGTTAGTGTCTTCCTGTGTAAAAACTGAGAGAAAATAATTATTAAAAATCGAGCACATTTCATTCTCTTTGTCAGTAAGGTGCCCATAGTTATTTTTAAGGGGACCTATCTTATCTCTAACTTTTGTTTTATAGACCTGGAAAAAACTTTTTGGGTTAGTTTTAGAATCCCTAGCAACTTTAATTTCATAGTCCCTTTTAGCTTTTCTTATCCCCTTTTTAATGTCCCTCTTAATGTCAATATACTGATTCATAAGATGACCCTCACCTCTTTTGATACGCCTATTAAGTCCTTTCTTATGCCCTAGTAGATATTTGAGCCTATTATTCATCCATTTTGGGTCATTTCTATTTGATCTAATTTCTTTATATGGGATAAACGTTCTTTGAGCAGCATGTATAGTGTTCAGAAAATTGTCATATTGATATCTCACTTCGTTACCCCAGTCAACAGATGATAAGTGTTCTCTAAGCCCATCGTAATCTGCTAAGCGAAAATCTGGGACTGTTACTGAGTTATCGCTACTATCGTACTTCCATTCAATGCTAAATGTAATTGATTTGTGGTCGCTAGCACCCAGTTCCTCTGAAATTTCTAAATTATTAACAAGGGATTCATTGTTTGCCAGAACTAAGTCAAGCAGGTTATTTCCCCTTGTAGGTTCTGTCACAAACTGCTTCAAAAAACAATCCTGAACTACTTCTAAGAAGTCGTATGATTCTAAATTCCCAGTCAAGAAATTCCAATCAATATGACTAAAGTTAAAGTCTCCTAGAATTACTACATTATCGTGCCTTGTGGCCTTAACAATTTCCTCCCATAGTAGTCTCCCATGGTCCCTATCTAAGTTTGGGGGACGGTATATCACTCATAAAATCAGTTTTTCATGCCCCTCTGAAAATTCTATCCAAACAGACTCTGTATGTGTTACTTCAGACTTAATACCCGTTTTTATGCAACAGTTCAAGCGATCTCGGACATACAATGCCACCCCACCCCCCTTCCCGATACTTCTATCTACTTGGAACAATTTAAAACCCTGAATATGACATTCCGCAGGCATGTCCCGACTTTTTGAATTAAACCACGTCTCAGTTAAGGCAAATACATCAATGTTATCTGCTCTAGCAACTAATCTCAACTCGTCCATCTTATTCCTAGCACTACGGCAATTAGCATAATAAACATTGAAAGACTCTCCTTTCTCTTTACCCTTCCTGCTCATTTCTGTTTTTCTACTAAACCTATTACTGTCCTTATCACCCAAAGTCCCTGGCTTTTCAATATCTACCTCGTTCTGCTTATTACTAGTTCCCCTAGAACTCGTAATATTACTACACTGAGACTTCACTGTTTTCCTGCCAAAACCCATACCACTAACTATTCCTAGTTTAAAGTCCTAACTGCTCCCTCCACTGCAGTTGCCAGTGCTACCACCCCAGACCTAGATATTTGAACCCCATCCCTGGCATACATGTCATTTCTGCCATAGAAGAGGTCCCAGTTGTCAACGAATGTTACCGCATTTTCCTTACAGTATTTGTCCAGCCAGCAATTGACACCAATTGCCCTGGACAACCATTCATTTCCAACTCCTCTCCTTGGCAAAATACCACATATGACAGGGTTCCCACCCTTACTCCTAATTATTTCTATTGCTGACCTATACCTGCTAATCAGGTCTTCACTCCTACGTCTTCCAACATCGTTGCCTCCAGCACTGAGACAGATAATAGGATTGCTCCCATTACCTCTCATGATGTCATCCAGACGGCTAACAATATCCTCCAGCCCAGCCCCAGGAAAGCAAACTCTCTGTCTCCTACTCCTGTCCTTCAAGCAGAACGCCCTATCCATATACCTAACTTGGCTATCCCCAACAACAACAATATTCTTACCTTTTTTGGTGTCGTTCGTTGTGATGTTCCCAGTAGTCGACTCACATTCGTCGGGTAGCACTGAGAATGTATTAGATGTTTCCACAACAGTTTCCACGGCAGTCTCTTTCTTCTTCATCGTTTCTATCTTTCCATTCGTCTTCTTGATCGTCATCTTCGTTCCCTGCTGTCTAGCCACTGACCAGTTTCCCTTCTTGACCTGAGGACTCAAAACAGGAGGACTACTACGAATCTTCCTGTTTTCCTCGGTCAGTCGCCGAATCTCCAATTTCGCCATCCTCAATTCTTCCTTAAGCTGTTGGTAAAGTTGCTCGATGGAGGGCATCTTGCTCCAATTCGTAGAGAGCGCGCAAACAGGTCTTCACAGAGCTAAGTACTCGTCAACACTGCGCAAAAGCCAACTCAATCAGGAGCTACTGCGCAGCACGTCTGCACGGCCCAATAGCGATGCGAACACTCCACGGTGACCAGAACTGTGCAGCATAATCTAAATGAGGCCTAACCAAGGATATATAGAGTTGAAGAAACAAACATTTTATTTCTTTGCAAGTTTACATTGAGATTATGAAATTACAATAATGAATTGCAGTGCAAATAGAGCCACTACCATGCCTAGGCATTATGGGCGCACATGGGTCAATTTATCTAGCATATTCTCGGTATTTTCCCATAAATTATATTGAAATTAACTAAAAATACTAAATTGATCTATATTGAAAAACAGCGTTCATATTCTGTTTTATAACCAAAGGTACACATGAAGGTATCACTGATCACCTTAAACTCTGTAATATTGACAGTGTAGGCAGATTAGGTTATGTAAGGTTTGTCAGGAAACAGGACAAGTGTTTCCTGATGCGGTTTTAGTCAGATGACCAAAATCACCAGAAGCTGGAGATTTTAGTCATCCGACCCAGGGCTTCCGCTGGCTTACCGGTCATCTCCTTTAAAAGTCATAGAATTCGATGTTGCCTAGGCAGGTTGAAAATAAACACACGCCACGCACAAGCTTGTGACATGTGTTGCATGCAGTATTAAATTTCATGTCATTCTTTAAACAACTCACAACGTTGAGGCTTGACCAGGTTGTTGACAACGGCTATATAAAGAAAACTCGGGTGTAGAACAATTTGTATCGTTTTCCTTGACACACGTTTGAAGTTCTAATTTGTTGTTAGGTAAGACACATATGCAACAGTTAGGTATCTTTATTATGAAACGTTTCGCCTACACAGTAGGCTTCTTCAGTCAAGTACAGAAAAGTTGATAGAAGCAGAAGATACTTGAAGACGATGTAATCAGTCCATCACCCTTAAAGTTTTGAGGTGGTCAGTCCCTCAGTCTGGAGAAGAGCATTGTTCCATATTGTTTCATACTATGGAACAATGCTCTTCTCCAGACTGAGGGACTGACCACCTCAAAACTTTAAGGGTGATGGACTGATTACATCGTCTTCAAGTATCTTCTGCTTCTATCAACTTTTCTGTACTTGACTGAAGAAGCCTACTGTGTAGGCGAAACGTTTCATAATAAAGATACCTAACTGTTGCATATGTGTCTTACCTAACAACCTGTCGGTATTTTATACCATTTTAATGTTCAAGTTCTAATTTGTTAAGACTATCTTCGGCTCGTAATTTATTCAGTTGCAGGGCAAGATATTGAATAAACAGACGCAGATCTTACTGTTTCTCTTGTCCTCCTTGCCAATTCTTGTAGTGTAAGATTCTAGAATATATTATTGCAACATATATTCTGTAAAGAACAGAAGGACCACCACGTAGTGTTGGGGCTGCTGGAATACTTCCAACGTATAGAAAGTATCAACTTATCTTTGGTTTAATTGCAGAAATTGATGATCTCTAGCTTCCTGTTTTCAATGGTTGACTGGTTAGTTTCCATTGGCTTTTGTTGATAATTTCTAGTGCTTAATAAATTGGCATGTAGGGAGTCGATAGTAGTCACGCCAGAGTAAAGGAAGCCCATGGACAAGACTACTTGGGTGAAAAAAGTATTGTCTGAGATGGTATTCCTCCTAGTCTGGATATATGACTTTGAGAGTTCAGTTGTGATATAGTAGCCCCTATTGTTTTCCTGGAGGTGGCTGGATAATAATAATGATAATAATCTTTATTTCTACAAGTACATGATACAACTTATCCAGACCATAGCTGACATCAGTGGCATACTGTATAGAAAGCCCTTGGTTATGTAGAGCATTTCGGGCAACTTAAGTTAGTCGCGTCCCCCTGGATTCAACTATCACCCAGGTACCTACTTGTTAGGTGAGCAGGGACAACAGGTTTAAGGAAACACGCTCAATGTTTCCATCCGTACCGGGAATCGAACTACGGACACTGTGAGCCGAGTGCGCTACCAACCAAGCTACATTACACCTCATGCTAGTCCAGGTACATCAAAACTTCGAACACTTAAGGGAAATTCTTAAAGATACCGATACGAAACTTACAACGATCACAAAACCCCAGCAGCTGCTAATCTACGGTGACATGCTTGCTAACACAGTTGCACTGCACCGAATTACTCTGAGGGGTTACTAACACAAAATTACACGGAAGTTTACATTAATGCAATCACTGCTTGGAATAGCAGAAAGTAGAATCATCTGTTAATAATGTTTGGGATCATCGTAGGTGCCCGCAGTCCGACAAATGACACAAATAATTTTTTTCTCAGGCTTTCTACAGATATATCGTAGTGTATCTTCAATTACGTACACACTGAGAAAACGAAGGTAAGAAACAAGATAGACACTCTGCCCGCAGCCTCCCTGTGAAAGAAGAAGAATGATTTATTGATGTAATGAAGGATTGAAAAATATTAAAAGAAGGCAGCGAACATGTAGTAGTGAAGACAGTGGTGGTCGAGGATCCTTATAATGCAACGTTTCGCTCAAAGCTGGGCTTTATCAAAGCAAGCTGCTTTGATAAGATCCAGTGCGCTGATAAGGTCCGGTGCGTTGATAAGGTCCAGTGCGCTGATAAGATCCAGTGCGCTGATAAGGTCCAGTGCGTTGATAAGGTCCGGTGCGCTGATAAGGTCCAGTGCACTGATAAGGTCCGGTGCGATGATAAGGTCCGGTGTGCTGATAAGATCCGGTGTGCTCATAAGATCCAGTGCCCTGATAAGGTCCGGTGCGTTGATAAGGTCCGGTGCGTTGATTAATTCCAGTGCTTTGATAAAGCCCACCATTTTAATAAAGCCCACTACTTTGATAAAGCCCGCTGCTTAGATAAAGCACACTCCTTTGATAAAGCCTACTGCTTTTATAAAGCCTACTGCTTTGATAAAGCCTACTGCTTTGATAAAGCCTACTGCTTTGATAAAGCCTACTGCTTTGATAAAGCCTACTGCTTTTATAAAGCCTACTGCTTTGATAAAGCCTACTGCTTTGATCAATCCTACTTCTTTGATACAGTTCGCAGCTACCAGTGTCAATATCGTCACTTGTCTTTTTATCATTCTTTACCAGTAAACAAGTAAACACAAGCCAAATAATAACGAAGACCTAATGCTTTTTATAACAAAAAAAGGTTATAATCATAACCGTAATTTTAAAGGCGGTGGACCGGTAAGCCAGCGGAAGGCCTCGGTCAGATGGCCAAAAGCTCCAGATGCGGGTCATCATATGACTAGACCCGTGTCAGGAAACACTTAGTCCTGTTTCCTGATGAATCTTGCCCAACTTAATCTAATGCTTTGCTTATCACTACAATGGCCGCGGCTTATTATATGTTGCAGCTGCGTTGAATTATCTTTTATTTTGTAAATAGTTCTGTTAGTAGTGGATTTAACTGTCTGACTGATTGCCAGAAACGAAAGTTGGATAGAAATAGATCAGAAGAAGTGAGAAGTTTCTGAAGTTCATACTGAACATTGTAACGGATCCAATTCTTGCGGTCAGGCACAAGGATTCGCGAGCGGTTCCCACAGCCTTTCGCTATCCATTTTGAAGGTCTCACTATGCAAGTTCCACGCAGCAGTAGAGTATATTCGAATTCGAATGTGTTGCATATATCAATTAGTTTTCATGGACATACCTAAATGTTCAGTAAACTTCAACAGTAGAAATGCTCACTGATAGTCTTTCTCAAATTTTTGCCAAAATTTGCAGGGTCTCTGAAGCAATTTGCCCAAAACCTGTCCTCCTTCCCCCCCCCCACGTCATCAAACCCCCCACAACTTACGTTAATATTTACTAAAACTGTAGTGTACATGTTACGCTTGTTGGGAAATTCCTCCCAAAGGATCCTGCCTCTGACTGCTTTCTTTCTTCGTCGTTGTTTTGTTGGAGCAGAAAACCCGCAGCAGAAAAATGAAACGTCGCTCACGTATGGTAAACCTGTATAAAGGTGCACCTCTTTCAGCGTCTGCTGCCACAGAAGACCACAGTCATCACCAACACTTTATTTTGCTAGTAGTTCTCTCTGTAGTGCTTCTCTTTTTGCCGAATTTGTGACAACTGAGCAGTTTAAGGGGTTTTGAGTTTCAAAAATTTATTGGATCACATTAGTGCCCATGACAATGTTACAATGTCTTGTACTTTAGTTATGATAAATTAGACACATGTGCAACTCTTGGGTATCTTTATTAAGGAAACGTTTCGCCACACAGTGGCTTCATCAGTCCATACACAGGAGAAACTTGAAAAACAGGAGGAGAATGAGGTAATCAGTCCCTCAACCTTGAGTCGATGTGGTCAGTCCATCAATCTTGAATAGAATGGATTGATGGACTGACCACATCGACTCAAGGTTGAGGGACTGATTACCTCATTCTCCTCCTGTTCTTCAAGTTTCTCCTGTGTATGGACTGATGAAGCCACTGTGTGGCGAAACGTTTCCTTAATAAAGATACCCAAGAGTTGCACATGTGTCTAATTTATCAATGTATCGGTTCTGTGAACCATTCATCTACAATCCTTTAGTTATATTTCCGCACTGCAGAAAAAAGTCTATCATTTCAGCAGTAACCATATGAAGTCCATTAATTGTTAATGTATAATAATTATGTGGAAAAAGACACTTATGTACAGTTCAGGACATTTATTAAAGGAAACGTTTCGCCACGAGTGGCTTCTTGAGTCGTCAGTGGTCAGTGGTCAGTCGTCAGTGGTCAGTCGTCACGTGAGGTCACAGACCCTGAGCTGCTTTGGGGATTAGTGTGGACGGTTACAAAGCATGGCTTGCTTCTGCAGTGTTTTAAAAATTGAGGTTGGAGAGTTGAAGGAGGAGGTCTTGCTTCTCCAGGAGGAGATTAGGAGGCTGAAGGTCCACCTCAATGGGTCTGGGAGAGAGTGTGAGGTGGCTGGAGTTGTGGGGAATGAGGCTTCTAGCAGTGAGGTGCAGTCTGTCTCTCGCTGTGAGGAGGCTGTAGTTGGGGAGGTAGCAACGGCTACCAGCAGTGAGGTGCAGTCCAGCACCTGCTACAAGTGGCGAGTGGTTCACAGTAATGGAAAGCGCATCAGACTAAGGAAAGTTAAGAGTGAAGATCTGAAGGTAGGAAATCGCTTCTCTGTTCTTCAGGATGAATGTACTTCAGTGGCCAGTGAAGGTAAGGGTACTACTGCCCCTGCTAATGGAGGTAAGCGCATTCTTGTGGTTGGTGACTCTCAGGTAAGATATATTGACCGTGCTTTTTGTAATAGGAATAAGAAGATGAGAGAGTGTGCTTCCCTGGAGCTGGTGTTGGGGACATTGTCAACAGGCTGGATAATATCATGTCAGGTAATGGGAACAAGCCCATTATCTGTCTCAGTGCTGGTGGAAATGATATTGGGAAGGGTAGGAGAGAAGAGCTGCTAGATAAGTACAGGTCAGCTATAGATTTCATTAAGTCTAAGGGAGGGATCCCAATCATATGTAGCATCTTGCCTAGAAGGGGAGTAGGAAATGAATGGTTGTCTAGGGCAATTGGTGTAAATTGCTGGCTAGACAGATACTGCAAGGAACTTGCAATCCCATTCATTGACAACTGGAACAACTTTTATGGCAAACATGATATGTATGCAAGGGATGGGGTACATCTCTCTGGGGCTGGGGTGGTAGCACTTGCAGACTCGATTGAGAAGGCCATTGGTGAAATGCCTATGATTTTAAACTGATGGAAGATAGAGGTATGGGTGTGAGTGGGAAACAAGCAGGTTGCAACACTTGGGTTGGAAACAGTAAATGTATAAAAGGCATTCAGCATGAAGTTATAAATAAAGACAATAGATCAGGTCAGCAAACAAAGGGGGACAGCAGAGGGCAGCAAGGGACTAGCTCCCTTAAGGTTTACTATACTAATAGCAGGAGTGTAAGAAATAAGATAGATGAGCTAAGATTAATTGCAAGTGCAGGAAACATAGATATTATTGCTATAACAGAGACCTGGCTCAATCTGAAAGATAGAGAGATGCCCTCTGAATGTCACATACAAGGCTATAAATTATTCCACACTGACAGGGTCAACAGGAAAGGTGGTGGAGTAGCGATGTATGTCAGAGACAATTTAAATTGTTGTGTTAGACAAGATATTAAATTAGAAGCGTCAGCCACTGAATCTGTTTGGTTACAGCTTCTCGAGGGCCGAGAAAAACTAATTTTGGGTGTGATTTACAGGGCCCCAAATCTTGATAAGGAGTGCAGTAAACTTCTATGGGACGAAATTCGTAAGGCATCTACATACGAAAATGTTGTGCTAATGGGAGATTTCAACTATAGACAGATTGACTGGAGCAATTTGACAGGAAATTTAGAGTCAGGTGACTTTCTTGATACGATCCAGGATTGTTTTTTAAAACAGTTTGTGACAGAGCCAACTAGGGGAAATAACCTCCTTGACTTGGTTCTTGCCAGTAGGGAAACTCTAATTAATAATCTTGAGGTTAATGATGAGCTTGGGGAAAGTGATCACAAATCACTCAGTTTTAATATATCATGGAATTCCCCTAATAATGGCAATCAAGTCTCCGTCCCTGACTTTCGCTTGGCTGATTTCATAGGACTGAAAAATTACTTAGGTGGGCTGAACTGGAATGACCTGACTAAGGGTCAGGTAGGTGGTGATGGTTGCCGATATGATGCTTTCCAGGGCATAATTCTAGCTGCTCAGTCAAATTATGTTCCAAATAGGGAAATCAGATCAAACAAAAATGATCCTAAATGGATGAACAATAGATTAAAATATCTGATTGGTCAAAAGAGAGGCATATATAGGCAAATCAAAAGAGGAGAGGGGCAATTGAGAAATCGATATATTCAGTTAAAGAGAGAAATAAAAAAGGGAATTAGAAAAGCAAAAAGAGATTATGAGGTTAAAGTTGCAAGAGAATCGAAGACTAACCCAAAAGGATTCTTTCAGGTATACAGAAGTAAGATCAGGGACAAGATAGGCCCACTCAAAAGTTCCTCGGGTCAGCTCACTGACAGTGATAAGGAAATGTGTAGAATTTTTAACACATACTTCCTCTCAGTTTTTACACAGGAGGATACCAGCGATATTCCAGTAATGATAAATTATGTAGAACAGGACGATAATAAACTGTGCACTATTAGGGTCACAAGTGACATGGTCCTTAGGCAAATAGATAAATTAAAACCTAACAAATCCCCAGGCCCTGATGAACTGTATGCAAGGGTTCTAAAGGAACGTAAAGAGGAGCTTAGCACACCTTTGGCTAATCTTTTCAACATATCACTACAAACTGGCATGGTGCCAGATAAGTGGAAAATGGCAAATGTGATACCTATTTTCAAAACAGGTGACAGGTCCTTAGCTTCGAACTATAGACCAATAAGCCTAACCTCCATAGTGGGAAAATTTATGGAATCAATAATTGCCGAGGCAGTTCGTAGCCACCTTGAAAAGCATAAATTAATCAACGAATCTCAGCATGGTTTTACAAAGGGGCGTTCCTGCCTTACGAATTTATTAACTTTTTTCACTAAGGTATTTGAGGAGGTAGATCATGGTAATGAATATGATATTGTGTATATGGACTTCAGTAAGGCTTTTGACAGGGTCCCACATCAGAGACTATTGAGGAAAATTAAAGCACATGGAATAGGAGGAGAAATTTTTTCCTGGATAGAGGCATGGTTGACAAATAGGCAGCAGAGAGTTTGCATAAATGGGGAGAAATCAGAGTGGGGAAGCGTCACGAGCGGTGTTCCACAGGGGTCAGTGTTGGGCCCCCTGCTGTTCACAATCTACATAAACGACATAGATGAGGGCATAAAGAGCGACATCGGCAAGTTTGCCGATGACACCAAAATAGGCCGTCGAATTCATTCTGACGAGGACATTAGAGCACTCCAGGAAGATTTGAATAGACTGATGCAGTGGTCGGAGAAGTGGCAGATGCAGTTTAATATAGACAAATGCAAAGTTCTAAATGTTGGACAGGACAATAACCATGCCACATATAAACTAAATAATGTAGATCTTAATATTACGGATTGCGAAAAAGATTTAGGAGTTCTGGTTAGCAGTAATCTGAAACCAAGACAACAGTGCATAAGTGTTCGCAATAAAGCTAATAGAATCCTTGGCTTCATATCAAGAAGCATAAATAATAGGAGTCCTCAGGTTGTTCTTCAACTCTATACATCCTTGGTTAGGCCTCATTTAGATTATGCTGCACAGTTTTGGTCACCGTATTACAGAATGGATATAAATTCTCTGGAAAATGTACAAAGGAGGATGACAAAGTTGATCCCATGTATCAGAAACCTTCCCTATGAGGATAGACTAAGGGCCCTGAATCTGCACTCTCTAGAAAGACGTAGAATTAGGGGGGATATGATTGAGGTGTATAAATGGAAGACAGGAATAAATAAAGGAGATGTAAATAGTGTGCTGAAAATATCTAGCCTAGACAGGACTCGCAGCAATGGTTTTAAGTTGGAAAAATTCAGATTCAGGAAGGATATAGGAAAGTACTGGTTTGGTAATAGAGTTGTGGATGAGTGGAACAAACTCTCGAGTACCGTTATAGAGGCCAGAACGTTGTGTAGCTTTAAAAATAGGTTGGATAAATACATGAGTAGATGTGGGTGGGTGTGAGTTAGACCTGATAGCTTGTGCTACCAGGTCGGTTGCCGTGTTCCTCCCTTAAGTCAATGTGACCTGACCTGACTAGGTTGGGTGCATTGGCTTAAGCCGGTAGGAGACTTGGACCTGCCTCGCATGGGCCAGTAGGCCTTCTGCAGTGTTCCTTCGTTCTTATGTTCTTATGTTCTTATGTTCTTCAGTCCTAATACTAGTTGAAGATTGAGACACTTATGCAGCATATGGGAATCTTTATTCAGGAAACGTTTCGCCACACAGTGGCTTCATCAGTCCAATACAAAGAGGAAGGCGTAAGGAGAGGAGGAGAATGAGGTAATCAGTCCCTCAACCTGGAGTCGATGTGTTCAGTCCATCAATCTTGTAGATGGATGGACTGAACACATCGACTCCAGGTTGAGGGACTGATTACCTCATTCTCCTCCTCTCCTTACGCCTTCCTCTTTGTATTGGACTGATGAAGCCACTGTGTGGCGAAACGTTTCCTTTAATAAATGTCCTGAACTGTACATAAGTGTCTTTTTCCACATCTTGTCGTTATCACCATACCATTCCCTCCTTATAATAATTATGTTCATAGGCTAATAGCATTGACTTAAAGAATAGTAACACCATCAACAAATAATTTTTTCGTCACCCAGTGGTACTAAACCACAATTTTATAGTTTAAAAAATATTATAATACACACATTTACGCATATAAAATTCCCATCACTGCGTAATCGTGTTTCAAATTAATTCCATAATGCTATATATAACTATATACCATCAAAAATATACGATCGCTAGCGCATTCAACTCACATACTGAGGTCAGGGGATCGAATCTCCTTCGGTACGACTGGAAAACATTAGAAACGTGTTTTCATAAGACACTTGCTGTCTCAGTCCTTGATAAATTAGACACATGTGCAACTCTTGGGTATCTTTATTGAGGAAACGTTTCGCCACACAGTGGCTTCATCAGTCCATACAAAGGAGAATCTTGGAGAACTGGAGGAGAATGAGGTAATCAGTCCCTCAACCTTGAGTCGATGTGGTCAGTCCATCAATCTTGAATAGAATGACCACATCGACTCAAGGTTGAGGGACTGATTACCTCATTCTCCTCCTGTTCTTCAAGATTCTCCTTTGTATGGACTGATGAAGCCACTGTGTGGCGAAACGTTTCCTCAATAAAGATACCCAAGAGTTGCACATGTGTCTAATTTATCAACATGTCGGTTCTCTGAACCATTCATCTACAAACCTGTCTCAGTCCTTGTTCACCCATCAGTAAAAGGGTAAGTGGGAGTTAGTCGACTGGTGTGGATCGCATCCTGCGACAAAACTGACCTAATTTGCCCGAAATGCTCAGCATAACAAGCGGCTTTCTATATAGAACAATGTCACTTACGTCAGCTAGACCTGTTAGGTAAGACACATGTGCAACAGTTAGGTATCTTTATTTCGAAACGTTTCGCCTACACAGTAGACTTCTTCAGTCGAGTACAGAAAAGTTGATAGAAGCAGAAGAGACTTGAAGACGATGTAATCAGTCCATCACCCTTAAAGTGACCTACGTCTCACCTCCTGGCGCTATATAAGGCTCCATCCTGTCACTTCAACTCCATATTGTTTCATACTTTGGAACAATACTCTTCTCCAGACTGAGGGACTGACCACCTCAAAACTTTAAGGGTGATGGACTCATTACATCGTCTTCAAGTCTCTTCTGCTTCTATCAACTTTTCTGTACTCGACTGAAGAAGTCTACTGTGTAGGCGAAACGTTTCGAAATAAAGATACCTAACTGTTGCACATGTGTCTTACCTAACAATCTGTCGGTATTTTATACCATTTTGATGTTCAGCTAGACCTGTATACCTTGTACATGTAGTAAATAAAGATATATTATTATTAACTATAGCAAAGTGCATTGTACAGCCGCGGTGTCTGGTCAGGAGAAACTAGAAGTTTCTGTGTTAAAACATTGTAATTGACCCAACTAATTCTGGATGAGTTACGAAGGTACACGAACGAGCAGCCACGACACGAACATAAATGAAACTAAACTTCATTGAAAAAAAATGTTACTTTTTTACCAATATAGAAGTTCGTAACAAACCAACGCTTGTCATTTAGGTGACTTGGTATAAGGATTTTTTTTTATCTATAGGAAAAGCATCTGCCTGTCGTAGAAGTGAATATGTTAATAGGTTTATGATATATTATTGAAAATGTAAAAAAAAGTTAAAAAAGGCGGAATTTGCTTTATCTTCAGTTAAAACTGATGCAAGTGTGGAGAGAATATTGGTGTAGTGTGTTTGGTGTGGTGTGTTTGGTGTAGTTTGTTTGGTGTGGTGTGTTTGGTGTAGTGTGTTTGGTGTGGTGTGTTTGGTGTGGTGTGTTTGGTGTGGTGTGTTTGGTGTGGTGTGTTTGGTGTGGTGTGTTTGGTGTGGTGTGTTTGGTGTAGTGTGGTGTGGTGTGTTTGGTGTGGTGTGTTTGGTGTGGTGTGTTTGGTGTGGTGTGTTTGGTGTGGTGTTTGGTGTGGTGTGTTTGGTGTGGTGTGTTTGGTGTGGTGTGTTTGGTGTGGTGTGTTTGGTGTGGTGTGTTTGGTGTAGTGTGTTTGGTGTAGTGTGTTTGGTGTAGTGTGTTTGGCGTAGTGTGTTTGGCGTAGTGTGTTTGGCGTAGTGTGTTTGGCGTAGTGTGTTTGGCGTAGTGTGTTTGGTGTAGTGTGTTTGGTGTAGTGTGTTTGGTGTAGTGTGTTTGGTGTAGTGTGTTTGGTGTAGTGTGTTTGGTGTAGTGTGTTTGGCGTAGTGTGTTTGGCGTAGTGTGTTTGGCGTAGTGTGTTTGGCGTAGTGTGTTTGGTGTAGTGTGTTTGGTGTAGTGTTTGTTGTAGCGTGTTTGTTGTAGCGTGTTTGTTGTAGCGTGTTTGGTGTAGCGTGTTTGGTGTAGCATGTTTGGTGTAGTATGTTTGGTGTAGCAATACCTTGGAGTCCAGCTTGCGCTAGACGTTGATCCAAGGCAGCCAGCATTCAGGGAGAAGGCTTACAGCTTTTTATCTCATCCCCTGCATGCATCAGCCTTACTAGAGATTTTAACAACGTCTAGCGCAAGCTGGACGCTAAGGTATTGGTCCAGTGTGGTGAGAATAGCACTGTGTACCTTGTTCCAAGGTTCGTAGGTTCGAGTCTCCTTCAGCCAGAGATCTTGTGCACGAGTTTCTCCAAGATTTCGGATAGCAATGGTAAGTTTGATATTGGCCTATAGTTGTTTACACCTGTGGGGGTCACCACCTTTGTGTATTAGTGTAACCCCTGCTGTCTTGAGTAGTGTCGGGAAAGTGCTAGTTTCTAACGATTTGTTAAATAGTAATGAAATAGCATTCGAAAGGACATGGGCTACTCGCTTGTACAATAATGGTGGGTCTTGAGACAGATTCCCTGATTTATTTTTAAGTGACCTGATAATCGTGTTGACTTCAGTGGGCTCAGTAGGTGCAAGATAGGAGTATGGGAAATTCCCATCTAAGTAATCACTTGCTGGGGTGTTGGTACCTGGGATTTTACTGGCGAGATTAGATCCTATGGTTGAGAACATAAGAACATAAAGGAGGAACACTGCAGCAGGCTTAATGGCCCGTACTAGGCAGGTCCTTCAAAGATAAATGACTTCACATAAGTCATTTATCTTGATAAATTTATCAATGTGTCAGTTCTGTGAACCATTCATCTACAGTCATTTATCTTGTTAACTGTATCAATAGGCTGTAGTGGTGTTTCGTTCAGTTTAGTTAGGACAATATTCCCAGTTCTTTTTAGTGTGTGGGTGCCAAGAATCAGCGTGTTTTCCAGGTCTTTTTTTTATATATCCTCTTGTTTCAGTGAATCTGCTGGAGTAGTACAATTGTTTGACTTTTTTTTATCAGCTTGGTGAGAACTGATCAATAGTTTTTAATATCTTTGCGTATTAAGCCATGTCTACATTGCTTTTCATATTGATGTTTCTTATCAATGGATCTTAGTATGCTGTTAGTTACCCAAGGGCAACCTAGCCGTTTATTCGTAATCTGTTTCATTTTTATAGGACAATGTTGTATAATCTAAGTAACTTATTAAGAAATATGTCTGTCCAGTCATCAATACCATTGGCGTTGGAGAATTCTGTAGGCCACTCTATGGCTCTGCTGTGAAGTTACTTTTTGAGGCGTCGTCATGGAGTCTAAATGAAACTTTGTTGTATTCCAGTGGTGGTTTATTAATGTTTGTTAAAAGGAAGGTGAGGTAGTGGTCAGTAGTGCTGTCTGTGATTATCCCTGATTTAAGGGGGGCTAGTATATTGGTCCATATATGATCAATTATGGATGCACTTGTCTCAGTCAGCCTGGTTGGTTTAGTTGTTGTTTGTATGAGAAGTATTGTTGTTCATATTGTTGATAGGCTGAAGTCTCCGGCTAATGAAGGTGGTGCTTGTTCATTTAGTTGTTTGTTATTAGTGTCTTAAATTTATCGCTAAAATTTGGGATGTTTGTGTGAGGTATCCGGTAGTTAGGTAAGACACATATGCAACAGTTAGACAACTTTATTCCGAAACGTTTCGCCTACACAGTAGGCTTCTTCAGTCGAATACAGATAATAGGCAGGAACAGTAGAGATGTGAAGTCGATGTAATCAGTCCATCACCCTTGTAGTCGTAGAATTTGAGGTTGTCAGTCCCTCGGCCTGGAGAAGTTCAGTTCCATAGTCAGGAACTATCTGAAGATCAAGCGACAGTGCGGAGACTTAAATACTGTCGGAAGGAGAGTAGTAGTAGTAGTAGTAGTAGTAGTGAGAATGTAACCACTGAGACTACAAGGGTGATGGACTGATTACATCGACTTCACATCTCTACTGTTCCTGCCTATTTTCTGTATTCGACTGAAGAAGCCTACTGTGTAGGCGAAACGTTTCGGAATAAAGTTGTCTAACTGTTGCATATGTGTCTTACCTAACAACCTGTCGGTATTGTATACCATTTTGATGTTCAACGAGGTATCCGGTAAATGGCACCGATCGTTATAGGAGTCTTAAGGTATTTTGCAGTAAAATTGCCAAAAATATATTCTCCATATTCATCACTATAGCAAGTGGTGTTATAACAAGATAGTTCATTAGATTGCAATACCACCCCGAACTTGGTAATGTCTGCAGGTGTGGATTGCTGTGTATCCTGGTAGTGATTAGATGTCTACTGTGTCTTGCTTAAGCCAGGTTTCAGTGAGAATAATACAGGAGAAGGTTGTCTTTTGGGAATCAAGGAGTGCCAGGAGGTCATCATAGTGTTTGCTTAATGACCTGATAGTGTAGTTAGGAACTGGTAGACTTTTAGCAGTATTTAGGATAGCGCTGGCTTGACGTAGTTTTGAGGTGGTCAGTCCCTCAGCCTGGAGAAGAGTATTTGTTCCAGGCTGAAGGACTGACCACCTCAAAACTACGTCTTCATGGGTTATGGACTGATTACATCGTCTTCACATCTCTGCTTCTGCCCAATCTTCTGTACTCGACTGATGAAGCCTACTGTGTAGGCGAAACGTTTCGGAATAAAGATACCTAACTGTTGCACATGTTGACCGCGAAGTGTATCTCGTCCTTATATGCCTTTCTAATGATCTTTTACTTTGACAGTACCCTGCTAATGTGAGAAATCACGAAAGCGCTTAGAAGTTCACTATTCTTTTCACAGTGGTTAAACATGGTGTAGTCCACTCTGACTCCGTTATTTGAGCTTTAACTGTTATGAGGTTTGATGCCCATTCAGCAAGCAGTGTAGTCAGCATTGAAGTCGTACAAGTCAATAGGTATGTCAGTGTCACAGAAATGTACTGCTGTCCTAGGTCGCCGACCATAGGTATGTGGTTGGACAGGAAGACAGTCAGTGGTCAGTCGTCACGTGAGGTCACAGACCCTGAGCTGCTTTGGGGATTAGCGTGGACGGTTACAAAGCATGGCTTGCTTCTGCAGTGTTTTAAAAACTGAGGTTGGAGAGTTGAAGGAGGAGGTCTTGCTTCTCCAGGAGGAGATTAGGAGGCTGAAGGTCCACCTCAATGGGTCTGGGAGAGAGTGTGAGGTGGCTGGAGTTGTGGGGAATGAGACTTCTAGCAGTGAGGTGCAGTCTGTCTCTCGCTGTAAGGAGGCTGTAGTTGGGGAGGTAGCAACGGCTACCAGCAGTGAGGTGCAGCCTAGCACCTGCTACAAGTGGCGAGTTGTTCACAGTAATGGGAGGCGCATCAGAATAAGGAAAGTTAAGAGTGAAGATCTGAAGGTAGGAAATCGCTTCTCTGTTCTCCAGGATGAATGTACTTCAGTGGCCAGTGAAGGTAAGGGTACTACTGCCCCTGCTAATGAAGGTAAGCGCATTCTTGTGGTTGGTGACTCTCAGGTAAGATATATTGACCGTGCTTTTTGTAATAGGAATAAGAAGATGAGAGATAGAGTGTGCTTCCCTGGAGCTGGTGTTGGGGACATTGTCAACAGGCTGGATAATATCATGTCAGGTAATGGGAACAAGCCCATTATCTGTCTCAGTGCTGGTGGAAATGATATTGGGAAGGGTAGGAGAGAAGAGCTGCTAGATAAGTACAGGTCAGCTATAGATTTCATTAAGTCTAAGGGAGGGATCCCAATCATATGTAGCATCTTGCCTAGAAGGGGAGTAGGAAATGAATGGTTGTCTAGGGCAATTGGTGTAAATTGCTGGCTAGACAGATACTGCAAGGAACTTGCAATCCCATTCATTGACAACTGGAACAACTTTTATGGCAAACATGATATGTATGCAAGGGATGGGGTACATCTCTCTGGGTCAGGGGTGGTAGCACTTGCAGACTCGATTGAGAAGGCCATTGGTGAAATGCCTATGATTTTAAACTGATGGAAGATAGAGGTATGGGTGTGTGTGGGAAACAAGCAGGTTGCAACACTAGGGTTGGAAACAGTAAATGTATAAAAGGCATTCAGCATGAAGTTATAAATAAAGACAATAGAACAGGTCAGCAAACAAAGGGGGACAGCAGAGGGCAGCAAGGGACTAGCTCCCTTAAGGTTTATTATACTAATAGCAGGAGTGTTAGAAATAAGATAGATGAGCTAAGATTAATTGCAAGTGCAGGAAACATAGATATTATTGCTATAACAGAGACCTGGCTCAATCTGAAAGATAGAGAGATGCCCTCTGAATGTCACATACAAGGCTATAAATTATTCCACACTGACAGGGTCAACAGGAAAGGTGGTGGAGTAGCGATGTATGTCAGAGACAATTTAAATTGTTGTGTTAGACAAGATATTAAATTAGAAGCGTCAGCCACTGAATCTGTTTGGTTACAGCTTCTCGAGGGCCGAGAAAAACTAATTTTGGGTGTGATTTACAGGGCCCCAAATCTTGATAGGGAGTGCAGTAAACTTCTATGGGACGAAATTCGTAAGGCATCTACATACGAAAATGTTGTGCTAATGGGAGATTTCAACTATAGACAGATTGACTGGAGCAATTTGACAGGAAATTTAGAGTCGGGTGACTTTCTTGATACGATCCAGGATTGTTTTTTAAAACAGTTTGTGACAGAGCCAACTAGGGGAAATAACCTCCTTGACTTGGTTCTTGCCAGTAGGGAAACACTAATTAATAATCTTGAGGTTAATGATGAGCTTGGGGAGAGTGATCACAAATCACTCAGTTTTAATATATCATGGAATTCCCCTAATAATGGCAATCAAGTCTCCGTCCCTGACTTTCGCTTGGCTGATTTCATAGGACTGAAAAATTACTTAGGTGGGCTGAACTGGAATGACCTGACTAAGGGTCAGGTAGGTGGTGATGGTTGCCGATATGATGCTTTCCAGGGCATAGTTCTAGCTGCTCAGTCAAATTATGTTCCAAATAGGGAAATCAGATCAAACAAAAATGATCCTAAATGGATGAACAATAGATTAAAATATCTGATTGGTCAAAAGAGAGGCATATATAGGCAAATCAAAAGAGGAGAGGGGCAATTAAGAAATCGATATATTCAGTTAAAGAGAGAAATAAAAAAGGGAATTAGAAAAGCAAAAAGAGATTATGAGGTTAAAGTTGCAAAAGAATCGAAGACTAACCCAAAAGGATTCTTTCAGGTATACAGAAGTAAGATCAGGGACAAGATAGGCCCACTCAAAAGTTCCTCGGGTCAGCTCACTGACAGTGATAAGGAAATGTGTAGAATTTTTAACACATACTTCCTCTCAGTTTTTACACAGGAGGATACCAGCGATATTCCAGTAATGATAAATTATGTAGAACAGGACGATAATAAACTGTGCACTATTAGGGTCACAAGTGACATGGTCCTTAGGCAAATAGATAAATTAAAACCTAACAAATCCCCAGGCCCTGATGAACTGTATGCAAGGGTTCTAAAGGAATGTAAAGAGGAGCTTAGCACACCTTTGGCTAATCTTTTCAACATATCACTACAAACTGGCATGGTGCCAGATAAGTGGAAAATGGCAAATGTGATACCTATTTTCAAAACAGGTGACAGGTCCTTAGCTTCGAACTATAGACCAATAAGCCTAACCTCCATAGTGGGAAAATTTATGGAATCAATAATTGCCGAGGCAGTTCGTAGCCATCTTGAAAAGCATAAATTAATCAACGAATCTCAGCATGGTTTTACAAAGGGGCGTTCCTGCCTTACGAATTTATTAACCTTTTTCACTAAGGTATTTGAGGAGGTAGATCATGGTAATGAATATGATATTGTGTATATGGACTTCAGTAAGGCTTTTGACAGGGTCCCACATCAGAGACTATTGAGGAAAATTAAAGCACATGGAATAGGAGGAGAAATTTTTTCCTGGATAGAGGCATGGTTGACAAATAGGCAGCAGAGAGTTTGCATAAATGGGGAGAAATCAGAGTGGGGAAGCGTCACGAGCGGTGTTCCACAGGGGTCAGTGTTGGGCCCCCTGCTGTTCACAATCTACATAAACGACATAGATGAGGGCATAAAGAGCGACATCGGCAAGTTTGCCGATGACACCAAAATAGGCCGTCGAATTCATTCTGACGAGGACATTCGAGCACTCCAGGAAGATTTGAATAGACTGATGCAGTGGTCGGAGAAGTGGCAGATGCAGTTTAATATAGACAAATGCAAAGTTCTAAATGTTGGACAGGACAATAACCATGCCACATATAAACTAAATAATGTAGATCTTAATATTACGGATTGCGAAAAAGATTTAGGAGTTCTGGTTAGCAGTAATCTGAAACCAAGACAACAGTGCATAAGTGTTCGCAATAAAGCTAATAGAATCCTTGGCTTCATATCAAGAAGCATAAATAATAGGAGTCCTCATGTTGTTCTTCAACTCTATACATCCTTGGTTAGGCCTCATTTAGATTATGCTGCACAGTTTTGGTCACCGTATTACAGAATGGATATAAATTCTCTGGAAAATGTACAAAGGAGGATGACAAAGATGATCCCATGTATCAGAAACCTTCCCTATGAGGATAGACTAAGGGCCCTGAAACTGCACTCTCTAGAAAGACGTAGAATTAGGGGGGATATGATTGAGGTGTATAAATGGAAGACAGGAATAAATAAAGGGGATGTAAATAGTGTGCTGAAAATATCTAGCCTAGACAGGACTCGCAGCAATGGTTTTAAGTTGGAAAAATTCAGATTCAGGAAGGATATAGGAAAGTACTGGTTTGGTAATAGAGTTGTGGATGAGTGGAACAAACTCCCAAGTACCGTTATAGAGGCCAGAACGTTGTGTAGCTTTAAAAATAGGTTGGATAAATACATGAGTAGATGTGGGTGGGTGTGAGTTAGACCTGATAGCTTGTGCTAACAGGTCGGTTGCCATGTTCCTCCCTTAAGTCAATGTGACCTGACCTGACTAGGTTGGGTGCATTGGCTTAAGCCGGTAGGAGACTTGGACCTGCCTCGCATGGGCCAGTAGGCCTTCTGCAGTGTTCCTTCGTTCTTATGTTCTTATGTTCTTATGTTCTTATTGGTCGCGTCAACAGAGGTAGGAGTGGTAGGTGGCTTGTTGCTAGTGTCAGTCTGGTTGTGCTGTTTCAGCGCACGTTCCTTCAGCTCAGTCTCGGCTTGTACATTGTCAATGTACTTCATGTGGTCAAGGTGAGATTCCTTAATTGTCCCAATGACAATCTTCCTCACCGACAATCTTCACATCTTGTTGCCGTGAAGATGTCTGACTACGCGGTAAGGACCGACAAATTTGGGTAGTAGTTTTTACATACCGGGGTCTGAGTGGGATTTTGCAACATGAATTTGCAACCTAGTACTACCTTATTCTCCTTAGCTGTGGTATTACGATTAGTTGTAAAATAATCTGTTACTTAGTTTTTTCTGTTCTCTGAAAAATGAGCTGGGAAGCCTGCATCTTACTGACGCTGAAATTATGTATAGACAGGGTGAGGCTAAGCAAACAGAATTTCGAGAGGTAAACGCGTGTCATAGACGTACAATCAATACACAATGTGGTGTCTCTTCAATGGAGGTGTTGGGCCAAGAGTTTAGAGTACTCAGCACATCTCTAATGATATCCTATGTGGTACAACTCGGACCGATGGTCACACTGAGCACTTATAGTATTTTGCGATTTGTGGGCTCAGGACGGCCGTTGCTCGGGGGACGACGTGCGGCTACTGGCGCTTGATGTTTGCCAGATCCAGAGCAACGATCCTGTATTGTGGTATTAATGAACTCCGACCCATTGTCTGACAGGAGGACACACAGAAAGGGAGTAGTAGATGAGTGGAACAATCTACCTAGCAGGGTCATTGAAGATAAAACCTTGGGTTGCTTCAAATATAAACTAGATAAATACATGAGAGGGGTTGGGACTTACACTTTAATAGGGTTATCAAAGCTTATTCCTTGATTAACATTGATAATGGGTTAGGCGAATATTTTTGAGTGGGTTTGGGTTTGACAATGATCTGCCAAGTATGGGTCGGTAGGCATGCTGCAGTGTTCCTTCTTACTTGTATTATTATGTTTGACGGAGGGTAATGCATTCGGTGACCCCTAGATCGATTGTTAGCACACTCAGCTCACACATTGAGGTCCAGGGTTCGATCTCCAGTACGAGTGGAAACCTTAGGACGTGTTTCCTTAAGACACCTGTTGCCCCTCTTCACCTAGAGTAAAATAGATAATGGGTGTTAGTCGACTTGTGTGGGTCGCATCGTGGGGACAAAACTGATATAATTTGCCAGAAATGCTCTGCATAACAAGAAGCTTTCTATACAGTAGTATATTGTATACTTTTGTGAAAATGAAGATTAAGATTATTATTGTTATTATTATTATTATTATTATTATTATTATTATTATTATAAAGCATTAGCAACTGTCTCGGTGATTTTTACCAGGTATGGGTACTAGTGGCTCTGGTGGCCTGGTGGTTAACGCTCTCGCTTCACACGGCGAGGGCCTGGGTTCGATTCCCAGCCAGAGTAGAAACATTGGGCGTGTTTCTTTCCACCTGTTGTCTATGTTCCCCATCAGTAAAATGGGTACCTGGGTGTTAGTCGACTGGTGTGGGTCGCATCCTGGGACACTGACCTAATTTGCCCGAGATGCTCAGCATAACAAGTGGCTTTCTATGTAGTAGTATGTCATTGTTGTCAGCTAGGACTGTATACCATGTACATGTACTTGTAGTAAATAAAGATTATTATTATTATTATTATTATTATAGTTCACATTACCGTCCCCTCAAGGAAGGTTCCTTGATGTTGGTGAGGGGCTCTTGATTTAGGGAATTGGATCTGTGCTCCAGTTCCCCGAATTAAGCCTGAATGCCTTCCACATCCTCCCCTAGGCGCTGTATAATCCTCCGGGTTTAGCGCTTACCCCTTGATTATAATAATCACATTACCGTGTCAAGTTAGCCATTACAAGCAGGTATTTATGACCCCTCTCCGAGGTCGAGAAGTTCAACAGGTCGACAGACATTCTCTCCCAGGGCGTAAACAAGCCAGAATGAAATACTTTTGGCCACGTATGGCAACTGATATTTCCAAGTATGTTAAGAAATGTAGTGTCTTTACGCAACATAAAGGAAATGTCAACGGTTCAAATCCTATCCAGGTGTATCCCACCACGAGTGAACCATGGGAAAGAGTTGCCATAGATCTGTTAACCAATTTCCAATGTTCCCTCCAAGGTAACAAGCATCGGTGTGTTATGGTAGATCATTTCACCAGATATTGTGAGTTAGTTCCTGTTGCAGATAAGACTGCCGAGACTGTAACTAAAGCCTTCAAACAGCGTATAATATGTAGGCATACCACCCCTAAGTCCCTGGTAACAGATAATGGAGGTGAATTCTGTAATGAGATTCTTGAAAATTTGTGTACCTTGTACAAGATCTCTAAATCCACCACTGTTCATCATACTACCAGCAATGGGTTAGCAGAACGAACCAATAAGAAAGTACTTGATGTCTTGAGAGCCACTATCAATCCCAACAGTGAAACCTAAGATGAAGTTATATCTGATGCTCAAAGCGAGATAAATTCTGCTTAAAATGCTTCGATAGGTGACACTCCACATTGTGTTGTATGGTGTACACAAGCGTTTGCCTTGTGAGTTATATTCTGCACAAAAACCCAATTACAACCCTGATGATTTCATAGCAACTCGTACCAGCTTAGCTCAGTGTTTTTAGAAGAATCCATGAGACACTTCGTAAGTCAACAGCAGAATTTACAAGAGTAACTAATAGCCGTGCTAAGCCAACCAAAATTAAAGTGGGTTCGAGAGTAATGCTGACTAACTTCTACAAAACATCCGCAATGGCTAAGCGCGATCAAAAGTTTGTTGGTCGTTATCGAGTAGTTGAACATATTAATGGCAATAAGTATAAAGTTAGAGAAATTAGTACTGGTCAGTATAAGGAATTGCATTTAGATCACATGAAGTTAGTATGCAATGATGAGGATGATATTTCTACCCAGACTAATGTGACAGACCCTGATGATCCTCCTGACTCTGTACCCTCTACCTCTAACACTGTCAGATGATCAACCTAAATGTCGTTATTATTTGCGTACATGACAAGTAATGAGAAACCCCCAAGTATCTTTTGTAGATATTTGTTCAGATCTCCCTCAGTCAAGGCATGTGTTAGCCATTGCAAAAGAATTCGATCCTCCCAGAGACGATAACCATTTTACATATGTAAATCTTACCCTCGCAGAGTTGGGTTTAAATATACCTAGCCTACATAATTAGATGATCAAGCTGAATGAAGTTATCAACTGTGTGCTTTGTTACTAGCTGATCAGTTTTCAGAATTTTTTTTTTTTTTTTGTGTTCAGATTCCCTCCAAATTCTGAGACTTAGCAGTGTGACCTGTGCGAGCCTGGTCTGCCTTTGCTGTTAATTACTTTCACCTTTGCAAATATATATTCTTCCTCAGAATCTGTAGAGTGCATGAGTACAGATCGATCGATCAATTCCATCTTTTATTATACTATGATTTGTTCTTATAATTCGTAATGCATTACATTAACACCCATTATGATACCACCCATTACAATACCATCCATTATTTCTAAATTACATATGTCTTTGCTATTGTATAGAATCAGCCCAGAGCCACCTGCCTATTCATCCTATAACATAGTATGGTATGCCGAGACGACATATGTAACATGACCAAGCTGTCAGCATAGTTGCTGATCCCCTGTATATGTATATGTTATCTGAGCATCATAGTACCATCCATATGTTTTACATAGTTGACCCCTTGCTAGGCTCAGTGGCTAGCATGTGTGACGTCACGTGATGCCGCATGTAAGTGTCAGATGCGCTGTTCCTTACTTCATGCTTAGGTCTAGCAACAGGCAACACGGTAGGCTGGCTCCTCCTCCTCACACTCTGCTAATATAACTGTTACCACCCAACAAGTGTGTTTAACTAAAACCATCATATCTCCACGAACCCTCTCAACAGACAGACATTCTCTCCCAGGGCGTGAGTGAGGTTGAGAGCTTGAAAAGGAGGACTGACCTCGTTTTTTAACATATCACTACAAACTGGCATAGTGCCTGATAAGTGGAAAATGGCACATGTAATACCTATTTACAAGACAGGTGACAGACCCTTGGCTTCGAACTATAGACCAATAAGCCTAACCTCCATAGTGGGAAAATTTATGGAATCAATAATTGCCGAAGCAATTCGTAGCCATCTTGATAGGCACAGATTGATTAATGAATCTCAACACGGTTTTACAAAGGGGCGTTCCTGTCTTACGAATTTACTAACTTTTTTCACTAAGGTGTTTGAGGAGGTAGATCATGGTAATGAATATGATATTGTGTATGTGGACTTCAGTAAGGCTTTCGATAGAGTTCCACATCAGAGGCTATTGAGGAAACTTAAGGCACACGGAATAGGAGCAGAAATTTTTTCCTGGGTAGAGGCATGGCTGACAAATAGGCAGCAGAGAGTTTGCATAAATGGGGAGAAATCAGAATGGGGGCACGTCACAATCGGTGTTTCTCAGGGGTCAGTGTTGGGCCCGTTGTTGTTCACAATTTACATAAACGACATAGATGAGGAAATAAATAGCGACATAAGCAAATTTGCTGATGACATCAAAATAGGCCGTCCAATTAATTCTAATGAGGACACTAGAGCACTCCAGGATGATTTGAATAGACTGATGCAATGATCGGAGAAGTGACAGATGCAGTTTAATATAGACAAACGCAAAGTTCTAAATGTTGGACAGGAAAATAACCATGCCACATATAAACTAAATGGAGATCTTAATACTACTGATTGCGAAAAGGATTTAGGAGTTCTGGTTAGCAGTAATCTAAAACCAAGACAACAGTGCATTAGTGTTCGCAGTAAAGCTAACTGAATTCTTGGCTTCATAACTAGAAGTATAAATAATAGAAGTCCTCAGGTTGTTCTTCAACTCTTTACATCCTTGGTTAGGCCTCATTTAGACTCTGCTGCACAGTTCTGGTCACCGTATTACAGAATGGATATAAATGCTCTGGAAAACGTACAGAGGAGGATGACAAAGATGATCTCATGTATCAGAAATCTTCCCTGTGAGGATAGACTGAGGGCCGTGAATCTGCACTCTTTCGAAAGGCGTAGAATTAGGGGGGATATGATCGAGGTGTATAAATGGAAAACAGGAATAAATAAAGGGGATGTAAATAGCGTGCTGAAAATTTCCAGCCAAGACAAGACTCACAGCAATGGTTTCAAGTTGGAAAAATTCAGATTCAGGAAGGATATAGGAAAGCACTGGTTTAGTAATAGAGTTGTGGATGAGTGGAACAAACTCCCGAGTACAGTTATTCAGGCTAAAACGTTGTGTAGTTTTAAAAATAGGTTAGATAAATACATGAGTGGGTGTGGGTGGGTATGAGTTAGACCTGACTAGCTTGTGCTGCTGGGTCTGGTGCCGTGCTCCTTCCTTAAGTGGAGGTGACCAGACCGGGTGGGTTATTGGGCTAATCCGAGGGGGGACATGAACCTGCTCTTCATGGGTAAGTAGGCCTGTTGCAGTGTTCCTTCTTTCTTATGTTCTTAGCCCTCTGGTGGGCTTTCACAAAAACAGGCCTTAGACCAGCAACTCCTGTAGCGAGAGCTATGGGAAACGCATGGGGTAAGCATACTGTCTGCACACATGTCTGAAGTTTTTCACTACTATACACAGGATGGGCGGGGGTCACATACCTGCCAGATTATCAGACGAACTTTCATAAAACAACGTCAGTAAAGAAAATATTTTTTTGTTCAGGGAAAATATTCAATGTACAGACCTAACGACCTGGTATAAACTGTCATTACCCCCAGGGACATGAGTGTCTCATATATTTTTACAACTACATATTGTGGAAATTTCTGACACTCCACTGAATAGTGCAACTTAAGTTGCACTATTCAAAGCTTCTGTGAATTCTCAAACTGATGGCCAAATCTGGTAGAGGAAAACCCAACACCACTAGTGATAATAACATTTCGGAATATCATTTTATGGACAAAATGAATACTGAACCGTTTGTTTCTTCAAAGAGTGTGCTTTAACTAAGGTGTAAAGCTCTTGATTCGAATAACTGAAGTTACGTTTCCCTTCCTCGGATCGAGTCAGATTACCTCCTCCCTGTACTCTTTTTCTTCATTTAAACGACGGAACGTATTCTCCTTTTATTAGATTTTGCACTTGGAAGAATGGAAGAGTTCGTCTAGTTTTGTTTTAGTATTCATTTGTTTAGAAAGACACATAAGCAAACACTAGAACATATTTATTAGAAAACTTTTCGGTCCTGGACCGAACACATCGATTCCAGGCTGAGGGACTTATTACCCCAAACTCCTCTTCATCTTTCACCGTTCTTCTCTGTACTGGACTGAAGAAGCCACTTTCCAGAGAAACGTTTCGTTAGTAAAGCTTCCCAAATGTTGCACAAGTGTCTGATTGTTGCAGATGTGTCGGTTTCGTAAAGCAGTTACATCACAACAATCTTGCTACCACCGCCGGCTATTTTATCTCATGCATGTTTGTGGAGGTTTGTTTGTGGGTTTCTTTTTTCTGTAATTCAGTCCTTTTGAAATTCAGTGTAACCAAACTTTGCTACAGACTTCCATATACGTATATTCCATATAAGGCATTCCAAAATTTTGAAAGGGAGGGATATGTCATTCGACACTTTGTCGAATGACATATCATTATTAAAGGTCATTCTATACTAATTTTGAAACATGAACAGCATTCTAAAAAACAATATTTTGGGACGGAGATCCTTGGAGCAATTTTTGGGGTTGTATCAGTTTTAATTAAAACACTCGGCCAAAATGAAATCAATTATATTACTTCTTAAACTCTAAAATTAGGATACACACACACACACACACACACACACACACACACACACACACACACACACACACTGCCTCTTGATAAGGTGGGAACTATGGCGTGAGTCACCGAACACCAGCCTTCAGACAAGGCGGGTATGGGGGGAGGGCATGAGTCATCTGCCTCCTGACGAGGTAGGTACATAGGATGCAAGTTCCCAACACCTGCCTCTTGATAATCTTGGTGCAGAGACAAGTGTCTCACTGAGTCCCCACACCCACTTCCTGACAAAGCAGGTACTAGGGCGTGAGTTCACCCCCCCCCCCAACCTTTCTTACTCTCCTTCTAACAAGTTGGGCACAGGGGTGTGAGACCCCCACACCTGCCTCCAGACAAGATATTAAAACTCTTAAAACCAGAAGAATTTCTAAAGTAAGAAAACTTTTTTTTTTACAGTTATAGTTTGGTATAAACCTTGGTGATAAATACCGACAAGTTGTTTTAGAAAGACACGTAAGCAAACACTATGACATATTTATTAGAAAACGTTTCGGTCCTGGGACCTTGATCACTTCTAACCAGAAGTGATCAAGGTCCCAGGACCGAAACGTTTTCTAATAAATATGCCATAGTGTTTGCTTACGTGTTTTTCTAAACCAACAGTTAGTTTATCTTACAAGACGTATTTTACCCGGGCAATGCTTCGTTATTCTGCCAGTTTTCACATAGGCAAGAGCCTGTGCTCGCCATGTCACATGGATTGCCCAGCGTGATTTTTTGACATGCTTACTTCTCTGTGCTGAGTGCCTCCATATCAGTAAACATTAATTTAATTTAAAAAAATGGTGTGTAAATTGGCTAGCAAATATTCACCCAACTCAGCACCTGTGCTCGCCATTGATGGCGTGAACATGACAAATCCTGTTGGGAATGGGATCACAATAAAATATTCCTTTGCTAGGTTGCCCCAAGAACTGACTTTATCTTCCACCTTCCAACACTAAGTCTGCCGAGAGAATCATCTGCCTTCAATTTTCTCTCTCATTTCTTAAGTTTTTCTAAACTTTATGTTATACATCAGGAATTGCGTTTAGGTAAACTCCAGATATGGCTAGTTGCTGTTTCGTTCGCCTTTAGTCTAGATGAAAGCCTGTATGTTAAGTTAAATATATTCTTTACGTCACTACTGTGATCTCCACTGTCTGTGCTTCTTTGTTCACCTTCATGATGTACATCATTTTCCGACCTTGCAGGATACCTACCATAGTAGATGTTCTGTTTTTACTAGACGATCCTCTGTTTTGCTTTTGTTCCGTGAGAAAAAGCAGCAGTCCGCTTGTGTTCCTGTTACCTTCCGTCTCCCAAAACTAGCATCTCCCTTATAGCCTTAAGCCGTTCCTTCTTTGAGCATGTACAGTCGCACTCTGATGCTACTACTCTGTATAGCATTGACTCCAAATCTGTTGATCGTGTTGGGTACGCGACTGTCATTCCGGAGAGTGTGATCCAATGTTGCTTGCCGGAGACAGCCAGAATTTTCATGGTTGAGTTATTTGTGCTTATTGCAGCTGCCATCAGCATTGCCTCACTGTCTGCATTTTCCTGTTGTAATATCAAACACTCTCAGTGAGTTATAGGTAATGCCATTGTTGTCAGCATTCAACGATGGATGTGCCGCCTCTTCAGCAAACACAAAGACGATTTGTTTTGTTGAACCTTTGTTGATGTTCAGGAGTGTCAGCTTGCGACCTACTCTGCTTGATCCTTAAATCAGGATATTTCGATCTCCTGTAGATATTTGTCTTTTGCCTACTGTTTTTTCCATCCTTCCTCCGTGCATTTATGATCCGTAGCAGCGTTGATGATCTGGCTTGGGAATTAACGTGCTGCTTTTATACAAGCTCGATATTATCCAGAGGTTTGAAATCAGACTGATCCATGAACTGAAGACCAAGCACTGTGAAAACACCCAACCTGATAAAATTCTCAGGATGAAAGCCTAGATGAGACATGGTTATTACTATTATATATATATATATATATATATATATATATATATATATATATATATATATATATATATATGTATGTATATATATATATATATATATATATATATATATATATATATATATATATATATATATATATATATATATATATATATATATATATATATATATATATATATATGCAAAACAACCACTCTGAAAGAATAGAGAAATTCCAAGCGCTTTCGTGACTACTCACATTATCAAGGAACATAGTTCCTTGATAATGTGAGTAGTCACGAAAGCGCTTGGAATTTCTCTATTCTTTCAGAGTGGTTGTTTTGCATATTTTGAAATCACCTGTTTACTGTGATCTTATTGCATATATATATATATATATATATATATATATATATATATATATATATATATATATATATATATATATATATATATATATATATATATATATATAATGGTTTAGAAAGACACGAAAGCAAACACTATAACATATTTATTAGAAAACGTATCGGTCCTGGGACCTTGATCACTTCTAACATACAGAGGTAGAAAGACATTATATATATAGGCGGAGAGTGAGGTGTGACGCACGTGACCTGAGGAATGTCATAAGAACATAAGAATGGAGGAACACTGCGGAAGGCCCACTGGCCCATGCGAGGCAGGTCCTTATCAAAACAACCTCTACCTATGATGAGGACGGGTAGACGATGAAATCATGTGACTCCTGTGTTGTTGGGTTGGTGCTGCTTGAGTATCATGTATGCCAATGTTTTTGAAATTTTGTAGTTTCCAGTGTTGCGTTCTATAGTGTCGGTGACGGCGATTAGTGAGGCTTCTTGGCACCGTCGGCGTCTGAGGTCTGGTTCGGTGAGAACGAGTTGTGCCTCATTCCAGTTCATCAAATGCCCCGTGGAGTCTCTGTGGAGGACACAGGCGTACCTTACATCGTCTCTGTTAGAGGCATTTCGATGCTCATTCAGGCGGACTGCAAGATCTCTGCCTGTCTCGCCTACATATTTCTTGGGACAGAACCCACAGGGGATAGTGTAGACGCCTGCTGTAGAAGTTAGTGGTGTGGGGCTGCGTTTCGTAGTGAGGTCTTTGATAGATGATGTGTTTATGGTTGAAACGTTGATGTTACTCATAGCAAGTGCCCGGCGAGTATTCGTGGCAACATCGCCACATGGGAGTACTATGAACTGCTTAGGGGGCTGTTCCATGGGCGGTTTGTTGAGGATAGCTTGTGCCTTGAGTCTGCAATCTCGGATGAAGAAAGATGGGAACTGAAGACGTGTAAAGGCTTGTGTTATGTAAGTGCATTCTTCTTCTAGAAAACAAGGGCTGGAGATGCGAAGAGCTCTCAAGAAGAAGCCAATGAGGACTCCTCTCTTAGTGCGGGTGTCTTGGTGTGAATAAAAGTGTATAAGATCGTCCTTGTTGGTAGGTTTTCTATACACTTTGAAGAGAAGTTTGTCACTGTCGGGAGATCTGCACAGTAGAACGTCGAGGAAAGGAAGTTTGCCATCATTTTCGAGTTCAAGTGTAAACTTTATTGATGGTTCAACTGCATTGATCTTGTTGAGAAGGGTCTGGATATTGAGACGTCTCGGATAGAAAACCAATATATCATCAACGTATCTTAGCCAGGTAACGGTGTTGGGAATGAGAGTGCTGAATTTCTCTGTCTCCAGGTTTTCCATGAAGAGGTTGGCAAACACAGCACTGAGCGGGCTGCCCATTGTCATCCCAAAGCATTGTTTGTAACAGTTGTCCTGATACTTGAAGAAGTTGAAATTAACACAAAGTTCCACTAGATTGATGAAATCTAGAAGAGGTAAAGGGAGGTTGTGGTTTTCAGTGAGCCTCTGTCTCAGAATGTTGATTGCAGCGTCAGTAGGAACGTTGGTAAAGAGGGCTGTGACATCGAAGGAAGCCATGCTTTTGTTTTTGACATTCAGGTTGGAAATTCGGGAGAGAAGGTCACCAGAGTGTTTGAGGTGGGCTTGACTGATGGTGCCCAGAAGCGCTGAAAGGTATTTGGCAAGGTGGCCGGCTAGTCTGTGTGGTGCACTCCCTATGCCCGAAGTGATAGGCCGTAGTGGGATGCCAGGTTTGTGTGTCTTAGGAAGGCCATACAGGCGTGCTGGTTTCGGTTGGCCTGGTAAAAGTTTTAGTAGTTTTTTGCCTTGTTCTGATTTTCGTAAGATGCTACGAGCCTTTTGAAGGAAAGTCTGGGTACTTTGAAGTAGCACTGATTCCGATACAGGCTGGTATGTGTTGGCATCGTTGAGAAGATTTAAGACTTTATTGTTGTAGTCGACAGTGTTGAGTAACACCACACCACCTCCTTTGTCAGCGGTTGTAAAAAAAAAAAATTCAAAAATAAAGTTTTAAATCTTCTCAACGATGCCAACACATACCAGCCTGTATCGGAATCAGTGCTACTTCAAAGTACCCAGACTTTCCTTCAAAAGGCTCGTAGCATCTTACGAAAATCAGAACAAGGCAAAAAACTACTAAAACTTTTACCAGGCCAACCAAAACCAGCACGCCTGTATGGCCTTCCTAAGACACACAAACCTGGCATCCCACTACGGCCTATCACTTCGGGCATAGGGAGTGCACCACACAGACTAGCCGGCCACCTTGCCAAATACCTTTCAGCGCTTCTGGGCACCATCAGTCAAGCCCACCTCAAACACTCTGGTGACCTTCTCTCCCGAATTTCCAACCTGAATGTCAAAAACAAAAGCATGGCTTCCTTCGATGTCACAGCGCTCTTTACCAACGTTCCTACTGACGCTGCAATCAACATTCTGAGACAGAGGCTCACTGAAAACCACGACCTCCCTTTACCTCTTCTAGATTTCATCAATCTAGTGGAACTTTGTGTTAATTTCAACTTCTTCAAGTATCAGGACAACTGTTACAAACAATGCTTTGGGATGGCAATGGGCAGCCCGCTCAGTGCTGTGCTTGCCAACCTCTTCATGGAAAACCTGGAGACAGAGAAATTCAGCACTCTCATTCCCAACACCGTTACCTGGCTAAGATACGTTGATGATATATTGGTTTTCTATCCGAGACGTCTCAATATCCAGACCCTTCTCAACAAGATCAATGCAGTTGAACCATCAATAAAGTTTACACTTGAACTCGAAAATGATGGCAAACTTCCTTTCCTCGACGTTCTACTGTGCAGATCTCCCGACAGTGACAAACTTCTCTTCAAAGTGTATAGAAAACCTACCAACAAGGACGATCTTATACACTTTTATTCACACCAAGACACCCGCACTAAGAGAGGAGTCCTCATTGGCTTCTTCTTGAGAGCTCTTCGCATCTCCAGCCCTTGTTTTCTAGAAGAAGAATGCACTTACATAACACAAGCCTTTACACGTCTTCAGTTCCCATCTTTCTTCATCCGAGATTGCAGACTCAAGGCACAAGCTATCCTCAACAAACCGCCCATGGAACAGCCCCCTAAGCAGTTCATAGTACTCCCATGTGGCGATGTTGCCACGAATACTCGCCGGGCACTTGCTATGAGTAACATCAACGTTTCAACCATAAACACATCATCTATCAAAGACCTCACTACGAAACGCAGCCCCACACCACTAACTTCTACAGCAGGCGTCTACACTATCCCCTGTGGGTTCTGTCCCAAGAAATATGTAGGCGAGACAGGCAGAGATCTTGCAGTCCGCCTGAATGAGCATCGAAATGCCTCTAACAGAGACGATGTAAGGTACGCCTGTGTCCTCCACAGAGACTCCACGGGGCATTTGATGAACTGGAATGAGGCACAACTCGTTCTCACCGAACCAGACCTCAGACGCCGACGGTGCCAAGAAGCCTCACTAATCGCCGTCACCGACACTATAGAACGCAACACTGGAAACTACAAAATTTCAAAAACATTGGCATACATGATACTTAAGCAGCACCAACCCAACAACACAGGAGTCACATGATTTCATCGTCTACCCGTCCTCATCATAGGTAGAGGTTGTTTTGATAAGGACCTGCCTCGCATGGGCCAGTGGGCCTTCCGCAGTGTTCCTCCATTCTTATGTTCTTATGACATTCCTCAGGTCACGTGCGTCACACCTCACTCTCCGCCTATATATATAATGTCTTTCTACCTCTGTATGTTAGAAGTGAGCAAGGTCCCAGGACCGAAACGTTTTCTAATAAATATGTTAGTGTTTGCTTACGTGTCTTTCTAAACCAACTTGTCGGTATTTATTACCAAGGTTTATACCATATATATATAATCAAGAGATGGAGAGAGTATGGAGGAGGTGAATGTATTCAGATATTTAGGAGTGGACGTGTCAGCAGATGGGTCTATGAAACAGGAGGTGGATCATAGAATTGATTAGGGGAAAAAGGTGAGTGGTGCACTGAGAAGTCTGTGGAGACCAAGAACTTTATCCATGGAAGCAAAGAGGGTGTGAAACATGGGTGGTGAATGTTGCAACAAGGAGAAGGCTGGAGGCAGTGGAGATGTCATGTCTGAGAGCAATGTGCGGTGTGAATATAATGCAGAGAATTCGTTATTTGGAAATTAGGAGGAAGTGCAGGATTTCTATTATCCAGACGGCTGAGGAGAGGTTGAGGTGGTTTGGACATGTAGAGAGAATGGAACAAAATAGAATGACTTGAAGAGTGTATAAATCTGTAGTGGAGGGAATATGGGGTAGGGGTCGGCCTAGGAAACGTTAGAGAGAGGGGGTAATGATGGTTTTGTGTGCAAGGGGCTTGGACTTCCAGCAAGCATGTGTAAGCATGTTAACTAGGAGCGAACAGAGAAAAATGGTTTTTAGGACTTGATGTTCTGTTGGAGTGTGAGCAAGGTAACGTTTATGAAGGTATTCAGGGAAACCGGCAGAAAATTCTTCATACCTGTGAAGTCTTCTCTCTTCTAGTTTGGCTTCATTCGTCCTGCTCTTCCTGCTTCTCTCTCCACTTGTAACTCTGCAATATATTCGAAGCTCAGAACCATGTGGTCACTGGCCCCGAGGGGCCTTTCATATGTGATGTCCTCAGTATCTGCACTAATCAAGGTGAATATTAGGTCCAGTTTTGCTGGTTGTTCCTCTCCTCTCTCTCTAGTAGTGTCCCTTATGTGTTGGTACATGAGGTTTTCCAGTGCCACCTCCATCATCTTAGCCCTATATGTTTCTGGGTCCCCATGTGGATCCAGGTTTTCCCAGTCAATTTCCTGGTTATTGAAGTCAAGAACAGTCAGTACCTTAGCCGTGCTCGCATGAGCCCTTCTGGCCACTTCAGCCAATGTGTCAACCATCGCTCTGTTACCCTCATCATATTCTTGACTTGCCTCCTGATGTTCTGTGGTGGGTTATACATCACTGCAATTACCACCTTGGCACCTCCAGACTGACGTGTTCCTTTTATGTACTCTCTTTCTTCTCCTCTGTCTTCTCTCTCCAGCTCATCAAAATCCCTAGGTTTTTGATGAGCAGTGCCACTCCTCCACCCCCTCTGTAGGTTCTCTGGGGGTGGGGGGGCTTGGAAGTGTGCTGTGGGATTCTACAGCATAGTACTCACCTAATTGTACTCATTTAATTGTGGTTGCAGGAGTCGAGACTCAGCCCCTGGCCCCTCCTCTTCACTGAACTCTACTAGGTCATCTCTCTCCCTGCTCCACGAGCTTTATCATACCTCGTCTTAAAACTATGTATAGTTCCTGCTTCCACTACCTCACTTGCTAGACTATTCCACTTTGATTACTCTATTACTGAAGAAATATTTCCTAACATCCCTTTGACTCATTTGAGTCTTTAACTTCCAAGCGTGACCCCTTGATTCTGTGTCCCATCTCTGGAACATTGTCTCTGTCCACCTTGCCTATTCCACGCACTATTTTGTATGTCGTTATCATGTCTCCCCTAACCCTCCTGTCCTCCAGTGTCGTCAGGCCGATTTCCCTTAACCTTTCTTTGTAGAACCTTCCCCTTAGATCTGGAACTAAACTTGATGCAAACCTTTGCACTTTTTCTAATTTCTTGGCGTGCTTGATCAAGTGTGGGTTCTAAATTGGTGCTACATACTCCAGTATGGGCCTGACGTACACGGTGTATGTCTTGAACGATTCCTTACTAAGGTATCGGAACGCTATTCTCAGGTTTGCCAGGCGCCCATATGCTGCAGCAGTTATCTTTTTGATGTGTGCTTCCGGAGACGTGTTCGGTGTTATATTCACCCCAAAATCTTTCTCCTTGAAAGAGGTTTGCAGTCTATGGCCGCCTAGCTTATACTCTGTGGTCTTCTATGCCCTTCCCCGATCTTCATGACTTTGCATTTGGTGGGGTTAAATTCGAGAAGCCAGTTGCTGGACCAGGTGTCCAGCCTGTCCAGGTCTCTTTGAAGTCCTGCCTGATCCTCATCTGATTTAATTCTCCTCATTAACTTCACATCATCTGCAAACAGGGACACTTCTGAGTCTATCCCTTCCATCATGTCATTCACATGTACCAAAAACAGCACTGGTCCTTGGACCGACCCCTGTGGGACCCCGCTCGTCACAGGTGCCCACTGTGATACCTCATCACTTACCATGACTCGTTGTTACCTCCCTGTCAGGTACTCTGTGATCCATTTCAGTGCCCTTCCTGTTGTACGCGACTGATCTAGCTTCTGCAATAATATCTGATGAGGAACTGTGTCGAGGGCCTTCTTGCAGTCCAAGAAAATGTAATCAACCCACCCCTCTCCCTAGTGTCTTACTTTTGTTACTTTATCATAAAACTCCAGAAAGTCTGTGACACAGGATTTGCCTTCCATGAATCTGTACTGGTTAGCATTTATACTCTTGTTCCGTTCCAGGTGCTCCACCACTCTCCTCCTGATAATCTTCTCCATGACTTTGCATACTATACACGTCAGTGACACTGGTCTATAGTTTAGTGCCTCTTTTCTGTCTCCTTTTTTAAAAATGGGAACTACATTTGCCGTCTTCCATACCTCAGGAAGTTACCCAGTTTCAAGGGATGTGTTGAAGATTGTGGTTAGTGGCACACACAGCGTTTCTGCTCCCTCTCGAAGGACCCATGGGGAGATGTCTGGTCCCATCTCGTTTGAGGTATCAAAGTCCCTTAGCAGCTTCTTCACCTCCTCCTCAGTTGTGTGTATGTCATCCAACATGTGTTGGTATATTCCTTGATGGTGTCCTCCTCTGTTCTGTCTTCCCTGAGGCCTTCCTGTCTCCACTGTAAATTCTTCCTTAAATCTCGTGTTGAGCTCCTCACATACCTCTTGATCGTTTCTTGTGAGTTCCCCACTTACTTTCCTCAGCCTGATCACCTGGTCTTTGACTGTTGTCTTCCTCCTAATGTGGCTATACAGCAGTTTCGAATCAGACTTGACTTTCAATGCTATGCAGTTTTCGTACTGTCGTTGGGTCTCCCTCCTTATCTGTGCATACCATTTCTGGCTCTTCGACTAATCTCCTTATTTTCCTGGGTCCTTTGCCTCCTGTACCTTTTCCATTCTCTGGTGCACTTAGTTTTTGCCTCCCTACATCTTCGGGTAAACCAAGAACTCGCTTTGGTCTTCCCATTATTTCTGTTGCCCTTGGGAACAAACCTTTCCTCTGCCTCCTTGCATTTTGTTGTTATATATTTCATCATTTCAACCATACCCCCGGCCGGGATTGAACCCACGGTCATAGAGTCTCAAAACTCCAGCCCGTCGAGTTAGCCACTAGACCAGCTAGCCACAATAAGATTCATCCAACTAGGTATATTTCTACACCATAGGAAAGTTAGCACAGGCACCTCTGTGACCACAAATGCAAGTTTTTACAGACGAATCTCCAGCTAGCGTGGCCGTGACGAACTCTAGCTCAAGTCCCTTCACTGCCGTCAACATGACTCAAGAAATCGTAATGACACGATTGCAAATAAACCATACCCCCGGCCGGGATTGAACCCGCGGTCATAGAGTCTCAAAACTCCAGCCCGTCGCGTTAGCCACTAGACCAGCTAGCCACAATAAGACGGCAGTGAAGGGACTTGAGCTAGAGTTCGTCACGGCCACGCTAGCTGGAGATTCGTCTGTAAAAACTTGCATTTGTGGTCACAGAGGTGCCTGTGCTAACTTTCCTATGGTGTAGAAATATACCTAGTTGGATGAATCTTATTGTGGCTAGCTGGTCTAGTGGCTAACGCGACGGGCTGGAGTTTTGAGACTCTATGACCGCGGGTTCAATCCCGGCCGGGGGTATGGTTTATTTGCAATCGTGTCATTACGATTTCTTGAGTCATTTCATCATTTCGTTTACTGACTTTCCTACCAGTTCTCTGTCCCACTGAACCTCCTGCAGGAAGTTCCTCATACCTGTTTAGCCCCCCCCCCCCCCCCACTTTTATAGTTTGGCTTTTCCCATTTAACTCTTGTTACCCTCTCCACTTGTAACTCTACTATATAATCAAAACTCAGAACCACTTGATCACTAGCTCCGAGGGGCCTCTCGTATGTGATGTCCTCACTGTCTGAGTTGCTCAGGGTGAACACAAGGTCTGGTCTTGCTGGTTCATCCTCCCCTCTCTCTCTGGTAGTGCCCCTGACATGTTGATGCATGAGGTTTTCCAGTACCACATCCATCATCTTGGCTCTCCATGTTTTGGGACCCCCATGTGGCTCCATGTTTTCCCAATTGATCTCCCTGTGGTTGAAATCACTCATAACCAGTAACTTTGCTCTGCTCGAGTGAGCTCTTCTTGCTACCTCAGCCAGTATGTCCATAATCACTCTGTTGTTCTCTTCATATTCCTCTCTTGGCCTCCTGCAGTTCTGTGGTGGGTTATACATCATTGCAATGACTACCTTATGTTCTCCAGACTGAATTGTACATACTATGTACAATCTCGTCCATGCCTTCCATTTCCTCAAATCCACATCGGTTTTTTATGAGCAGTGCAACCCCTCCTCCCCCTCTACTCCCATCTTTCCTCAGGATCTGATATCCTGGTGGGAAGATTGTGTCTGTTATTGTTTCAGTGAGTTTCATTTCTGTGACTGCTATGATGTCTTGGGACTTATTGATTCTTTCATGCCACTCATATTTATTTGTTATTCTGTCCACATTCGTGTACCAAACCTTCAGCTTCTTTTCTATCACTGTGGTCCTGGGAGAATATTGAGGTTGGGGAAGAGGGAGCCCTGGAGGGGGCCTACAGGGGGTTGTGGTGTGGATGGAGTTTGCGATGGGGGTGGGGGCAGAGTGCCCATTGGGGGCTGCTGTAGGGGTGAGGTTTGTGATGTGGGGGGGGGTGGAGGCAGAGGGAACAGTGTGTGGATTTTGGTTTAGACTGTTCAGTTGCGTTAGGGTTGTCGTGGCTGGGGTCCTTCTGTGGGTGTTTCTGGGAGGTGTGTTTGCCCTTCCACCTGGGTCTGGGTCCTGCTCAGCTTCATCATTGCCTCTCGTTCCTCCTTTAGTCTTTGTACAATCTCTTTTAATATCATCCTTTCTTCTTGTGTTCTGTCGCGATCGAGGTATACTCTCTGGTACTCCAGAGAGTATACCTCGATCGCCTGAATAACTGTACTCGGGAGTTTGTTCCACTCATCCACAATTCTATTACCAAACCAGTACTTTCCTATATCCTTCCTGAATCTGAATTTTTCCAACTTGAAACCATTGCTGCGAGTCCTTTCTTGGCTGGAAATTTTCAGCATGCTATTTGCATCCTCTTTATTTATTCCTGTGTCATGTTCACACATACCAGAAATAGCACTGGTCCTAGGACTGACCCCTGTGGAACCCCGCTCGTCACATGCGCCAACTCTGACACTTCGTCACGTACCATGACTCGTTGTTTGTGACACAGGATTTCCCTTCCCTTAAACCGTGCTGGTTGTCTTGTATAAGCTTGTTCCTGTCCAGGAGTTTCGCCACTCTCCTCACAATAATCTACTCCATGACTTCGTGTACTCACCTATTTGTACTCACCTATTTGTGGTTGCAGGGGTCGAGTCACAGCTCCTGGCCCCGCCTCTTCGCTGATTGCTACTAGGTCCTCTCTCTCCTTGCCCCATGAGCTCTATCATACCTCGCCTTAAAACTATGTATGGTTCCCGCCTCCACTACGTCACTTTCTAGGCTATTCCACGGCCTGACTACTCTATGACTGAAGAAATACTTCCTAACATCCCTTTGATTCATCTGAGTCTTCAACTTCCAATTGTGACCTCTTGTGTCTGTGTCCCTTCTCTTGAACATCCCGTCTTTGTCCACCATGTCTATTCCGTACAGTATTTTATATGTCGTTATCATGTCTCCCCTGACCCTCCTGTCCTCCAGTGTCGTCAGGCCGATTTCCCTCAACCTTTTTTCGTAGGACAATCCCCGTAGCTCTGGGACTAGTGTTGTTGCAAACTTTTGCACTTTCTCTAATTTCTTGACGTGCTTGACTAGGTGTGGATTCCAAACTGGTGCTGCATACTCCAGTATGGGCCTGACGTAAATGGTTTACAGAGTCTTAAACGAATCCTTACTGAGGTATCGGAACGCTATCCGTAGGTTTGCCAGGCGCCCGTATGCTGCAGCAGTTATCTGATTGATGTGCGCCTCAGGAGATATGCTCGGTGTTATACTCACCCCCAGATCTTTTTCCTTGAGTGAGGTTTGCAGTCTTTGGCCATCTAAACTATATTGTGTCTGCGGTCTTCTTTGCCCTTCCCCAATCTTCATGGCTTTGCATTTGGCAGGGTTAAATTCAAGGAGCCAGTTGCTGGACCAGGCTTGTAGCCTGTCCAGGTCTCTTTGTAGTCCTGCCTGATCCTCATCCGATTTGATTCTTCTCATTAACTTCGCATCATCTGCAAACAAGGACACTTCTGAGTCTATCCCTTCCGTTATGTCGTTCACATATACCAAGAACAGCACATCCATCATCTTGGCTCTCCATGTTTCGGGACCCCCATGGGGCTCCAGGTTTTCCCAGTCAATCTCCTTGTGATTGAAATCACCCATAACTAGTAACTTTGCTCCCCCCATGTGTGCTCTCCTGGCCACCTCGGCTAGTGTGTCGATCATTGCTCGGTTGCTTTCATCATATTCTTCTCTTGGCCTCCTGCAGTTCTGTGGTGGGTTGTACATTACTGCAATTATCACCTTATGTCCCTCAGACTGGATTGTTCCTACTAAGTAGTCCCTTTCGCCCGTGCCATCCATTCCTTCCATTTTCTCAAAACCCCACTGGTTTTTAATGAGCAGTGTGTATGTGTGTGTGTGAGATAAGATAGATAAGATTTCGTTCGGATTTTTAACCCCGGAGGGTTAGCCACCCAGGATAACCCAAGAAAGTCAGTGCGTCATCGAGGACTGTCTAACTTATTTCCATTGGGGTCCTTAATCTTGTCCCCCAGGATGCGACCCACACCAGTCGACTAACACCCAGGTACCTATTTGCTGCTAGGTGAACAGGACAACAGGTGTAAGGAAACGTGTCGGAATGTTTCCACCCGCCGGGAATCGAACCCGGGCCCTCCGTGTGTGAAGCGGGAGCTTTAGCCACCAGGCCACCGGGCTGTATGTGTGTGTGTGCGTGTGCGTGTGTGCGTGTTTGCAAAACAGCCACTGTTCAAAAATAGTGAACTTCCAAGCGATTTCGTGATTTCTCACATTATCAAAGACCTGTAAAAATAATACAACAGCAGAAGGGTAATAAGGCTGAGAATCATCTTACAACTCTACACCCGACCCAGTAAAATGCGAGCGACTGGACACGTGTCAAGGGAAATTTATGAAGGAATTGTCATGCGTAACTTAAATTCCTCACAAATTCAATTAATTATCGATGAATTTAATTTATTTAACCCTAAACTAATATTTTTTTTTTAAATCAATACTATTTTTTTATGGAACTAGATTCAATTATGTTTCTCTCAACCATAAACCTACTTACTTTCTTGGCCTTTTGAAAATTAATTGGGTGGTTAAAATCTCTAAAATGAATAAACAGAGCATTAGACACCTGTCCATTTCTAATGGTATATTTGTTTTAATCTCGGTTCAAGACTTTTTCCAGTACTGCCATATATTTTTTTTACAGGGAGTCTTGTAGACGCAACCATCAGCATTTTGGGGGGAATTTTTAATCTGATTTTTGTTCTGTATCAAAACTTTTAAATACAACTTGGATTTCGTAATTCTTAAGTAGAGAAGGTATGTCAAGAATGTGGTAATGATAAGAGAGAACTAACATATTCTTGGTTGAATATGATTTTAAAGGATTTACATATTAAGTATTTTGGATATATTAGACCATTAGTTATTTCATTAATCTACACAGCAGTTATGAATTTAAAAAGTATAATTCCCCTTAATAATTAAGACATCGAAAACAGGAAATTATTTATTTTGTTTAAACTCATCAGTAAATTTCATAGAACAAGTTACTTTTTATTTCAATAAGGAAATTATTTTTATCTATATTCTTGGGAATTAAGAATAAAACATCAGTATATCTGTACCACTTAGCTCTTTCGGGAAGGATTTTGTTAAGCATTCTTGTTGTAAAATATTTCATGTACAAATTACTAAGGTCAGATGAGAGAGGATTTTCCCATTGCTATTCCAGGCTTGTGAGTGTAAAACTCGCTATTAAACACAAACTTTGCATCAACAATACAAAATTTAATAAACTCAGTGATTGTACGTACAGTGATAAATCGTAATTGTCAAGTTGTTCAGATATTAAACTTAATAAACCATCAACTGGAATTTTTGTAAACAAAGAAGCGATATCAAAACTATTTTGCAGTTATTTAAATCAGTCATGGTACTTAATTTGTCAACTAAATGTTATTTTTAACATTAGAGTTAGAAAATTTTCAGTTTGGCTCAACATATCTACTAGCCAACTGGATAATTTATAGTAAACTGAACCTATGGAGCTAATTATGGGTCTGGCTGGATAACTTGATTTATGTGTTTTGAATAATTCATAAACATATCATAAAGATGGATTGGAGGTCAAGAATTTTTTTAATTACTTCATACCAAACCATACCCCATCTTTGCCTTTCAGTAGTCATCTTATTGCTTTATTAAAGTTACTATTAACTGATTCTAAGAAATTCTTTCTATGTTTGGAATAAGTATCTATATCATCTAAGACAGTGGTTCCCAAACTTTTTCAGCTTGTTACCCAATTTAACATGCCACATAAAGCATGTTACCCCTTTCACAAAATGTTGTTATTATTGATATATATGGCTAAACGTGAACGTATACAGCCTCGCATACTCTGCTAATCCTAGCAAAACCATTGAAAACGTAAGAACCACACATACATTATATATAAAATTAATAATAGCTACAAATTCACAGTAACAGTGGGTAAATACTAACTATATACTGCACAGGGCAGTACACATACATACCAGCTTATGTCTACCTCGGCTGATGCTCACAGATAAACTGACAGTGTGAAATAGATGCAGCCTCAGGAAGTGAGTGACGCGTACTGGACAGGTCGATCTGGGCTATTGAGTGACTTTTGTCCTGAAGCATACTTGTCAAAATACTTTTGGGTTTCCACACACTTAGCTATATATTTCTTCTTTTCTAATACTGTATATTAGTTTTTGATGTTTATTGTTATTTGGTTTAACTTTATTACTTACTTATAATAGGTTTACTTTACAACTTTATATACTAAGACAAAGTTAACAATAATCCTCATACCGGGTACCGCATTGTTTTCTTGATTTTCAGAATTCATAACTTTTTTTCTGTCACCCCTCCATTACCCCCCAAAAATGGTTAAATTACCCCCAGGGGGTAATTTACCCCCAGTTTGGGAACCACTGATCTAAGAGATTGCTCATTTTACTTGGGTCACCCGTTTCTTTTAAAATTACTACTGAATTTCTTGTCTGGTTTAGTAATATTTCTATTCCTACGCAAAATCCAAGCTAAGAACTACCTGTAGAATTGAACCACTACTGAGAGGAGACTCATATACTGACGATGAACAGGAAATGAGTGAAATCCTAAAAGAACAGTATGAGTCGGTGTTCAACAACCCACTAAATGACAGCAAGGTAGAAAATTGTGAAATATTTTTCACTCCAGCAGAAGGCCGCGCAAACCAGTTAACTGACAGTACAAATCCCATATATTTCGAAAAAGAAATGGATAATATGCCCACTCACTCAGCACCTGGACCAGATTCATTGAATGATCTATTTATAAAGTAGTGTAAAGTACCATTAGCACGAGCCCTCAGTATTCTGTGGAGAAAGAGCTTAGATCTAGGTGAAATACCGGAGGCCTTAGTTATTACGGGAAGGTGGGCAGATGGATTTTCGGGTTCCTAACACACACAACACAGAAAGTAGTAGTAAACAGAGCAAAATCCAGCATCAGCGAGGTAAAAAGCTCAGTTCCCCAAGGTACTGTCTTGGTACCTCTGCTGTTTCTCATAATCATAGCAGACACAGAAAAAAACACCCGTCACACTTTTGTATCATTTGTAGGTGTCACTAAAATAAGCATGAAAGTCATTACAGTAGAAGACACTGAAAATTACAGAAAGACTTAAGCAGGGTTTTCCAGTGGGCAGTTAAGAACAACATGACGTTCAATGGTGATAAGTTCCAGCTGCTTAGGTATGGAAAGAATGAAGAACTCAAAAGGAACACTATATATAAAACTCAAGAGTCACCAAATACAACGAAAGGAAGACGTAAAAGACTTGGGAATAATTATGTCAGCTGACCTGTCTTTTAAAGACCATAAGACAGAGATCACGACAGTCAAGAGGATGACCAGGTGGGTATTGAGAACTTTTAAAACAGTGGTGACACTCTTCAAATCGCTAGTGCTCCCTCATTTAGAATATTACGTAGTGTTGACGGACCCGTTCAGAACAGGAAACATATCAGAGATGAAACAAATACAGCGGTCGTATGCGGTACACACTGAGCCAGTAAAGCACTTAAATTAATGGGAACGCTTTAAAGTCTTGAACATGTACTCACTGGAGCGAAGGAGGCAGATATACATGATAATATATACATGGAAAGTACTCGAGGGCCTGGTCCCAAATCTGCACACTACCATAACATACTGGAGTGAGAGATATGGGACGTAGTGCAAAATACACCCAGTGAGGAGCAGGGGTGCGGTATGGGCAATATCAACATTCGGGGTCCCAGACTATTCAACATCTTACCAGAAGATATCAGAAACATGGCTGGAACACGTGTAGAAGCCTTCAAGAGGAAATTGGACAAGTATCTTCACCAGGTGCCAGATCAGTCAGACTGTGATAGATATATGGGGCAGCGGGCCTTCAGTAGCAACAGCCTGGTTGACCATGCAAGCCCCAGACGAGTCTGGCCCATGGCCGGGCTCCGAGATTAGTGAGATTCTCAAAACTCACCAAAGGTATATTAAAGGTAAGGTATGCAATTTTTTATTAATAATAAGACTTTCATAAGACATAAATCTTTGAGAACTATTTGGGATATTTTGTTTCATCATAAGATAAGATAAGATTTCGTTCGGATTTTTAACCCCGGAGGGTTAGCCACCCAGGATAACCCAAGAAAGTCAGTGCGTCATCGAGGACTGTCTAACTTACTTCCATTGGGGTCCTTAATCTTGTCCCCCAGGATGCGACCCACACCAGTCGACTAACGCCCAGGTACCTATTTGCTGCTAGGTGAACAGGACAACAGGTGTAAGGAAACGTGTCGAAATGTTTCCACCCGCCGGGAATCGAACCCGGGCCCTCCGTGTGTGAAGCGGGAGCTTCAGCCACCAGGCCACCGGGCCACACAGAACTGTAAACAATACCTTTACTTACATTGATTTTATCAGTGGATAAATCAGTAGATTTTTTTCAAGTTACATAAACGCTTTTACATTTTCCACGTCATTGACGTTTTTGGAGATTGCAAAAACTTAAACCGAAACCTAGAGAAGCGGTTTTTCAAACCATTCATCACAACTGTCAGACAAAGCGGTTGTATTATTATTATTTAATGTTTCATCTGACAAGTTAATTACAAATTTGTCATTAACATGTTTAGTCCAGTAACTGATTTCAGTTAAATTGTCTAAACTGCATTTCATTTTTTTTCATCTCATTACAAACTTTTCTGAGCTTATTATAACAATGATCTAACGTTGTTTCCATTCTAATGAAATAACCTAATCAAAAAAAAAAAAAAAAAAAAAAAAAAAAAAAAAAAAAATATATATATATATATATATATATATATATATATATATATATATATATATATATATATATATATATATATATATATATATATTTACATTTACATCTCGGTATTCTGAATACCTCCATTTCTTTTATTATAATAATTTAAATATGTTTCTGAAGAATAATTCTCATGAAATTATTCATCAGAGGAGATTATTTAGGTAGAATTTGTTCATTCAGTTTTTTTTTTTTTAATAAGCCGAATTTTAAGCTTATGTGACTTGATCAATGCAGACGATATCTGGTAAACAAAACAAATAAGATGATTAGCAAAATTTCTAGCTTTAATGTTAAAAATATTTATTTTATTTTTTATTATCACACTGGCCGATTCCCACCAAGGCAGGGTGGCCCGAAAAAGAAAAACTTTCACCATCATTCACTCCATCACTGTCTTGCCAGAAGGGTGCTTTACACTACAGTTTTTAAACTGCAACATTAACACTCCTCCTTCAGAGTGCTCATTTAATAATGGCTCATTTAAATAATTACAGTATAGTTAGTTTTAATGTCACTTCATTGTATTCAAAATTCCAGTTGATGATGAACTCGGTAATTATGATTTACCATTGTCAGTACCTACAATTATTAAGCTTATTAAACTTTATATTGTTGATCCAGAGTTTGTGTATAAAGTCGAGTTTTACACTCAGAAGGCAATGGGAAATCCTCTCTCACCAGTCCTTAGCAATTTGTACATGGAATATTTTCAAACAAGACTGCTTAACAAAATCCTTCCAAATAGAGCTAAGTGGTACAGATATGTTGATATTTTATGCTTAATACCCAAGAATATGGATATAAACTATTTCCTTGTTGAATTAAATAGTCTAGCTCATTCTATAAATTTTAGTGTTTGTGTGACAGGTCCTTCATAAATTTCACTTCGCACATCTCCTGACACTTCCACCCTCAACATACTGGGTTGGGTGTAAGGTCGCGTGTAAGGTAAAATCTCAGCCTATTATAAGCCTTCTGCTGTTCTATATTTTTTGTAGGTCGTTGACAATGTGAGAAATCACCTTGGACGGTCACTATTTTTTCACAGTGGTTGTTTTGCATATTGTGATATATCCTGTTTATTGTGATCTTATTTCATATATATGTTGTGCCGAATAGGTAAAACTGGTCAATTAGCAAGAACTCGTTTAAAATTTAGTCCTTTCTGAAATTTTCTCTTATACTTTTAAATATATATTTTTTCTATTTATGTTAATGTAAAAGTTAACAGTTTTGTACCAAAAGAACCTTAGAAAACCTAACTAACCTTATTATAATATGCGCAATTTAATTTGGCCTAATCCAACTAGATATATTTTAGATAAGTTTACAATAATTTAATAACAAACAAACATAATTAAATATATTTTTTTTCGTTAGCTTCAGAATAATTTTTGCGAAATTATTGCATACGAAAATTTTTACTTGCCCTATTCGGCAAGATGAGCGCTGCTAAGCCAAAATCGCAAGTTTTACGTATTCGGCATGAAACAAACACACACACACACACACACACACACACACACACACACACACACACACACACACACACACACACACACACAGGGACGTTAGGAAGTATTTCTTCAGTCATAGAGTCGTCAGGAAGTGGAATAGCCTAGCAAGTGAAGTAGTGGAGGCAGGAACCATACATAGTTTTAAGAAGAGGTATGACAAAGCTCAGGAAGCAGAGAGGGAGAGGACCTAGTAGCGATCAGTGAAGAGGCGGGGCCAGGAGCTGAGTCTCGACCCCTCCAACCACAATTAGGTGAGTACAATTAGGTGAGTACGTACACATACACACACACACACACACACACACACATATGTATGTATATATATATATATATATATATATGTATGTATATATATATATATATATATATATATATATATATATATATATATATATATATATATATATTGTGTGTGTGTGTATTTTATGTAAAGTAAAAGGACACAAGTGCAACTAATGTTACATTTTGTGGCAACGTTTCGCTCTCCAGGAGCTTTGCCAAGCAGTTACTACAGCGAAACGTTGCCACAATAAAATGCCACATTAGTTGCACTTGTGCCCTTTTATTTTACATATTGTCGGTAATTCTACCAACTTTATTACAATATATCATTGTACAATGACGGGATAAGTCAGATAAGATTCAGTGGTTTAACCCCGCCCTTGGTATGGTTTGTTTGCAATCGTGTCATTACGATTTCGTGAGTCAAGATTCAGTGGTGGTGGGTTTTTTCGTCAGGACACAACACAAGTACATTCTAACACAAGTCTTTACCAAATGATGACCTGCTCAATGGTTAAGCATCAGCAGACCTGCCACTAAGTTTTGTACCCTGTAGAAAATACAAAGGATCACTACAAAATAGTGTATCATACAATAGCTTAGGCTTTTTTAATAAAGATGTTTTGATCCAAGGAAATACAGATGGAAAATGATGACACTCATGAGCTAAGAGGATTCTAGGAAGTGTATCTTCAGTCGTAGAGTTGTAGGAAGCTGTAATAAATTTGCTTAGGTAGTAGTAGGGACAAACTCAATACACAGTTTCAAGAAGAGGTATGAAATGATCCAAAAAGTTAGAAACAATGCTGATCAGAGTATCTAAAGAGGCAGAGTCACGAGCTGAGATTCGACCCAACAAACACATACCGGTGACCACATAAATAAATTTTCACATAAAGAGTGAAAAATGTCTTCGCTTGATATTTAGTGGTGAGACAATTGACTCTGTAATGAAGTCTGTCAACACGAGGAGTGATAGTGCACTTTTGCATAGATAACTGATTTTACATGCGAGTCGTCCGCCAGAATGTGGGAGGACACTTTTATTTCCTCATTGATTTATCGGTTACCAGTTCCTTCAAGGTGGTCGGCTTGATGCAGGTAAAGGGCCCTTTATTGGAGGAATTAGAGCCGCTCTTTTCCTTGGATCACATCGATTGCCTTCTTTGTCTCGGGCGCTGTGTGATCCCTATGGGTTTAGCCCTTACCCTTGAATATACTGTTAATTATAACTTGTTGAAGACGGACGGTGTTAAAAGATGATTAGTTAAGGTCACGAGGCAGCAACATTGCTGCGGTATGTTAACGCCTTTCTGATATAATCTGTTCTTGCTGGCCAACCTGAATCAGACTATCTTGGTGATCGCTTGTTCGGACAGACTATTACTTCCAGCGGCCTGCAGGATCTTATTGCCATCATAACCTAAACAAGTTCCTGCAGGAACTTGTTTAGTTTTCTCAAGTAGATTTTCACTTTAACTCGGATAATATTTAACCAGTAATCTAGTGCAGTAATGTTCAAACTTGTTTGCACAAGTTTGAACATTACTACACTAGATTACTGATACTTTCCGGATAGTTACTCTGTCATCCCATTCATTGGTTTCCCTAACAGTTCTCTTTCCGTCTGTACTACCTCCAGGAATTCTCTTATCCTAACAGGGTTTCCTTTTATAAACATTAGCTTCCTCTGTTCCCCACTTGTTATTCCTCCTTCGCTTCTTACTTCCATAAAGTATTCGGAATTCAGTATTTTTTTTAACACACTGGCCGTCTCCTATCGAGGTAGGGCGGTCCAAAAAAAAACATTTCAACCATTATTCAATCCATCACTGTCCTGCCAAAAACGCGCCGACATTACAGCTCAGATGGTCCTCCAAACTGCAATATCCCCATCACTATTTCAGGGTGCAGCCACTGTATTTTTTCACCTCCAGGACTCGAGCCCGTCTAATCTGTTTCTCTGAATCACTTCATAAATGTTACCTTGCTCACACTCCAACAGCATTTGAAGTCATTAAAAATCACTCGACTCTAATCATTCCTATCTAACACGCTCACACACGCCTGTTGGATGTCAAAGCCCTTCGCATACAAAACCTCCTTTACCCCATCCCTCCAACCTTTCCTAGGGTGATCCCTTTTTTCTCATTCAGTGATATATGGTCGCTAATACTAAGAGTCATCTCATATCTCATGGTGTCAACCTGTCAACGGTTGTTGGCAGGTTGATATCATATACTTGTAATATGCTTATGGCTTTTACTAGGGTATATGCTACTCTCCGTCTCGCACCTATAACTCCACTATGATGGTAATTTAGTAGATTAGAGACCTGGTCTTCGAACAGTTTGTATATATAGATTAAGTTATATCTCTCTGATCTTCCTTCTACAGAATACTTTATCAATTTTTTCTTCCACACTCTTATCATTCATTGTGTTCTTAATTATTTCCATAACTTCTTTATAATTATTTTATATACAGTTTGATATTCATTATTGTTTTCCTTGCTCTTTGTCTCCTCATTTTTATGTTGTTTACGACTGTTTTCCTTCGTTTTTGCTCTAGGTTAAGTGAAGTTTGTTAGGAAACAGGGCAAGTGTTTCCTGACGACCTACAGCTTGAGTTTTTGGTCATCTGACCGAGGCCTTCCACTGGCTTACAGGTCCACTCCTTATGATTATAACCATTAGATTTTGCTTTAGATGTTTCGACTGCTAGAGGTCATGAACACCCGTATTGGGTAAATTGAATAGTATTAGTCAAAGAATATTTTAAGCCCTAACACAGGGAAGAAAGCAAATTCTGTGCATATATACAAAGACATACGCCTCTGGGTGTTAGAGAATGGTCGTGCTTCGGGGTCTCAGTGCTTCAAGAATCACGCTGTGCACACCTGCTAATCTCTCTGCTTGATGGCTGGCTCACCACGTTTTTCTTCGTGGTGTCCGTCATCTATATTATGTAAAAACTGCCTCCGGACCACAGTGGGATTTGTTTTCCAACTAGAACTGTCTTTTTTTATGAAAAGTGTCATTTTTTTTCCTAAGGATCAGCCAGTTTTTATATAGTATCACAAGTTTGTCAAAAAGACTAGACTGGTTTTTTCAATAAAAACTGATAAGAATGGACAGTTTTTCACTCTCCAGAGTGTTGTTATTTTCCTTTCCAAGAAACGTACCCATCTATTGTCTCGCCACCGGCTAAAGCTCCCGCTTCACACACGGAGGGCCCGGGTTCGATTCCCGGTGGGTGGAAACATTTCGACACGTTTCCTTACACCTGTTGTCCTGTTCACCTAGCAGCAAATAGGTACCTGGGTGTTAGTCGACTGGTGTGGGTCGCATCCTGGGGGACAAGATTAAGGACCCCAATGGAAATAAGTTAGACAGTCCTCGATGACGCACTGACTTTCTTGGGTTTTCCTGGGTGGCTAACCCTCCGGGGTTAAAAATCCGAACGAAATCCTATCCTATCCTATCCTCCTACTCCAAAGTTGTACAAGGTTAGATTAAGAGTTCTTACCAGTATTGACAAGCTAGGAGCTGTTACCTACATCAGCTCATTTGAAAACAATTTTATTGTTTTGAAGCATACAAATAGGAAATAGGAAGAAGTTGGAGCCTTCTGTGGGTCAGTGATTTCATTAGGTCAACTGACTTCATTTAATCGATATCATTATGCTGTGTGAACATGTTCCAGACTCTAGTCATTCTAGGAATGAATGATCTCAGGTGAAGTGATGTTCTTGAGAAGGGTACAACGAGAGTGCAGTTCCTGTTCGCTGCCCGTCTTGTTGTGTAGAAGCTCTCTTCTCGCTTACCACGCAGTGGAGCCAAGTGTGGTAAGACTACCCTCATCCCTCCGGTGTTGAAGGCTCTGCTGAAATGACAGATCTGTTCAGGTTGAATACAGGAGAGAGATGGGTCGTCTTGGTCTGTTCTCTATTTTGTCAAGAAGTCGTAGGTAAGATGGGGAGCAGCAGGCAATCCCAGAAGGTGGAGCATACTCAAAGTGTGAGCGCACTTGTGCCTCGTACAGTCTTGCAACCTCTTCTGTCGAGCAGACTCTTCCTGATCGCCTCGTTTGCAAGATTTACTATGTGGTTCTTCATAGCAAATTTGGAATTAAATTTTACCCCATCCCTCATCCCCAACACTCTCCCATTCATTTTAAATATTTCTCCAGCATTATCATCATGGTGCCTAGAGACCATCTTGATATCTATTTTCTCATAAATAAATATTACCTTCCATCTTTTTCCAAGTCTGATATAAGCTAATGATTAGTGCAACTGAGAGCAGCTGGTATTTCCTACTCTGGATAAGTAAAAGTCAGAGTACAGTCCTCTGACTAAGCCTGTGATTCTGGCATGAGAAGGTCATTGTAACAGATATTTCATAACAAATTCCCAAGTACACTTCCCTGTGAAATACTGGCACCTTGAAGGTAATTACTAAGGAGGCAGTGTGCATAGCCAGCAACAAGTAGTGGTTGCAGTTTTGCCAAGAGTACCTGGTGCCATAATCGGTCGAAAGTACCAGTTATGTCCAGTGGTACCACACAGCTGATCTTGGATTCATCCAGTGACTTGTGCCATATTTATGGTCTCAAAGAAGTGAGTGGTAGTCAAAAAACGCTGTCATCTGCCATGAGATTGTACCAAAAATCGTGTTAGTGACTGACATAAGTGACACTGTATCTGTAGTTGCTAATTTCCGCTCTGCTTTTATTTTTAGGAATAGGGACTACATTTGTCTTTTTCCACAGAGGTCATTTACATTGCTAACCAGTGCTGACAGATGTGAATTAAAGATTACGCTAGCTGATCTGCATATCTACTCAGCAATTTTAGGCTCATCATATCTGGGTCCACAGCCTTTTTTTGGTCCAGCGAACAAGGGAAATTCCCATGCTGGGTCAGGAACTTGCATCTTGGCAGCAGAGTGTTCGGCATTGAGGTGAGCTTTCTCGTGACTGTTAGTAGAGACGGTCCTATCCTGCCAATTTACAGGTGGAATAATTTCATCAGGTGAATAGCCTTGTCGGTCCTTGACTAAGGACCAACAAGTTTTGGACCCCACTGTACCTGATACCAGCTTTGTTTTTGTGCCAGCTGTCCGTCTATAGATGACCCACTTTTGGAATTCTTCCATTTTCCGACAGGCTTAGCTGTGCAGATTCCTGGTACAGATATTGAGATGACTCTTATACCTTGTCTAAGTCTTGTACCTAGCAGTAGCAGCCTCTAGACAACGACAGGCGAAACAAGGCTGATCTGAAGACTTTGTAGCATAGCGCCGGTGAGGATCTGTTTGTGTTGGAGATTAAGGTTATCACTGTCAGATTGGAGAAGAGCATTGCAGTCGAAGATGGTGAGCTCTAAGCAAAGGGCCAGTCAATTTCCCTTTCCCACAGTCAAGATGTGCTTGTGATACTTCACCTCGTTCTGCTGGAGTCTTCAGTATTGTAAAGACAGTCTTGTAGTTAGATGATCCAACGTGGCCAAGGTGTTAGCAAGTGACTATACCTTCAGAAAGATCACTACTGGGTCAAGGGAGGAGCCAGAGATGTGAGTAGGAAAATCAACAAAGTTTCTTATGTCAAACACTGGAAGGGGTTCATTAAAATCCCTCTGTATAATATGCTGGTTAAGGTCACCAACAATTATAATATGTTGACGTTTGTGTTGAAGCACAAGAGAACCTACATTTTTCACCAGAAAAGGGTACATCAGTAGCTTAAAGAACCTCATTTCCTGGTGATTAGGAATGGTAACAGCAATGAGCTGGGCGTGTACACTTATAGAAGTGTACGTCTTTCCTCATCAACGACGGCGATCATTTTGGGACATCCAGTGTTCACGAAAATGTGCTTCAGCTCTCTAACATTGGCAGTGAAGTTTAATAATGGGAGTTTTTAAGGCTGACGGACTGGTTCCTCATGTTTGTGTTCAGCTTGAGTAGATGTGTGTAAGGTGCTAGCCCTTGAGACATGTAGGACACCGGAGAAGCTGCTGGGACGCTGCTATGTGGTCTTGTATAAGACACAAAACCCCCCTGCTGAACCTAGATAGGAATAACTGGTGGGTGACGTGTGTTCACCTGTTCTGGGAGCCTATTGGTTTGTTCTAAGAATGAGCCTCTAAAGAACTAGTGATCCTGTTGTCAAGTTCCTTTTTGTTATAACAGTGGCCTTCCTGATATCCCTTCTTGTGGCAGTAATTGCATTTGGTATCTCACAGGCAGTTGTCAGTGGTTTGTCCCCTTCAGTGACAGTGGGAGCACTGCCTGGGTGCCTGGGAGGCTCATTTCCTATTACCTGCACCTCTTGTGTTTCCCTGTTGATTTGACTATTTCTCTGTTCTGCCGCTGGTGAGCGTTTTCCTGTGTTGATGGAAGGTGAGACGACAGTGGGTGACTACTACTTTCTCTTCCACATCCTCGTCCAAACCTACCAGATATATCCTTGCTGTTTGTGCTTTGGCCTGCTCTCTCTCTCTCACCCTCTCTCTCTCTCACCCTCTCTCTCACCCCCTCTCTCTCACCCCCTCTCTCTCACCCCCTCTCTCTCACCCTCTCTCTCTCACCCTCTCTCTCACCCTCTCTCTCTCACCCTCTCTCACCCTCTCTCTCTCACCCTCTCTCACCCTCTCTCTCTCACCCTCTCTCTCTCACCCTCTCTCACCCTCTCTCTCTCACCCTCTCTCTCTCACCCTCTCTCTCTCACCCTCTCTCTCTCACCCTCTCTCTCTCACCCTCTCTCTCTCACCCTCTCTCTCTCACCCTCTCTCTCTCACCCTCTCTCTCTCTCTCTCTCTCTCTCTCTCTCTCTCTCTCTCTCTCTCTCTCTCTCTCTCTCTCTCTCTCTCTCTCTCTCTCTCTCTCTCTCTCTCTCTCTCTCTCTCTCTCTCTCTCTCGAGAACTGCCACTTCTCTCCCACTCCAAGAACTGACAAGCATTTCCCCCTCTTCTACCACTGCCATCTTTTGCTCTCAGCAAATGTTGAAGGTTTCCCCAACTTTCCTCAGCCTCAGCATTCTCTATTGTCCTCTTCAAACTTCCTCTCCACTTATTTAGAAAATATTTTACTCATTTTGATTTTTTTACCTACTTGTTCTATATGTATATGTACGTTGTGTGTGTGTTTTTTTACTCTTATTTGTACCTGCAGGGGTCGAGCCTCAGCTCCTAACCTTGCCTCTTGCCATTTCCCGAATTTACTCTTCCCTATCCTCTTGGACCCTGTCAAACATATATTTAAAGCTATTTATATACCATTCCTCCATTACTTGGTCCAGTCCATTCCACATTCTGACACCCCAGGGCTGAAGAAATATTTCCTGACAACCCTGTGACTCATCTGTGTTTTTTAACTTCTAACTTTGCCCTATTTTACCTGCTCCCTATCTCGTGAACAGTCTATCCCTGTTCGCCTTATCAAGTCCTCTGAATATGTTTATTTTTTTTTTATTATCACACCGGCCGATTCCCACCAAGGCAGGGTGGCCCGAAAAAGAAAAACTTTCACCATCATTCACTCCATCACTGTCTTGCCAGAAGGGTGCTTTACACTACAGTTTTTAAACTGCAACATTAACACCCATCCTTCAGAGTGCAGGCACTGTACTTCCCATCTCCAGGACTCAAGTCCGGCCTGCCGGTTTCCCTGAATCCCTTCATAAATGTTACTTTGCTCACACTCCAACAGCACGTCAAGTATTAAAAACCATTTGTCTCCATTCACTCCTATCAAACACGCTCACGCATGCCTGCTGGAAGTCCAAGCCCCTCGCACACAAAACCTCCTTTACCCCCTCCCTCCAACCCTTCCTAGGCCGACCCCTACCCCGCCTTCCTTCCACTACAGACTGATACACTCTTGAAGTCATTCTGTTTCGCTCCATTCTCTCTACATGTCCGAACCACCTCAACAACCCTTCCTCAGCCCTCTGGACAACAGTTTTGGTAATCCCGCACCTCCTCCTAACTTCCAAACTACGAATTCTCTGCATTATATTCACACCACACATTGCCCTCAGACATGACATCTCCACTGCCTCCAGCCTTCTCCTCGCTGCAACATTCATCACCCACGCTTCACACCCATATAAGAGCGTTGGTAAAACTATACTCTCATACATTCCCCTCTTTGCCTCCAAGGACAAAGTTCTTTGTCTCCACAGACTCCTAAGTGCACCACTCACTCTTTTTCCCTCATCAATTCTATGATTCACCTCATCTTTCATAGACCCATCCGCTGACACGTCCACTCCCAAATATCTGAATACGTTCACCTCCTCCATACTCTCTCCCTCCAATCTGATATTCAATCTTTCATCACCTAATCTTTTTGTTATCCTCATAACCTTACTCTTTCCTGTATTCACCTTTAATTTTCTTCTTTTGCACACCCTACCAAATTCATCCACCAATCTCTGCAACTTCTCTTCAGAATCTCCCAAGAGCACAGTGTCATCAGCAAAGAGCAGCTGTGACAACTCCCACTTTGTGTGTGATTCTTTATCTTTTAACTCCACGCCTCTTGCCAAGACCCTCGCATTTACTTCTCTTACAACCCCATCTATAAATATATTAAACAACCACGGTGACATCACACATCCTTGTCTAAGGCCTACTTTTACTGGGAAAAAATTTCCCTCTTTCCTACATACTCTAACTTGAGCCTCACTATCCTCGTAAAAACTCTTCACTGCTTTCAGTAACCTACCTCCTACACCATACACTTGCAACATCTGCCACATTGCCCCCCTATCCACCCTGTCATACGCCTTTTCCAAATCCATAAATGCCACAAAGACCTCTTTAGCCTTATCTAAATACTGTTCACTTATATGTTTCACTGTAAACACCTGGTCCACACACCCCCTACCTTTCCTAAAGCCTCCTTGTTCATCTGCTATCCTATTCTCCGTCTTACTCTTAATTCTTTCAATTATAACTCTACCATACACTTTACCAGGTACACTCAACAGACTTATCCCCCTATAATTTTTGCACTCTCTTTTATCCCCTTTGCCTTTATACAAAGGAACTATGCATGCTCTCTGCCAATCCCTAGGTACCTTACCCTCTTCCATACATTTATTAAATAATTGCACCAACCACTCCAAAACTATATCCCCACCTGCTTTTAACATTTCTATCTTTATCCCATCAATCCCGGCTGCCTTACCCCCTTTCATTTTACCTACTGCCTCACGAACTTCCCCCACACTCACAACTGGCTCTTCCTCACTCCTACAAGATGTTATTCCTCCTTGCCCTATACACGAAATCACAGCTTCCCTATCTTCATCAATTTCTCAATAATTTCTCAACAGGTTCTTCTATCCTGTAATGTCGTCAGGTTCAGTTTGTTCAGCTTGTCCTAGCTCATTACCCTCAACCCTGGGACTTGCATCGTTGCATACCTCTGCATATTCTCCAGTTTTTTAACGTACTTATCAAGTGAGGATTCCATGCTGACGCTGAATGCTTTAAGACGAGCATGACATAAGTTATATATAGGGCCGTGAATGACCATCGAAATTCCTGAGAGTTACTCCGAGATTTTCCGAACGAACGTTCACAGCAGAGCTGTTTCTGTTGATACGTACCTCTGGCGATATCCTCAGCACTATGCTCACCTCTAGGTCTTTCTCCTTAAGTGAGAGTTGCAGCCTCTGTCCCCAGAGTCTGTACTCAGTTCTTAGTCTTCTTGCCCCTACCACATTTCATAACCTTGTTTGTTGTTTATTCAGGATCTTTTGTAGCGTTCCCCTGCACTTTAAGGTTTTTTCCTCATTAATTTTGCATCTGTAAACAGAGATGATTTTACTCTTATCTTTTCTAGAATGCCTTTCACATATACCGGAAACAGTACCGGTCCCAAAAATAGTCCTTGTGGAACATGATTCTGAATCTCTTCACTGACAATCGTGCTTCGTCTCCTGTCAGCAGTCCCTTCACGCATATGTTGTATTCTTTTCAAGATTGATCGACTCATTACATCGACTCCAGGCTGAGGGACTGATTACCTCAAACTATTCCTGATCCTCAACACTCTTCTCTGTATTGGATTGATGAAACCAATGTGTGGTGAAGCGTTTCCTCAATAAGGATACCAAAGTGTTGCACATGTGTCTAATTTATCACCTATTTGCCATCCTGGACAAAACCACCAACTATCCTGAGGCAGTGTCATGCATAATATTAATACTAAAGCGATTTTAAAAGCCCTCATTCGATTTATATTCCAAGTGGGAATTCCATGGACTATTCGGAGTGATGAAGGTACGTACCAAGTTTACTGCTAAAGCCTTTAGAGAAGCACTGAGCCGATTAGGCATTAAGCGAAGCCTTTCTTCAGCTTATCACCATCAGTCTCGAGGAATCCTGAAGAGGTTCCACCAAATTCTGAAAAACATAATGCGTACTTATTGCATTTTCCTACAGACTGAGATGAATCTTAACCTCTGCTGCTTTTTGCTATGAGAGGAAACTGTGCAGGAGTCTACAGGGTACAGCCCGTTTGAATATATTTTTGGTCATGAAGTAGGGGTCTGCTGCAAGTGCTTAAAGAATGGTTGGGAGAAAAAGTTTTGAGGACTCCATATGATACCAAAGCAAGACCTAGCAAGTAAGATGGCTAAAGACAACCTTAAGAAATCCCAGGACGACATGAAACAGAGGTATGAAAAGGCATCATTAAATAATGGCGAAAAAGTGCTAGTCCATGAATCTGTACCTGGTTACATCTTAAGGCCGAGATTTACTTGCCTTATGCAGGTGGTGCAGAAAATTTCTGGTCTTAACTATATGGCAGCGCCACTCAGCAAACCTGAAATGGGTAAATTCTACCATATAAAGCAGATTAAAAAAAATCTGAATTACTTTGTCCCGATAACGACCTTGTCTTCTTTACCTGCAGTCCCTGGTGACTATCCTTACTCCTTGTATAAAGTTCGAGGTTCAAATAATAACATGTAGAAAGTTAGGCTGGTTAATGTTAGGAAAAAGGACAAGTGTTTTCTGGCGCGTTTCTTAGATGATGACCCGCTGTTAAAGCTTTCGAACTTCTGAAGAGCTTGCAATGCATTTTAAGAGTCATAGATTACAGTAGAAGAAGTACGAAAAGAAGCTATGTGGACGATGGCTTCAAAAAGAGCATAGAAACCTTTCGTGAAAATACTAGCCAAATCCGACAAGCTTCCCTACATCACACTATCGGGATAAACAGCTGCATATCCTATACCATCACAGAAGTCACAGTAATCAGCGTACACAGCAGTAGCCTTCGAATGTAATGGAAAGTGATCAAGGATGAGGGAGCATATGTCCTAAACAGTGAAACGAGATTTTGGAAAAAGAAGGAACCTATTCGAATCACCGATACTTCCTAAGGTGGAACAGAAATGAACAGAGTTAACATATTATTCTGTATGTTACAGGGGCATCAAGATTATAAAAACCAACCAAAAACAGTGAGTATCTCGACCGTCTTGCACATAGGCTTTCGATAGTGGCACCAAGACAGTCATTGAAGATGAGACGACCTCAATCTTGAAACAAATAGCTGTTACAGAAGATGAGGTCACCTGAACTCCAGAGTCAAGTTTAGATTAAACCAAGACCTAATGAAGACGAAATAAAAAGTGACTAATTTTTATGTATTCTAAATTCTGTTAAGATACGTAGCTTTTAGGACTGTTATTTGTAATTTCTATGATATTCTATAGTCAAAGTGGAGGCCAAAAAATTAACAGTTTGGCGGACCAGGACGGGACCCAGACAGAGGAAAAGTACGAAACCAGGAAAAACCGAGTAATTAAATGAGAGTTCGTTTTACATACCGAGAATGTGAAGCCACGTGATGTAGCCATCTTGATGCTCAGTCGACTGTGCTGTGTAAAAAGGTGGAAACTTGCTGAATATTTGTGCCAGCATAAACAGTGGAAGAATCACCCACATGCAAATAGGACCAAATTCCCTGAGGCAGTACTGAAGCTAGACCGCTAATGGCTGATAAAAACATTAGTCCCGTGTCTACGTCCTCTGTTCCAAAATTAAATACCCAGGTGGTGGCAGCAGTTAACTACTGCATATTATATTTACAGTGTTCTATTAGCTTCATAGTGGAAGAATTAGCTAGGTGATATTCCCCTATTCTTACACCTTAGTGTAATGTATTCTGTTTGAACAAAGTCTGAAGAGAAGCTGTTAAGGATCTTCACACTACAATGTTGATCTGTGATGACGGCTTGAAGTGGGAATTGACTTCGTAAGCCACATTATGGACAAGAAATACCTTGTATATAGCCATATAGTATTGTAAGTTTTTTATTTTTCTTATTAACACATTGGCCGTTTCCCACCAAGGCAGGTTGCCCCGAAAAAAGAAGAAACACTTTCGTCATCATTCACTCTACCGCTATCTTGCCAGAGGCGCGCCTACACTACAGTCAAGAAATTGTTACATCGACACTCCTCCTTCAGAGTGAAGATACTGTACTTCCCACCTCGAGGACCCAAGTCCGGCTTCCCGGTTTCCCTGAATCCCTTCATAAATGTTACTTTGCTCTCACTCCAACAGCACGTCAAGTCGTAAAAATCATTTGTCTCTACTCCTAACAGGCTCACGCATGCTTGCTGAAAGTCCAAGCCCCTCACACAGAAAACCTCCTTTACTCCCTCCCTCCCAACCTCTCCTAGACCGACTCCTACCCCACCTGCCTTCCACTACAGATTTATACGCACTCCGGGTAATTCTATTTCATTCCATCCTCTATAAATATCCGAACCACCTCAACAATCCCTCATCAGCCCTCTGGATAATACTTTCAGTAACCCCGCACCTCATCCTAATTTCCAAACTATGAATTACCTGCATTATATTCACTCCACAAATTGACCGGCTACAAAGACATTGTATATTTATGTATCGAGTCGGATTAAGGGATCAACGGTAGAATTGCCCCGTCTGCATCCATCCTGTGTGGGAATATACAGACGTGTTGCTGCAAATATCACACTAGTCTCACGTTAATCATTACTTTACAAATGGAAGGACTCGAGGTTCAATATAACTGTCTTTTTTTTTTTTTTTTTTTTTTTGAAAAGGACGGGCAAAAGCAGACTTCCGCTTCATGGTGTCCCGTAGTTTTGTTGGCAGCGTTCTTGCCTCCCACACTGAGTGTCCTTGGTTCGATTCCCGACACGGATGGAAATCCTGAGCGTGTTTTCTTACACCTACTGTCCCTGCTCACCTAGCAATAAAAAGATACTGGGTGTTAGTCGACTGGTGTGGATTGCATCCTGAAGTACAAGACTGAAGGACAACAATGTAATTAAGATACAGTCCTCTGGGTTAAAAATCCGAACAAATTATATCTTATCACTCCTATAGACTAAATACAATTGGAGAAAGTTAATTGGTCTTTTGCTGAAGTGTAAATGCTGAAGCATGAAAATACATATATCGCTTCGTCTATCTTCCACTGGTTGATAATCTGACAGTGCTGATCCAGCCTCAGTGTATAAGAGATGAAATTTAAAACAGTAGATTCCCGGAGGAATTTAGAGGGAAGGAGATCAGGAGATACCAGTAGTCCCTGGGGAACCTGGCAAGGTGACGTCCAGTTGCATTACCGACAAGAACTGGAACTGCTTCAGGAAAACACTTACCTGCTAATTATCACACTTTTTTCCACACTGCGCTCATAGGAGCGGCGGCATTTAAAGTGGAAACATAAACACGTCAACACGGACGCTTGGCTGCTTGTATGACACGTCCGGCATGTGTGCTCTCTCTTATTGGAAATATAAATAGCGGGCGGTGGTGTTGTGGCGGAGTTAAACTGCTGCTAAGAATAAGGTAATATCACCTAGCTAATTCTACCACTATGGAGCTAATTTGTTAAGAATAAGGGAATATCTCACAGCTAATTCTGTCCCCATGTAGCAAATTTGCTAATAATAAGGGGCTATCACCTAGCTAATTCTGCCACTATGGAGCTAATCTGCTAAGAATAAGGGAATATCACATAGCTAATTCTGTCCCTATGGAGCTAATTTGCTAAGAATAAGGGAATATCACCTAGCTAATTCTGCCACTATGGAGCTAATTTGTTAAGAATAAGGGAATATCACATAGCTAATTTTGCCCTTGTGGAGCAAATTTGCTAATAATAAGGGACTATCACCTAGCTAATTCTGCCACTATGGAGCTAATTTGTTAAGAATAAGGGAATAGCTCACAGCTAATTCTGTCCCTATGGAGCTAATTTGCTAAGAATAAGGGAATATCACCTAGCTAATTCTGCCACTATGGAGCTAATAGAACACTATAAATATAATATACAGTAGTTAACTGCTGCCACCACCTGGGTATTTAATTGTGGAACAGAGGACGTAAACACGGGTCTATTCTGACAATTGGAAAAAAAAGAGCATAGAAGGTAAACTACATAAATAAATATAAATAAACAACATGAACATTGCTAACCAAAGTGCCAGTGTTCTAGTCCTTCACTTTCTTTGAACATAAGACAGGAGGAACATTGCCTCGTGTGGACCAGTAGGCCTCCTGCAGTGTTCTTTATTTTTTATGTTCTTGTGGTTAAAGAAAATGAAGGACTGGAACACTAGCATTTTGGGTAGCAATGTACGAGTAGTAGGTAACACTGTACTAGTAGGTAGCAATGTACAACTAGTACGTAACACTGTTCTAGTAGGTAGGAATGTACAACTAGTACGTAACACTGTTCTAGTAGGTAGGAATGTACAACTAGTACGTAACACTGTTCTAGTAGGTAGGAATGTACAACTAGTACGTAACACTGTTCTAGTAGGTAGCAATGTACAACTAGTACGTAACACTGTTCTAGTAGGTAGCAATGTACAACTAGTACGTAACACTGTACTAGTAGGTAGCAATGTACAACTAGTACGTAACACTGTACTAGTAGGAATGTACAACTAGTACGTAACACTGTACTAGTAGGTAGCAATGTACAACTAGTACGTAACACTGTTCTAGTAGGTAGCAATGTACAACTAGTACGTAACACTGTACTAGTAGGTAGCAATGTACAACTAGTATGTAACACTGTTCTAGTAGGTAGCAATGTACAACTAGTACGTAACACTGTACTAGCAGGTAGCAATGTACAACTAGTACGTAACACTGTACTAGCAGGTAGCAATGTACAACTAGTACGTAACACTGTACTAGTAGATAGCAATACACAACTAGTACGTAACACTGTACCAGTAGGTAGCAATGTACAACTAGTACGTAACACTGTTCTAGTAGGTAGCAATGTACAACTAGTACGTAACACTGTACTAGTAGGTAGCAATGTACAACTAGTACGTAACACTGTACTTGTAGGTAGGAATGTACAACTAGTACGTAACACTGTTCTAGTAGGTAGCAATGTACAACTAGTACGTAACACTGTTCTAGTAGGTAGCAATGTACAACTAGTAGGTAACATCCATTCCACCAACATCTCGAGAATGTTTCTCCACATCAGAGTAACTGACTGACTCTCACCTCCACAAGGTTTTTAAGGGAGACATAATTGAAGGTTAACAAACTATTTAATACCACAGGACAAATTTAGGGTAAATATATATAGGCAGTATACCTGACCAGCCTGGCTGTTGTTCGTACGTTGGATTTCTTGCGGGCGGCAGTAAGAGCCTGGTTGATCAGGCTCTGAAAAATGGTATGGTGATACCAACAAGATGTGGAAAAAGGCACGTTCTCACTAATAAATGTCCTGTACTGTACATCAGTGTGTTTTTACACATCAAGTCCTGATATACCGCGAGGTCTGGTCATGGACCGGGCCGCGGGGAGCGTTGACCCCCCGGAACACCCTCCAGGCAAAGTAAAGAATACGTAGCCATAATCTTAAAAAGTAAACACAAATGTGATATAAGGATTATTATAATCAAGGGGGAAGCGCTAAACCCGGAGGATTATACAGCGCCTGGGGGGGGGGGATGTGGAAGGTATTCAGGCTTAATTCGGGGAACTGGAGCACAGATCCAATTCCCTAAATCAAGAGCCCCTCACCAACATCAATGAACCTTCCTTGAGGGGTGTAATATAAGGAGATCCAAGAAAAGATCACATTACGCTGGTATTGTATATCATCACCCCCTCGTGTTGGTATTGTGTATCATCACACCCTCGTGTTGGTATTGTATATCATCACCCCCTCGTGTTGGTATTGTGTATCATCACCCCCTCGTGTTGGTATTGTGTATCATCAACCCCTCGTGTTGGTATTGTGTATCATCACCCACTCGTGTTGGTATTGTGTATCATCACCCCCTCGTGTTGGTATTGTATATCATCACCCCCTCGTGTTGGTATTGTGTATCATCACCCCCTCGTGTTGGTATTGTGTATCATCACCCCCTCGTGTTGGTATTGTGTATCATCACCCCCTCGTGTTGGTATTGTGTATCATCACCCCCTCGTGTTGGTATTGTGTATCATCACCCCCCTCGTGTTGGTATTGTGTATCATCACCCCCTCGTGTTGGTATTGTGTATCATTACCCCCTCGTGTTGGTATTGTGTATCATCACCCCCTCGTGTTGGTATTGTATATCATCATCCCCTCGTGTTGGTATTGTGTATCATCACCCCCTCGTGTTGGTATTGTGTATCATCACCCCCTCGTGTTGGTATTGTGTATCATCATCCCCTCGTGTTGGTATTGTGTATCATCACCCCCTCGTGTTGGTATTGTATATCATCATCCCCTCGTGTTGGTATTGTGTATCATCACCCCCTCGTGTTGGTATTGTGTATCATCACCCCCTCGTGTTGGTATTGTGTATCATCACCCCTCGTGTTGGTATTGTGTATCATCACCCCCTCGTGTTGGTATTGTATATCATCATCCCCTCGTGTTGGTATTGTGTATCATCACCCCCTCGTGTTGGTATTGTGTATCATCACCCCCTCGTGTTGGTATTGTGTATCATCATCCCCTCGTGTTGGTATTGTGTATCATCACCCCCTCGTGTTGGTATTGTGTATCATCACCCCTCGTGTTGGTATTGTGTATCATCACCCCCTGGTGTTGGTATTGTATATCATCATCCCCTCGTGTTGGTATTGTGTATCATCACCCCCTCGTGTTGGTATTGTGTATCACCACCCCCTCGTGTTGGTATTGTGTATCACCACCCCCTCGTGTTGGTATTATATATCATCACCCCATTGTGTTGGTATTGTGTATCATCACCCCCTCGTGTTGGTATTGTGTATCATCACCCCCTCGTGTTGGTATTGTGTATCATCACCCCCTCGTGTTGGTATTGTGTATCATCACCCCCTCGTGTTGGTATTGTGTATCATCACCCCCTCGTGTTGGTATTGTGTATCATCACCCCCTCGTGTTGGTATTGTGTATCATCATCCCCTCGTGTTGGTATTGTGTATCATCACCCCCTCGTGTTGGTATTGTGTATCATCACCCCCTCGTGTTGGTATTGTGTATCATCACCCCCTCGTGTTGGTATTGTGTATCATCACCCCCTCGTGTTGGTATTGTGTATCATCACCCAATCGTGTTGGTATTGTGTATCATCACCCCCTCGTGTTGGTATTGTGTATCATCACCCCCTCGTGTTGGTATTGTGTATCATCACCCCCTCGTGTTGGTATTGTATATCATCACCCCCTCGTGTTGGTATTGTATATCATCACCCCCTCGTGTTGGTATTGTGTATCATCACCCCCTCGTGTTGGTATTGTGTATCACCCCCTCGTGTTGGTATTGTGTATCATCACCCCCTCGTGTTGGTATTGTGTATCATCACCCAATCGTGTTGGTATTGTGTATCATCACCCCCTCGTGTTGGTATTGTGTATCATCACCCCCTCGTGTTGGTATTGTGTATCATCACCCCCTCGTGTTGGTATTGTATATCATCACCCCCTCGTGTTGGTATTGTATATCATCACCCCCTCGTGTTGGTATTGTGTATCATCACCCCCTCGTGTTGGTATTGTGTATCATCACCCCCTCGTGTTGGTATTGTATATCACCACCCCCTCGTGTTGGTATTGTATATCACCCCCCCTCGTGTTGGTATTGTATATCATCACCCCCTCGTGTTGGTATTGTATATCATCACCCCCTCGTGTTAGTATTGTGTATCATCACCCCCTCGTGTTGGTATTGTGTATCATCACCCCCTCGTGTTGGTATTGTGTATCATCACCCCCTCGTGTTGGTATTGTGTATCATCACCCCCTCGTGTTGGTATTGCGTATCACCCCCTCGTGTTGGTATTGTGTATCATCACCCCCTCGTGTTGGTATTGTATATCATCACCCCTCGTGTTGGTATTGTATATCACCCCTCGTGTTGGTATTGTATATCATCACCCCCTCGTGTTGGTATTGTATATCATCACCCCTCGTGTTTGTATTGTATATCATCACCCCTCGTGTTGGTATTGTATATCACCCCTCGTATTGGTATTGTATATCATCACCCCTCGTGTTGGTATTGTATATCACCCCTCGTGTTAGTATTGTGTATCATCATCCCCTCGTGTTTGTATTGTGTATCATCACCCCCTCGTGTCGGTATTGTATATCATCACCCCCTCGTGTTGGTATTGTATATCATCACCCCCTCATGTTGGTATTGTGTATCATCACCCCCTCGTGTTGGTATTGTGTATCATCACCCCCTCGTGTTGGTATTGTATATCATCACCCCCTCGTGTTGGTATTGTATATCACCCCTCGTGTTGGTATTGTATATCACCCCTCGTGTTGGTATTGTATATCATCACCCCCTCGTGTTGGTATTGTATATCATCAACCCCTCGTGTTGGTATTGTATATCATCACCCCCTCGTGTTGGTATTGTATATCATCACCCCTCGTATTGGTATTGTATATCACCCCTCGTGTTGGTATTGTATATCACCAACGTAGTGAAAATACATAGTGGAAACACAAACTGGTTACATATCAACAAAACTACCATGATTTTAGGAAATGTTAGATGAAATTTCCGTGTACTTCGCCCATTTTCTGATTCTCGTCCCTTTTCCTCGGTTGGTTTAAAAAGTTAGGTGAGCAAACACCAGGGAATATTTATTAAAGAACGTTACGGTCCTTAGAACTGATCAAGGTCAGAGGACCGAAACGTTTTCTAATAAATATGTGCTGGTGCTTGCTTACTCGGGAACATAAGTATCGTTGTGCTAGGCACAACGATGCTTATGTTCCCGAGGTCACAACTCGTTTAACATGTTGTCCCGATTCATTTCAGATTGGCCAATGCTAAATGTCCTGAGCTCCAATCTTGTACCAGACTGGTTACTGATGATGGTATCTGATCCCAGTCTGGATTAATAGTTCCTGATTTCCGATCCCAATCTTGAATAATAATGGCTCACCGCTCCGAATCTGGTTAATCATGAAGGAGCTCCGATCCCAACATCGTTAATCGTGAAGGAGCTCCGATCCCAACTTGATTTAATGGTACTGTAGGTTTCCTCTCACCAATTGGTTGCTACATCCCTAAAAACATTATATTAATAAATTAAACCTAGGAGTAATATAGGTACCTGGGTGTTAGTCGAATGGTGTGGGTCGCATCCTGGGGACAAAATTAACCTAAATTTGCCCGGAATGTTCAGCATAACAAGTGGCTTTCTGTATAGTAGTATGACCCTGAAGTCATCTAGTCCTGTATACATTGTGCATGTGCTCGTAGAAATAAAGATTATTATATTTTTTAACAGCAGTAGTATTTAGGACATACGAAAGGTAAAGTGATCCACGCCAAGGAAAGTGCAGGCAATTAAAATCTTCCACAAGAAGTATTGGTTCGGGTATTGCTGTGGTATACAAAGAGTATGTTACAATTTATTCGGCGTATGTCACGTTCCCATATAGGCTGCCTCCCAACCAGCAAACAGGGTGCTAAGGGTTTAACGATCAATAGGGTACCTGTCGTTAAATCAGTACCTTGGTTCATTGTCCAATCACAGGCAAAGTTGAAGCAACATGGTTCACTTACGGAAAGCATTGGCAGACTTGCCTACCTGCTGGTTGAGTACGGTGCACTTTGGCTTCTGCTTTGCCATCTGTCACCTTCGTGTACATTTATTATTCTATCTGTACATAATGTACATATTTATATATAGTGGGTGAAGGCAAAATATGCATTATAGTCTACTGCCGAGTTTCTTTGCTCCAATTCCCATTACGACCAGGTCTCACAGGCCATTCAGTACCTGTGTTCGTAATAATTGCTAAACCTAATTACTGTAGGTTGTCTGAAGATAAGGGTTTTGAAGGAGAAATGTTCAAAGAGAAAACTAAATGCCACTTATCTAAATGAGCTCGTTATGCAGTACAATGGTGTGGAGTTTGGGTAAGTAGTCTGGAGGGGAATTGTATTGACATAGGCATCTCGTCGGTGTTATATACTTCTGATATACAAACAGTCTGGTGTTCAGGATATCTGTGAGCATTAGAAATACACTTTCACTGAAGGAGGCAGCTTGGTAAGGATGAAAAGACTGTAAAGAATGCAACCAGAGACAGAAAAACCAGCAACCTGCTGAGGTTTAACTTCTTTGAACTTACTGGAGAAAAGTTTCCCTCGACTTTCCCTGTATCCTCTGTCGCTTAAATAAATAAAATCAGTAAAAGACTTATGGTGTGTGGATTGCGAGACATGGTTAGTAGGCTGTGAAGAGAGAGGGTTAAAAGGTTAAAAGCGGGAAGAGGATGTAACTTTTATTAATGATTGTCAGGCTGATGAGAGTCTTCAAGCACTTCACCACGTTAGAGTTCACCTGGACGTTGATAACAGAATATAAATGAATCACATATATGTAAGATTAAAAGGCTTCTATTGTTTCTTCAACTGAAGGGAGAGGAAGCGGTGATGCAGTAGGTGCAAGAGATGGTGTAAGAGAGAAGCTGATTGTTGTGTGTTATAGTAGATTGTAAGGAGGTTGTATCTTCAACTCATTCATCATAATGGTCCTTAGGGATCACTGAACATTCACAACGAAGCGGGAAAGAAGAGAATGTAGAATTATTGAGTGGTAGAAGAGGAACGTACAGGAGGAATGTGCTGAGAAAGGCAGACAGAAAGCGAAGTAGTGGATTTCTGAAGTACTGGAGAAGACTCAGAAGAGGATGGCCTGGAGTAGATCTCCGCTTCTATAAACTGAGAAGCAGAGAAAGCAGACTGTGTAGGTTGTTGAATCTCAAACTGAAGTAGGATCAGATTTACTGCGTACATAAAAGTGAAAATGAGGTGCCAGTATCGAATCGAAGTCGGGAAACGATGTGAGCATAAGATACTCTGGGTAAAACACCAGTTCCTTGTACATGATATATGCCTTTAGTGTACAGTAAGGGGATCTTGCGGTCCTTAAAAATTAAGGAATACAATATGTAGGAAGGGGAATATGCAGGATAATCCCAGCACAGTTTAGACATTTAAACCAGTTTAGACATTTAGATCTATATTCATTATCTACTGAACACAAATTTTGACTCTGGGTGCCAAAACTCAGTGATGTAACTCATGCTGGTAGCAGTCAGGTGAGGTAGTGTTCACCTGTTGAGCTGATCCTAGAGAAATAAACGAAATATCTTTTATTACATCAGAAGCATGAAAGACTGAGTCCACTCTCGGTAGCAATGTTGGTATATACACCCCAGCACCTAGAATGTTGCTTGAAGAAAAAAACATGTTAATGGTACATAACGACAACTTTATAAATAAGTTACATGTGCCATACTTAGGTATAATTATTTCCGACATGTTTCACCTTTACAGGTGGATTCTTTAGTCTAATACAGAAAATATGATAGTGGAAACGGTAGAAGCGGAGGTAATTTTGAAGTGATCAGTCCCTCAGGTTGTGACTGTCTCCAGTGTTTTAATGTCTTGTATTAGACTGAAGAAGCCTGTTGTACAGGCGAAACGCTTCGGTAATAAATATCTGAGTTTCGCATTTATCTTATTCAGTTGCTGAAACACCGTGAAACACTTAAAGTAACACTGTGAGACTCACTGTAACACTGTGAGATTCGCTATAACACTCACTGTAATACTAAGACTCACTGCAACATCGTGAAACTCACTGTAACACTGTGAAACTCACTGTAACACACACTCGCTGTAACACTATCACTGTAACACTGAGACTCACTGCAACACTGTGAAACTCACTGTAACACTGTTACTGAGAGTGCTACAGTAACACTGTCACGGAGACATCATATACATCATGCATTGTGATGCCGGAAGTGTCAGGCTGTAACTCTCACAATGTCTTCCCATCCTTACTGTATCTTCCTAGGTGGCACCTCACCTGTCATCATTCTGGCACCTCACCTGCCGTCACTCTGATACCTCACCTGCCATCATTCTGACACCTCACCTGCCATTATTCTGGCACCTCACCTGCCATCACTCTGGCATTATTATTATTATTATTATTATTATTATTATTATTAAAATGTTAATAACATTACTTAGCTCTTAATTTTCATAGTCCTTCAAATTTTTCGTACAAGTTGTAACCAAGAAGCAGCAGACATGGTAGTAACTGTCATGGCAGTAACTGTCATGGTAGTAATAATCATCGTAGTAATCATTGTAGTAACTGTCATGGTAGTAACTGTCATGGTAGTAACAATCATCGTAGTAATCATCGTAGTAACTGTCATGGTAGTAACTGTCATGGTAGTAACAATCATCGTAGTAATCATTGTAGTAACTGTCATGGTAGTAACTGTCATGGTAGTAACAATCATCGTAGTAACAATCATTGTAGTAACTGTCATGGTAGTAACAATTATCGTAGTAATAATCATTGTAGTAACTGTCATGGTAGTAACTGTCATGGTAGTAACAATCATCGTAGTAATCATTGTAGTAACTGTCATGGTAGTAATTGTCATGGTAGTAACAATCATCGTAGTAACAATCATTGTAGTAACTGTCATGGTAGTAACAATTATCGTAGTAATAATCATTGTAGTAACTGTCATGGTAGTAATAATCATTGTAGTAACTGCCATGGTAGTAACAATTATCGTAGTAATAATCATTGTAGTAACTGTCATGGTAGTAACAATTATCGTAGTAATAATCATTGTAGTAACTGTCATGGTAGTAATCATCGTAGTAATAATCATTGTACTAACAATCATTGTAGTAATAATAATTGCATTAATAGTCACTGAAGTGGCAATTATAAAAAAATTGGCTAAAGGTTTCCAGTAAACTGAAGTTTGAATTAAAAAATATATATGATTGGGAAGCAAGGTGAGCAGAGGAGGTCGCGAACCTCTCCAAGACTGAAGTTCAGTTAATCCAAGATAAATCCTCAGCAGTTTGATACCTCGTCAACTAAGGGTGATTGTCCTGCTCTACAACTCTAAAACATAGGTTCCCATAAATTGGGTTAAAAAAAACACTACGACATATTCAGTAGAAAACTTTTCTGTCCTGGGAACTTGATCAAGGTCCCAGGACCAGACGTTTTCTAATAAATGTCCTGGTGTTTGTTCAAGCGTCTTTTTAAACCTCCAAAGTACACAGGGTGTGTTTGGAGGTAGTGTAAAGTCATGAGAGAACTGTTCTCTGTGCACCCCATTGCACATTATCATCGACAAAGAAATTTTTTGACAAACAGAAGTGTCCTGAGGTATTCCTCAGAGCAGTTGTCTCCACAAGCAGCCTCTGGCTAACGACCATGGTTGACACAGCGTGAAAACTGTTACCTACGCGACAATAGCTGGAAAAATAAATTGTTTATCCAACTTGCTGAGCTCTATCTATGCAGCACAGACACTATTGCACCATGCAGGCTCCAGCATGACCCAAGCCGAAAATCCCATTAGTGCACTGTGCTACGCTGATGGCTTGATGGCGCCAACAACATGCAGCAGCTGGAGTCCAACACATAGGCAGTCCAGGAATGGAAACTCCCTGGACACTGTCCATTACTGCAAACTGAGTCAGCGACAATTCAGCAAGCTTCAGCAAGCAAAACGTTACCTGTGTTAATGTTGGTAGAATTACAGACAATATGTTAAGTAAAAGGACACAAGTGCAACTAATGCCATATTTTATTGTGGCAACGTTCCGCTGTTCTTGAGCTTTATCAGGCCGTAACGGCTTGGCAAAGCTTCTGGAGAGCGAAACGTTGCCACAATAAAATGTCACATTGATTGTACTTGTGTCTTTTTACTTAGCAGAATGTTACCTGGTCTCCAGCCACTATGACACACCCAACCATTGGACTATTTAAAAGGAGTCACATTTATATTAAATATCAACGGAATGCAAACCTTATTTGTATCCAAGGTAACATTTATAACTCCTGACGCGATTCAATCACCCACACAAATGATTATAATCATAACCATAATTCTAGAAGCTATGCACATTTGACCAACGCTTTGGTCAGATGATCAAAAGCTCCGGCTGCGGGTCATCATATGACCAAGACCCAAGGAAACACTTGTTCTATTTCCTGACGAACCTTACCTAACCTAACCTGCTTGAATGTACATATTTAACGTTTCCAGGGATCATCGTTCCCGTTCCCATCACAGATTATACTTCTCCTGTGACTTGATCATATGAACAGCCCGGAAATTTAACGTGTGAGGATTTATGAGACCCGAAGATTGGAGGAACAGAGAAAATCACTTTTGAAGAATTAGACACTTGTACGACATCTGGGTGCCTTCATTTGTAGACGTTTCGCCTTCCGGTGCCTGCCGAAACGTCTGCAAATAAAGATACCTAGATATTATACATGTGCCTAATTCTTCATCACGTCGTACAATATCAGTTCTGTACATGGATTGTGACTGGGGTGGCCCCGTCATGGCTGCCAGCTAATGTACGTAATTAGTCAACATATATTCATTTCGAGGTTCCCATTGTCAAATTCCCAACTCTTCTTCAAACTGATCTGCTGCCATTTTCTTTTAGTTTAGGTCATATAAAAGTGAATATTTAATCACAAATACGGAAATTCGATAAAAACGGCCACGAAAACTTCTATCAGCGCGATGGATGAGTGTAACCTTCTATCAACACGGTGGATGAGTGTAACCTATCAACGCGATGGATGAGTGTAACCTTCTATCAACGCGATGGATGAGTGTAACCTTCTATCAACGCGATGGATGAGTGTAACCTTCTATCAACACGGTGGATGAGCGTAACCTTCTATCAACACGGTGGATGAGCGTAACCTTCTATCAACACGGTGGATGAGCGTAACCTTCTATCAACACAATGGATGAGCTTAACCTTCTATCAACACTGTGGATGAGCGTAACCTTCTATCAACACGATGGATGAGCGTAACCTTCTATCAACACGGTGGGTGAGCGTAACCTTCTATCAACGCGATGGATGAGCGTAACCTTCTATCAACACGATGGATGAGCGTAACCAGGGAAGGTTCAACTCTGCCTGAGAGAACATGATGGTACTAGACAGAGCTGCCATGCTCTGTCAACTACACTTTCTCACATGTGGTCCAGTATGTGTGTGTATACGAAAGATCTGAGATTCAGGGTATAATTGCATACTTGTACTTAAAAATCTGTTATAATCTCAAGTACGACACTTGCTTAAAATTTCCAGTATTCCATTAACAAGTATATGGTAATCTGACATACCAGATTGACTGTGTTCCTGTGTGTCCCTGTGTGCTCCTCGGTAACTGAATAAATACATAGCGCTCCAAAAGCCACCATAAGACTACGTACTTCAGTCTTACGCTACCATCCATACGATGGATATGGTAAACAATGTTAAATATATGGTTTAGTGTCAGTTTTTCATCACATTTATTGGCTTTCTGTCTCCCCCCATTACGTTGGCTTTGATAATGCCATATAGCCCATAATCAAATATAACTTAAATGCAAGACAATATAATACATGGCGACAATCAAGGCAACATATTTCTTTTACTTGAGTAGTTTCTCTAACACATTTACAATTGAAACATTTTCGTAAAGTCCCAACTGGTGTAAATCAACTATCATCTTTAAATAAATCATATAAATTTTCCTTAAAAATTATTAGGTCTGCCCTTGTAACAATCATCGTAGTGTAAATTATTAAATGTATCATGTGCCTCAAGTTGCTGTCGCCGTCACAACTTCAGGGAACTGTCTCTCAAACTGTTAAGCTGCTTAATTCTGCTTATAGCGGTTCGACTACTGGGTATCACTAGCACCGTGTTGGGAGGCAAATTGGATGCTACTAGCCAAGAATAGTTTAATCCCTAAAATAGAGATTGAAGTAAACTCTCAGTGTACATATTCAGAGATGCGCTAAGATAGCAGTAAACAAGTGATATCACAATATGCAAAACAACCACTGTGAAAAAATAAAGAAGTTCTAAGCCCTTTCGTAAGTTCTCACATTATCAGGTCCTTGATAATGTGAGAAATCACGAAAGCACTAGAAACTTCACTGTTCTTTTTTTTTCACAGTGGTTGATATGCCAGAAATATACACCTCTTGGAGTAGACATACCCGTCCAGGACAGTCTCTTAACCACTGCTCAAACTGCTAAACTATTATAGTTAATCTTCGACAAGCGCTGTTAATCTTGTACATAAATAATTACAGACAAAATAGATTCAGACACTATTTACAGTAACTTTAGCTTAGCCACGAACTCAATATGCTCAAGAAAAGTGTATTACCCTTGCTTTTAAAAACTCAGTTAAAGCAAAATTAGGGTAGTTAGCTCGAGAGTTTTGAAGAGCACCTGAGTTCGATTATATAATTAACTCGCCTTTATTGGGAGCTCATTATGTACTGTAATAGTAGATGAATGGTTCAGAGAACCGACATGTTGATAAATTAGACACATGTGCAACTCTTGGGTATCTTTATTGAGGAAACGTTTCGCCACACAGTGGCTTCATCAGTCCATGGACTGATGAAGCCACTGTGTGGCGAAACGTTTCCTCAATAAAGATACCCAAGAGTTGCACATGTGTCTAATTTATCAACATGTCGGTTCTCTGAACCATTCATCTACAAACCTGTCAGACACTGCATCTTCTTGGGATCTTAATACTTGGGAATTCTTCGCTTGCCTAATTCTTGGGCACGACCTACTTCAACATTGAACAAGTGTTACACTGCCTCTGACTGCTTCACCTCTCCTGCCAACGGTTTATAAGCTCCTTCTTAGCACGTATGCCGTATTCTATTCAAGATTGATGGACTGACCACATCGACTCAAGGTTGAGGGACTGATTACCTCATTCTCCTCCTATTCTTCTAGATTCTCCTTTGTATGGACTGATGAAGCCACTGTGTGGCGAAACGTTTCCTCAATAAAGATACCCAAGAGTTGCACATGTGTCTAATTTATCAACATGTACTGTAATAGAAATATTTTAAATAATATACTATATATTTACTATTCATATATTGAGATGGGGAACACACACACACACACACACACACACACACACACACACACACACACACACACACACACACACACACACAGGGACCAGGTAATCAGGCTGCGGAAGGGAGAAGAGATAAGAAATCAAGAGGAGGTATGGGAGGAGCTCATCGCAAGAGGTGTTTTCAGTGCAGACGGAAAGGTTTCCAGCACATTGGGATGTTAGGGTACACCAACAAGTGCTGGACACACTACACACTACCCAGGAGGACGTGAAGAAAGTGCTAAGTGAGCTAGATCCACTATTTAGACAAATACCTGTACATCTGCTCGTTATTGCAAATGTCTAATCAGCGCCTAAAAGCATTCACATATGGTCAATAGGTTCAATTGTTGTTTAGACCTAACATCAGAATGGGGAAGAAATGTTATTTATCTATGTGACTTTGACAGTAGAAGGATTGTTGCTGCCAAATGCTGTGGCTTGAGTATCTCAGAACCTGCTGATCTCTTGGGATTTTCAAGCGCAATAATTTCTATAGTTTATCGAGAATGGTGTGAAAAATGTAAAACATCCGACAAAACAGCAGTTTTGTGGGTAAAAACACCTAGTTAATTAATGAGCGAGGACAGGGAGAGTGCCCAGACTTGTTCAAACTGAAAGAAAGGCGACAGTTACTCAAATAACCATGTGTTACAACATTGGTATACAGAAAATCATTTTTGAAGGAGCAACACCGACTCTTGAAGTGGATGGGCTACAGCAGCAGAAGACCACACCTATTTCCACTCCTGTCAGCTAAGAACAGAAAATAGAGGCTACAGTGGGCACAATCTCACCAAAATTGGACAGGTGAAGATTGGAAAACCGTCACTAGTATGACGAATCACGATTTCTACTGCGACATGCAGAGGGTAGAGTCAGAATTTGGCGTTAATCTGTAGGATGTGGTGGAAGAGGAGTCACAGCATGAATGTATAGCCCACAAATCTGCAGCAACTGCCTGACGCTATCATGTCAACATGGACTAGAATCTCTAAAGAATGTTTCCAGCACCTTGTTGAAGCCATTCTATGATTCAGGCTATTATGGGGGCAAAGAGGGGGGAAGGCTTTATCCAGTACAGAAGGGTGTACCTAATAAAGTGGCCACTGATGTGTATACGTACGTTATCTTTGTCCGGTGGACGTTACTCCTAAGTTCCTCAAAGACAATCTAAGATTAATTGCATGAGGAGGACCTTCTTAGCTTATTATGAAAATTACGGGACAGTGATCTTGTGTGATGACGGGTCAATAGCTTGTTAACAGCATCTAAATATTTGTGTTATTACTTAAAATGGCGAGGTCTTGACTCAAGATTAGCGTCCATGGTGGAACACTAGGCTTCTCAACGCTGGTCTGCGACTGATAAGATGCAACGCGTATATTAAATCATAGAGACGCTTGCTGTAATTTGAAGAGGTTTAACATTCCTGTTAATTAAACGCAGGGACGAAAACCATCTCACACTGTCGGAAATAAACGGAAAAGAAGTTGAACACCGCTGTAAGTTAAGGGAATCTTGAACAGCTGCATTATAAAATATATGAAGGCCGCAGGAGCAGGCACACAATGTTACTTTGCAATTTCCTGAAGGACGAGACAAGTTAATCTTACGTGTGATAAACAGATCTCCAAATTTAGAAAACGGCCACAGTAAACTTATTTGGAACAAAAATGTAAAGGCTTCTAGACACGAAAATGGAATTATAATCGAATACTTTTATTACGCTGAACTGACTGAAATAACTCGACTGGAATTCCTGAGTCTTGCGACTTTTAAGAGCTGGTACAGGAATACAAACTATCAACTGCAAGGAGTAAGATATTTGAACCGGCAGACAGGAAAACGCTAATACAAAAGCCACACATTACTGAGAAGATTTATAAAAACAATAGGAAAGTAACGATGATGTTAAGGTTGTAGGTAATGAGTAGATGAATGGTTCAGAGAACCGACACGTTGATAAATTAGACACGTGTGCAACACTTGGGTATTTTTATTAAGGAAACGTTTCGCCACACAGTGGCTTCATCTGTCCATACAAAGGAGAGCGTAGTCACCAGTCTACACTACATTAAGGTATCAGCTGGCTAGCGTTGATTACGGTAGTCCAGCTAGGTGTCAGCTATAAGAACATAAGAAAGAAGGAGCACTGCAGCAGGCCTACTGGCCCATACGAGGCAGGTCCAAGTCACCTTCTGGCCTAAACCAATGACGCACCCAATCAGATCAGGTTACATCCACTTAAGGAAGGAGCACGGCATCAGATCTATTAGCACAAGCTAGTCAGGTTCAACTCACACCCACTCATGTATTTATCTAACCTATTTTTAAAACTACAGCTTTTATAACTGTACTCGGGAGTTTGTTCCACTCATCCACAACTCTAATACTAAACCAGTGCTTTCCTATATCCTTCCTGAATCTGATTTTTTCCAACTTGAAACCATTGCTGCGAGTCCTGTCTTGGTTAGATATTTTTAGCACGCTATTGAAATTTCCTTTATTTATTCCTGTTTTCCATTTATACACCTCGATCATATCCCCCCTAATTCTACGCCTTTCGAGAGAGTGCAGATTCAGGGCCCTCAGTCTATCCTCATAGGGAAGATTTCTGATACATGGGATCATCTTTGTCATCCTCCTCTGTACGTTTTCCAGAGCATTTATATCCATTCTGTAATACAGTGACCAGAACTGTGCAGCATAATCTAAATGAGGCCTAACCAAAGATATATGGAGTTGAACAACAACCTGAGGACTTCTATCATTTATATTGATACGAAGCCAAGGATTCTGTTAGCTTTATTGCGAACACTAATGCACTGTTGTCTTGGTTTCAGATTACTGCTAACCAGAACTCCCAAATCCTTTTTGCAATCCATAATATTAAGATCTACATTATTTAGTTTATATGTGGCACAGTTATTTTATTGTCAATGTTTAGAACTTTGCGTTTGTCTATATTAAACTGCATCTGTCACTTCTCCAACCACTACATCAGTCTATTCAAACCTTCCTGGAGTGCTCTAATGTCCTAATTAAAATGAATTAGGCGACCTGTTTTGGTGTCATCGGCAAACTTGCTTATGTCGCTATTTATTCCCTCATTAATGTCGTTTATATAAATTGTGAACAACAAAGGACCCAACACTGATCCTTGTGCTACACCACTCGTGACGTGCCCCACTCTGATTTCTCCCCATTGATGGAAACTCTCTGCTGCCTATCTGTCACTCACGCCTCTACCCAGGAAAAAAATTCTCCTATTCCGTGTACCTTAATTTTCCTCAGTAGCCTCTGATGTGGGACTCTATCAAAAGCCTTACTGAAGTCCATATACACAATATCATATTCATTACCATGATCTACCTCCTCAAATACCTTAGTGAAAAAAGTTAGTAAATTCATTAGGCAGCAACGCCCCTTTGTAAAAATGTGTATAAATGGTTTAGAAAACCAATTAAATCGGTTTTCGAAACCATTTATACGCATCCTGTCAGACAGCAACATCTTGGGATCCTGATGACGGGATTTCTCCAAATCTATCTAATCTATAAACACAGCCTATGTCTACTATGTCTACTCGGCTTGTGACTCCGCCTACCACTGCCCCACCTCATCTGTCATCAGTATATTAGCCTCATCTTAGCGAATATACTGTACTTTTGTGAAGATTGTTGGACTGAACCCAGCGACTCTGGGCTGAGGGACTTATTACCTCAAACTCCTTCTCCTTCTTTTTTTTTTACACAGGGATTGACAAGGTTAGGTTAAGGAATCCTGGGGATGAATGATCTCAGATGGAGTGATGTTCTGGAGAAGGGTACAGCCAGAGTGAAGTTGCTGCTGACTGCCCGTCTTGTGGTATAGAAGCTTGCTTCACGCTGTCCTCAAATTGGATCCAAGTGTGGTACTTTGACAATATTGAGACGTCTTGCTCTGTTCTCTACTGTCAAGCAGTCGCAGATGAGATGGGGGGGCAGGCAAACCAAAAAAGTGGAGCATACTCAAGGTGTGAGCAAACTTGCGCCTCGTACAGAATCTTGCAACCCCTACTATCGAGCAAATGTGACATATGTCGAAGTGCTGTAAGCTTCCTGGCTGCCTTGTGTGCAAGATTTACAACGTGATTTTTCATGGTTAGTTTGGAGTCAGATTGCACCCCAAGCATATCAACTTCTTTCCCAGGTGCCAACACCCTCCCATTCATTCTTACTACTGCACCGGCATTACCATCTTGGTGCCTATAGATCATCATTTGTCTTTTCAAGTGCAAACTGGCCTCTCTCTCTCTCTTTCTCTCTTTCTCTCTCTGCATTGGACTGAAGAAGCCACTGCATGCTGAAATGTTTCCAGAATAGAGATTCCCAAATGTTGCACAAGTGTCTTATTTATCAACAGGTACCACCTAGGTAGCGTTGATATGGGTACCCTAACTAGGGACTACCTAGTTAATTAACTAGTTAATTGATGATGGCTGCCACTAAGATCATTTTTCATCCCTTTGTAAACGCTACCCATATGTCTGAATATTCCTCTGGAAAAAAAAGCCTTAGTATTCTTCTGGAAAAAAACCCTCAGTATTCCTCTGGAAAAGAAATGTCTTTATATTCCCCTGAAAAAAATGTTTAAATATTTCCCTGGAAAAAGTCTTAATATTCATCTGGAAAAATCATAATATTCTTCTGGAAAAAAAGTCTTAATATTCCTCTGGAAAAAAACCTTAATATTCCTCTGAGAATAAATGATATAGCAAAAATGACCTTAAGTGTTAGAATAGACTAGTAAAACACTTTGAGTAAGATGAGCATTAGAAGGTCACCTTATCAGTAATGATATTTTATATTTTAACAGAGATGTCCAAAGAGAGAGAAAAAGAAAAGGTAAGAAAACTTAGCTTCTCCCCCCCCCCCCTGCAACTTTATAAAAATAAGGTTGAACATCTAAATGGTATACAATACCGACAGATAGTTCCTGACTATGGAACTGAACTTCTCCAGGCCGAGGGACTGACAACCTCAAATTCTACGACTTCAAGGGTGATGGACTGATTACATCGTCTTCACATCTCTACTGTTCCTGCCTACTTTCTGTATTCGACTGAAGAAGCCTACTGTGTAGGTGAAACGTTTCGGAATAAAGTTGCCTAACTGTTGCATATGTGTCTTATCTATCAAAAATAAGGTTGCAAAGGGAAGAATAACCAGTCATAAGGGCTTCGTCTTTATATTTCGTCCTGAGGTTTAGAAAAAGGTTACTGCTCTTACTTAACTCCGGACAGCTTGATGATCATAGAAATGCTAATCATCTTTTGTAATCATACAAGATGTCAAGGGACTTTATAATTCTGAAGGTTGAGATCGGGGAATCATAGAGAAGGAGTACAGATCGGGGAATCATAGAGGAGGAGTACAGATCGGGGAATCATAGAGGAGGAGTACAGATCGGGGAATCATAGAGGAGTACAGATCGGGGAATCATAGAGGAGGAGTACAGATCGGGGAATCATAGAGGAGGAGTACAGATCGGGGAATCATAGAGGAGGAGTACAGATAGGGGAATCATAGAGGAGGAGTACAGATCGGGGAATCATAGAGGAGGAGTACAGATCGGGGAATCATAGAGGAGGAGTACAGATCGGGGAATCATAGAGAAGGAGTACAGATCGGGGAATCATAGAGAAGGAGTACAGATCAGGGAATCATAGAGAAGAAGTACAGATCAGGGAATCATAGAGAAGGGGTACAGATCGGGGAATGCTAAATACGCCTTCAGCCTCGACAAAACCTGCTGAAGCCTAATGTTGTTTCGAAAATAAAAATACACGCTATGAAGGCATTGAAAAACTCGGGAGAAGACCCGTTAGGTCAATGGGCCCCAAGACGAGATGTTATATTCAGATTCAAATACTTTATTTCTTTTATGCAGCTTAAAGATAATGTAGTTTACGTGTAATAAAATATTGTTAGGCACAAAAGAAAGCCACTGACATGCAGTGCATTTTGGGATAATAGGTGTCACATGCATTTTCTAGATGACAAATGAGTCACTATAAATTGACTGACAACTAAGGCATTACGAATATACTTATACGAAGTAAAATGTTAATGCTGGAACCGCTTCTTCTATCTTGAAGTTGATGGAAGGTGAATGAAGGAAGGTTGAACAGCTATGGATCATCATGGACCAAACTGACTTCGTCTTAACCCTATGTTCCAAAAATTTGCTCATGTTAGTAGCAGCAGCTGTGGGACTATAGTGTGAAAAGTATCGTCCCGACGTACCTCAGTTTTAATGATAATAATATCTTTATTTATACAAGTACATGTACAAGGTATACAGGCCTAGTTGACATTAATGACATACTACTATATAGAAAGCCCCTTGTTATGCTGAGCATTTCGGGCAAATTACGTCAGTTTTGTACCAGGATGCGACCCACATCAGTCGACTAACACCCAGGTACCCATTTTACTGATAGATGAACATAGACAACCGGTGTAAGGAAACACGCCCAATGTTTCTACCCTCGCCGGGAATCGAACCCGGAGCCTCTCCGTGTGAAGCGAGGGCTTTAGCCACCAGGCCACGGATTTTCCTTGTGGAATTCAAACTTCCTCAAACCATATTCGATTGAAGAGATGTAATAAGAAGTCGAGGTCAAGAGTATAAGAACATAGTGTCGTGCCGTAGGTTACACCAGGACAATAATGAAGCAAGTTCAGTAAATATAAATAGAACATTAAAAGTTCATATATGTGAAAAGTAAATAGGTTCATCTAAGTGAAAAGTAAATAGGTTCATCTAAGTGAAAAGTAAATAGGTTCATCTAAGTGAAAAGTAAATAGGTTCATCTAAGTGAAAAGTAAATAGGTTAATCTATGTGAGTAGTAAATAGGTTAATCTATGTGAGTAGTAAATAGGTTAATCTATGTGAGTAGTAAATAGGTTCATCTATGTGAGTAGTAAATAGGTTCATCTATGTGAGTAGTAAATAGGTTCATCTATGTGAGTAGTAAATAGGTTCATCTATGTGAGAAGTAAAACCCAGTCGAGTAGATTCCTGTAATAATCTAGACGAGTAAAGTGACGTCATTTTGCGCTTCCTACTTTGCCTAGCTCTGCTAAATCCTCTTAGGCAACATGGAAAGAAGTGGACTCAGGAAAGTATCTCTCTGCTAATTTCCGGAGCATTTTTTTCACACGGCACCCAAGTGGTGGTGTGCTGAGTGCTTCATTTTGAAAAAAGTTAGTGCCCAGTAGTAATTAATTGGCCTAAGAGGAACACTAGACAAGGATGGCTCATTGAGCTCAGCCTGACGCTCGCCAAGAGACGTATTTAGGATATATTTTTTCCTGAGATACATGGTATAGCATCATAACTAGTGCAGAAGACAAATGTAATGAGATGAAATAACTCTTAGGAGAGGAAACGGTGGAGAAGTACATGGAAAGTCTCCAGCCGGTGGGGTCAAACTAACACCAAGAGCCGAGACGAGGGTTGAAAAGGAAGGACGAGAGGAAAATGGTTTATCATGGAGACAACTTATCATCTCTAATCAAAATCCAGTGCAACAGAAGCTGAGGAAACACAGATACCAATACATAAAAGAGTACTACTTCCAGGGTTTACCTGAATTTTAATTCTCAGCATTTAAGGCATAAACTAAGCAAAACTATAAGAAAAATTCGAATTGGTCACTGCCGTAGTCGTAGTGGGAATACCCCCCCCCCCTCCAACACAAAAGAAAATGCATGTCAAACTCGATACAGAAGAGTGAATCAGGACTTGAGTTACCGTCGCCTCTTATTCCCCAAGCCTTGTATAACCTCTATGGGTTTAAGTACTTTCTCGTTAATATAACAGTAACAATAAGTCAAACGTGAAACTTGGGATTTTGAACGTCTAAACATATCAAGTGGGAAGGAAAGGAAAAAAAAGAATGCAACAAATTGTACTAAGTTTCTATATAAACACGACCTGACGCGTGATGCAGTAGAATTATATGTATTATAAGTAGAGCTATATATATACAGTAGACCGTTATTTAACACGGTAGTTACGTTCCTGAAAACACCGTGTCAGGTAAAAACCGTGTTAGATGAACTGAAGAACTTATGGGAAAAATAGGGTTACGTTCCTGAGAGCCCAAAAAAAAGTCAAACAACTTTTTTTTAGGCCTCCACATCTTGCAAAAATAAGTGTATGTGTAATTGTAGTTCATTGTTGTGATGTATTATGTTGTTTTTACTGCTTAAGACTACAAATGTAACAGAAATAATAGTATTTCTTACCTTAAATTGTGGGTGCTGGTGTTTGTGGATGATTGTGAAGAGAGCGGAGAGTTATGCTGTGGTGCTACTGGGCTGAGGTGGATGGTAGAGGTTCTGGTACTGAAGTTGATGGTTGTACTGGAGTGTCTAACTTTGTCATTCAGTCAATCAAGTCATTCAGTAAGTCAGTCAAGTCATTCAGTAAGTCAGTCAAGTTATTCAGTAAGTCAGTCAAGTTATTCAGTAAGTCAGTCAAGTTATTCAGTAAGTCAGTCAAGTTATTCAGTAAGTCAGTCAAGTTATTCAGTAAGTCAGTCAATTCATTCAGTAAGTCAGTCAATTCATTCAGTAAGTCAGTCAATTCATTCAGTAAGTCAGTCAATTCATTCAGTAAGTCAGTCAATTCATTCAGTAAGTCAGTCAATTCATTCAGTAAGTCAGTCAATTCATTCAGTAAGTCAGTCAATTCATTCAGTAAGTCAGTCAATTCATTCAGTAAGTCAGTCAATTCATTCAGTAAGTCAGTCAATTCATTCAGTAAGTCAGTCAATTCATTCAGTAAGTCAGTCAATTCATTCAGTAAGTCAGTCAATTCATTCAGTAAGTCAGTCAATTCATTCAGTAAGTCAGTCAATTCATTCAGTAAGTCAATCAACTCATTAAGTCAGTCAAGTCATTCAGTAAGTCAGTAAATTTATTCATTAAGTAATTCAGTAAGTCAGTCAAGTCATTCAGTAAGCCGTCAGTCAGTCAGTCAGTCACACAAACTTAAGTTTACCTTTTTTTGTGTGTACAAAGTAATACTTCATTATGGCCACAGGATGTCTAATATCTTTGTTTCTTTCGTTAATTTTATACCTTAGATGTTTACACCTTTTCTTGCCACTTTGAGCAACACTGGTATGCTTACTGGGTGTCATGATTGCTTGGAAGATACAAGATATAGCAGTTAAAAGATCAAAACACAATACACAATCACAGCCCGAAATGCTATGCATAGTATAAGTGGCTTTGGCGTGCTGCTCTTATCTGTATTTTTTTTGTACCTCTGTATGTATGCTCAAATTGTTAATAAATAAAATCACAAGCTTGTAGCAGAGAAGTTGGACTGGACACATATGAAGTACGAATGCTGGGATGGTGGGGTGGGGTCGGGGGGGCTGGGGGGGCTGGGGGGGGCCCAGCTGAACCACAACAAGGCGGCCGCTTGAGGAAAAGGAAAGTTTTTTTTTTTTACCTTCCCGCAAACTGAACCATGTTAAATTCATCATACGACGTGTTACATAAAATTGTGCCGCAATTCTTCAATCGTGTTATACTCAAATCGTGCCAAATAAACTCGTGCTAAATAACGGTCTACTGTATATGATACATACATAAATATATTTATACATATATATATATATATTTATACATTATATATATATATATATATATATATATATATATATATATATATATATATATATATATATATATATATATTGTGCCGAATAGGTAAAACTGGTCAATTAGCAAAAACTCATTTAAAATTAAGTCCTTTTTTAAATTTTCTCTTAAACGTTTATATATATTTTTCATTTATGTTAATGTAAAAATTAATAATTTTTTACAAAAAGCACCTTAGAAAACTTACCTAACCTTATTATAACAAGCGCAATTTAATTTAGCCTAACCCAGCTAAATATATTTTAGATAAGTTTACAATAATTTAATAATAAACAAACACAATGAAATATATTTTTTCGTTTGGTTCAGAATGATATTTGCGAAATTATTACATACAGGCTCTGGTGGCCTGGTGGTTAACGCTCTCGCTTCACACGGTGAGGGCCTGGGTTCGATTCCCAGCCAGAGTAGAAACATTGGACGTGTTTCTTTCCACCTGTTGTCTATGTTCCCCATCAGTAAAATGGGTACCTGGGTGTTAGTCGACTGGTGTGGGTCGCATCCTGGGACACTGACCTAAGGAGGCCTGGTCACAGACCGGGCCGCGGGGGCGTTGACCCCCGGAACTCTCTCCAGATAAACGCAAATTTTTGCTTGCCTTATTCGGCAAAAAGAGCGTTGCTGTTTAAGCCAAAATCGTAAGTTTTATGTATTCGGCACGACATATATATATATATATATATATATATATATATATATATATATATATATATATATATATATATATATATATATAATATATATATATATATATATATATATATATATCTCACACACACCAGTAAAGTAATGATAGAGCATAAGGTCTAAACCTCGCTCTGTCACACAGTAATTCTAATCAAGTGTGCGTGAGTGAGACTGCTGGGGGATATGTCCACTCGCTTGCTTATGTGTGCATAAAGGTGGCTGCCACATCAACACCCGTGTTTTACATCGTAACAGAACTTCACACTTCATGGATTGGCCCGGGCAAAACATGATCATCAGAAAAAGGACAGGAACAGAAGAAAGTGTCATGAATCAGCACTTATCCATATAGAAGATACCATCACCCAGAACCAGAGAAGTTTCCAGTTAGCAAGACCTCTGTCTCACACGTTCCTCTCGTAACCTGCTGTCCAGACTTACGACATCGTAACAGTACAATTTCAAACAAATCAATGAACGGGTGGGGGTTTTAACGCATGGCAAGTCCTAAAATTGGCCTGTGATTTTAGGACTCGCTTGCCATGGGTTTAAACCCCACCCATTCCTTGATTTACTGATGCTTTCCGTGTACTCTAAGCAAACTCAAAAAATCTTGATCTCCAGTTTTACAATTTCACTTCTCAAAAATCTGGTATAAAGAACTTCACTGGGCTCAGATAGTACACTTTCTTTGTAAAATATGTCAAAGATTGTAAAAGAACAAATCCGGAGACAGGAAGACAAAACTGTGAGATTTTTTTAGGCAGATGTAAACAAGAGAAAAGTGGGAGATCAGAACTAAGATATCTTTCAAATTTTCTCTGTTCCATGCAATATTTCGTTGCAAGATAGACAAATAAATGATGTAAGGAATAGCAAAAACGTACAGTAAAGGCCACGTAAACAAATGATAGGTAAAATCAGGATCTAGTGGCAGCGGATAAAAGGCCTCTTCTCCTGCTTATGAAGCCGGAGAAGAGGAACCTGTAGTTAGGAGAGAGTAGACGGGTGATTCGAGTCCGCTTAAAATAGTGCAGCGTTGAATGATTGCGTCAAATGGTGGGAGACGTAAAGTGCTTCCCAACAATGAAGACTGTACGATCCCAGGTCAAATATAAGTGGAATCGAAATCTGTAGACAGACGAGTATGGTGAACATAAACTGGGATTCCACATTTCATTTTTCACGGGAAAAGGTAATTTTGATGTGATCACTGGAGATTCTTTGATGATAATGAAGAGCACTCGATCCTAAGAATTAGAATTGCTTTTCCTATCCTTGGATCGAATTTTCTTGCCTCACTGCCTCAAATACTCGAGGCATTGTATGATCCCCATTAATGTAATAATAATACAAGGTGGGGAACGAAACAGATGTAACAGGAGTGGTAGATAAGGGCTGATCCTGCCGGGATGGAACAGATATTTATGGAGATTTTTAGGATCTTGAGTTTTCATCACAATCATCATAGAGAGACGGTGGAGGAGGACCAGAGGCACTCTTGGGAAAGTAAGGAGAAAGGGAAAGCCAGGGAACTGCAGAAGTGATTGAGGAAGACTTGGCAAATTTTGTGAGCAAAGAAACAGAAAACTTAAAAAAAAGAGAGAGAAAGCAAGCAAGGAAGTGGAATTTTGAGGAGTAGAGGAAGAAGGCTAAGAAGAAAGCTCAGGTTGTTTAAGAGGAAGGGTCACTGATAAATTTCCACCGCTAGCACTCCAGCTGTGGCAAGACGATTGTGTAGGTTGTATAGTCAAGGTATCAGAGAACTGAGTAAAGGAGGCGAGGGAAGTTACTTGTAACTGTAACAGAATCCGAAGGGAAAGAGGTCTCTGAGGAGAGTATCTAAAATTGACTATACACAGAATATGTAAGAATAGGTTAGGGATTCATTTGGAATTTCGAGAGGAGACCAGAGCATTTCAAATCTTCGGAAAGCGGGCAGGTTATGGTTTAACTACACTAAATACCCTCTTGTGTTCTTTAAGAAGCACAAGGTACAAAAAAAGAAAAGGAGGGATGAGCTCCAGGATAATCTAGTCAACGCCGATAAGGCATTCTGCACAATACTGCCAGTATTTTGCTTGGAATTGTCGAAATTTACTCTAAAGTCAAGCAGTGACATACTAAACACTGTGAATAGGATATCAAGGCTCAGATATTTTCTTTGTCTATCGGAGGTCGGATATTGAAGCTCCTGTTCACAGTATATATCGAGATAAATCATCAGAGTGCTCATTAAATAGGCGTTGATGAACATTCATGTGAGGAGGGAAGACTGTCTCGCAACATGAATTAAAGTGAGCATGTCAGCGAACAGTAACAACGCAGCACCAGTAGTTTGCAAATGAGGCACATTTTTCTCTTGCAAAGCTTCATTAACACGCACAAGTTGCAACCCATCGTGCAGAGCATGGAAAGTAACGTTTGGGCGAGTTGAGGTTAAGATCGCTTAACTGACTTTATAATCAGTAATAATGGTGAAATTTCCGACACAGATGCAACTAATGTGACATTCTATGTCACACTAAAATGTCATATTAGTTGCATCTGTGTCATTTTCCTGACTTCATAATGGTCTTGTACGACTGCAGCTTCTCTGGACTGGAGTGCAAAGAACTTTGACCAAGTTTGGAGCAGCTTACATCTTTAAAAGGAGAACTTGAAATATGGCGTAGCTGACAAGTCGTTAAAAAAACACATAAAGCCCTAGGAGATCTTTATTAATATGGCATTTTACCTGCCTGGCAATACCTTTTGTAGGTTCAAGTGTTTTTTTTAACCATTTTTAACATGAAAGTTAACTTAAGGATGGGGAGACTTCCTAGGATTAAGGTGAGGCGGAGATCGATAAAGATTAAAAACTGCTTTGGAAGGAGTTAAAGTAGTCGAGGTGTGGAGAAGCCAGAGTCTTGGCCAAAGAAGGAGCAGATAAAACATTAACGCCTTCTGCTCACATCTGAAGGACCAGGGTTCGATCCCAGCACAAATCGAAACGTTGGGTATATTTTAATACAGTTATTGCCCCTGTTCACCGGCTTGTAGACGACTGTTGTGGGTCGCATCCTTGGGAAGAGGATCAAAGAACCCTATTCGAAATAAGCCAGGCATAGTGGTTTTACTGGGTTATCCTGGGTTACCAGCCTACAGAGTTAAATACCTGGATAAGATCAACTTCCCTAAAAAAAACCTCAGCTCTCCATATCATCACCCAACATCGAGTCTATCAAGGAAAGATATTAAACATACTGAAGTCTTCAGGAGTGGTATAAATGAATGACTAACACAGGACTTGTGATCAACCACACCACTGAAAAGGTTACGCCTATCATTCCCTTCACCTGACATCAAGCTTGATGCATCGTCCCACCGCATTCCCTCGTCATTCCAGACGCTACCCAAAAGTGGAAGCTTGCTGTCAACACAAGGTTCATTAAACCCATGAACTATGGATCATTCTTCAATGCTAGATGAGCCAGGTGATACTTGGATCAACACCGATCCCTGAGTTTTACCTTTATCCACCTACCAAAAACAACTTGTTGCCAACGATGGTCCACAACTCCAAAGGCTGGTTTAACTTTCAGATTAGTAGAAACGAAGAGTATACGAATCCTCTTGTACGGTAAATGTATGGGGCAGTGTTCAGCCTCTGTAGGCCAGGGCTACACTATGGAAACAAATGCACTCCAGTGCAGACATAAAATTGACAATGCTTGTAATCACCCACGACGACTCTTCCAAAAAAGTGCTTTCTTGTATCTTTTTCAATATCTAAATGTATATAGTCTGAAAACATATATTCAGAACTTGTATATGTCGTGCCGAATATGTAAAACTGGTCAATTAGCAAGAACTCATTTAAAATTAAGTCCTTTCTAAAATTTTCTCTTATACGTTCAAAGATATATTTTTTTCATTAATGTTAATGTAAAAAATTTTAATTTTGCTTCAAAAGAATCTTAAAAAACTTACCTAACCTTATTATAACAAGAACAATTTATTTTAGCCTAACCCAACTAAATATATTTTAGATGTGTTTACAATAATTTAATAGTGAACAAACACAGTGAAATATATTTTTTTCGTTAAGTTCAGAATGACTTTGGCGAAATTATTGCATACACAAATTTTCACTTGTCTTATATGGCAAGATGAGCGTTGCTATTTAAGCCAAGATCGCAAGTTCTGCCTATTCGGCACGACATATATATCTCATATTTGTTCCAAATTGTCATATTTTCACTTTAATAACATTCTCTTTAATTCTACGCCTATCTTGACACAGTAAATTTAGTGTTTATAATTTACCGTTGAAAAATAATTCTATAGTATGGAGATCAAAACTGTTCGATATAATGTTTAGAGTTGTAATGTTACCTTAGGTCTTTCATTATATATATATTTCTTGATAAAATTATGAGTATAACAGTTTTGTTAAAATAAGCTAAAGCCTCTGCTATGGATTTCATTTAATCAGAAATAACTCTTTTCGAAATCGGTTTAAATTTTATATTAAGTTCAGGATTAGAGCCTCACACTGGCAACAGTACATTAACATCATCACATCATAATAACATAATGCCAGAATTGCCCCTCAACATCATACGACTTCATAACATTAAATTCCATATTAACACCCAAACATAAAAACCACACAGTAGCATTTATCACCTCAGTGCCATAATACCAAAATTAATTTCTTCGACCATAATGCCACCATAACACTACAACCAAATTATTTTTGTTTTATTTATTACCACACCGGACGTGTCCCACCAAGGCGGGGTGGCCCAAAAAAGAAAAACATTCATAATCAATCAAAATATCATCTTAAAATCACACTATAACATAACTGCCAAATATCTCAACACCAAAACGTCTCGACCCCAGAACTGGTGAGTCTTGCAACTTAAACACCAGTGTGACGTGAGTTTGAACCCCACCCGTTCTGTGGTTTGTTTGCAATCGTTTTATTACGATTTCGTGAACCTTGACATCTCTGCATAACTCATCAGCACTATAGTCTAATACCATTAAAGCATTTCTACATGCCATTGTAGAAAACATCCTGAACGATTACATTTTGTTAATGAGACGGTTGTAAACATTCACCCGCTGAAGCACTGTCCTTCCAACGGTTGTAAACATTCACCCGCTGAAGTACTACTCTTCCAACGGTTGTAAACATTCACCCGCTGAAGTACTACTCTTCCAACGGTTGTAAACATTCACCCGCTGAAGCACTGTCCTTCCAACGGTTATAAACATTCACCCGCTGAAGCACTGTCCTTCCAACGGTTATAAACATTCACCCGCTGAAGCACTGTCCTTCCAACGGTTATAAACATTCACCCGCTGAAGCACTGTCCTTCCAACGGTTGTAAACATTCACCCGCTGAAGTACTACTCTTCCAACGGTTGTAAACATTCACCCGCTGAAGTACAACTCTTCCAACGGTTGTAAACATTCACCCGCTGAAGCACTGCCCTTCCAACGGTTGTAAACATTTACCCGCTGAAGCACTGTCCTTCCAACGGTTATAAACATTCACCCGCTGAAGCACTGTCCTTCCAACGGTTGTAAACATTCACCCGCTGAAGCACTGTCCTTCCAACGGTTGTAAACATTACCCTTCCAGTTCCTTTTGAGGTGGACTGTTAATGATTTAAGAAAATACTCTGTAAAGCAACATGGGATAAGAGCCAACTGCATGGTGTTTATCAGGACCTATGTTATCACAGGTTATCATAGTTATCCTCAGGTTATCGTCAGGTAATCACAAGTTATCACATTTTGATATAATGAGCGAAAAAAAATGAGTGTCACTGCCGTGGCTGGAATAATTCACAAGTAGCTGACAACACCTTATATGTAATTTATAATGGGTAATTTATTATGGGTAACTTATATTGGATAACTTATAATGGATAATTTATAATGGGTAATTTATTATGGGTAACTTATATTGGATAACTTATAATGGATAATTTATAATGGGTAATTTATTATGGGTAACTTATATTGGATAACTTATAATGGATAATTTATAATGGGTAATTTATTATGGGTAACTTATATTGGATAACTTATAATGGATAATTTATAATGGGTAATTTATTATGGGTAACTTATATTGGATAACTTATAATGCATAATTTATAATGGGTAATTTATTATGGGTAACTTATATTGGATAACTTATAATGGATAATTTATAATGGGTAATTTATTATGGGTAACTTATAATGGATAATTTATAATGGGTAATTTATTATGGGTAACTTATATTGGATAACTTATAATGGATAATTTATAATGGGTAATTTATTATGGGTAACTTATATTGGATAACTTATAATGGATAATTTATAATGGGTAATTTATTATGGGTAACTTATATTGGATAACTTATAATGGATAATTTATAATGGGTAATTTATTATGGGTAACTTATATTGGATAACTTATAATGCATAATTTATAATGGGTAATTTATTATGGGTAACTTATATTGGATAACTTATAATGGATAATTTATAATGGGTAATTTATTATGGGTAACTTATAATGGATAATTTATAATGGGTAATTTATTATGGGTAACTTATATTGGATAACTTATAATGGATAATTTATAATGGGTAATTTATTATGGGTAACTTATATTGGATAACTTATAATGCATAATTTATAATGGGTAATTTATTATGAGTAACTTATATTGGATAACTTATAATGGATAATTTATAATGGGTAATTTATTATGGGTAACTTATAATGGATAATTTATAATGGGTAATTTATTATGGGTAACTTATATTGGATAACTTATAATGGATAATTTATAATGGGTAATTTATTATGGGTAACTTATATTGGATAACTTATAATGGATAATTTATAATGGGTAATTTATTATGGGTAACTTATATTGGATAACTTATAATGGATAATTTATAATGGGTAATTTATTATGGGTAACTTATATTGGATAACTTATAATGGATAATTTATAATGGGTAATTTATTATGGGTAACTTATATTGGATAACTTATAATGGATAATTTATAATGGGTAATTTATTATGGGTAACTTATATTGGATAACTTATAATGGATAATTTATAATGGGTAATTTATTATGGGTAACTTATATTGGATAACTTATAATGGATAATTTATAATGGGTAATTTATTATGGGTAACTTATAATGGATAATTTATAATGGGTAATTTATTATGGGTAACTTATATTGGATAACTTATAATGGATAATTTATAATGGGTAATTTATTATGGGTAACTTATATTGGATAACTTATAATGGATAATTTATAATGGGTAATTTATTATGGGTAACTTATATTGGATAACTTATAATGGATAATTTATAATGGGTAATTTATTATGGGTAACTTATATTGGATAACTTATAATGGATAATTTATAATGGGTAATTTATTATGGGTAACTTATATTGGATAACTTATAATGGATAATTTATAATGGGTAATTTATTATGGGTAACTCATATTGGATAACTTATAATGGATAATTTATAATGGGTAATTTATTATGGGTAACTTATACTGGATAACTTATAATGGATAATTTATAATGGGTAATTTATTATGGGTAACTTATACTGGATAACTTATAATGGATAATTTATAATGGGTAATTTAGACTGGGTAATTTTAATGTGACTTGCCAAGTCAAGTTTAACAGCTTTGTCAGCACAAAAATTATGTAATCTAGAATATCCAAAAAAGCTTCATTAAGAAATCTTTAAATATTTCTAGAAACTCATTTTAAAACCATGAAAAGAACCAGGAACCATATTCACCAAACAGTATGTTGGTTCTACCATATGAAAACTTTCTTGATATTCCCTCTCTACCTAGGAATTTCAAAAGCAAAGTTAAGATTCCTGGTATAAAAAATACAATAAATTTTCTTTTGCACAAACTGGATAAAAGCTAACTGCATAGGGCTTATCAGGATCTGTGTTAACACAAGTTATTACAGGTCATCATCATGTTATCTTCAGGTTATCACAGGCTAAATTTTATTTTGCGAAAGTGGAAGGTTTTGAATTAAGATTACTGTTATCTTAGTTTTGTAGTAAAACCGAGCAAGAGCCTGTTTATTTACGAGAGTAATTTTAACCACTTTGAAACAAACAAATCGTTGGCTGAACGAAATATAATAAAATTAAGTTTCATGAAAAATAACATCAATTGCATTTAGAATATAAGTCCAGGAATGTTTAAACTAGATTCGTCCAAAATATGTAAATTTGTGAGGCTTATAAGCTAAGTTGACGAACGAAATCGCTTTCACCTGTGACATGTGACACTAAAAATAAGTTGAAGTCTCTACTTGCTGCTCTTAACCGGACTAAAAATTTCAGAACAATAGAAATGTATTTCCCATGCTCCATGAGAGACGTAACTAACATGTTCATGTAAGGTCACATCTCTGCTCTATGAGACTTTTCTTGGTTTATCACTTTTGCTATTTCTTGATATTGTGAGAGATCATGAAAGAGCTTCGAATACTGCCACTCTTCACTTTGGCTGCATTGCATATTATCACTTTTTTTTTTTGGGGGGGGGGGAATCATCATACGACTATGAGAAATTCGTTTGTAACAATCTAGAGAATAATAGGACTTCATGAGCACCTTTGATGGTGTACGAGAATGATGCTCTTGGTACCTGTGGTAATCTTAACCTGTGCAGTCTGTGTGCTTTCTGTGGAAAATTGCATTTATCTGAATGTAACTCATTATATACATAACAGAAAAAGATAAAGATAATTATTATTTATCAGTTACATAGACAAGTAGGAATCTGGGACACCTAGGTCGCAAAAAATGTCCCCCTTCGATACCTACCACGGTCATAACCACAAGTTGCTCTGGACCTATTAATTAAATGAAATATACATACACCAGGAATACTGGTAAATATATAAATTTGTGGACTGTATATTAAAAATAATAAATGGTTATATATATATATACACAATTACATAACAGGAAAATATATCATAATATCACTCGCCAATTTGACTGGATATTAAGTTGTATCATACTCAGAAAAACCTCACTAACTAAATTTATGAAAACACTGGCCAGAATTATACACAAATCTAGAGAGCTTATCTGAGGTTATGCAGGAATGCATGTCCAACAATTTCGCCTCCTATTTGAGAGGTGTCAGCCCAATTTTAACCTCTAGAGCACAAAAATTTCTACCCATTACACCAACGTTCTAATACAAATTGAAAACCAAGATGGCGAGTCTCCTGTGCATGCGCAGAGCCTCCCTGTCGGCTCCATTCTCTTCTTTTAAAAATACACTTTTAATCAAGTTTATTTACACAGCATAATATTGGGAAATTATTTTCCACACTGCGGCCAGGCGGAGGTCGTTGCTAAACGACTCAAATTGCCGATTTGGCAATGGTGGAGGACCTGGGTACATATAGGATCTGGCATCCACACTGCGACATATTACACAAGATTTAATCACCCTTTTTACACTTTGCCATCCTTGTGGAATCCAGAAAGTTTCCCTAATACAATTTAAGGTATCTTGTACCCCACCATGCATTACATTTTTATGTGCATTTAGCACAATTAAATCTGTTAGATGATGAGTTTTGGGCAGTAAGATAGGGTGTTTAGCATAATCACTCAATTCAGCATTTTGTAACCTACCTCTGCACCTAATTACATTGTTCTCTAAATACAGCTCCAATTTCTCTATTATGGAATCTTTCACAATTTTTCTTTCCATTATCAATTTAATCTCATTTCCATAGATTTCCTCCTGTACCCTCTTTATCCAATATTCAAGAGGATGTGAAAACTTATATGATATATTCATCTTGTCTAAAAATTTAAACATCAACTTAGTTACATTGATTAGTTTGGGTAAAGAAGAATACCTATTTATATCAATGGCTAAGGGAGGACAAACTATTGGAGCGGTGGTCACAGTAATTTCAACAGGAGCAATATACGCCTTTTGTACAGGCCAATTAGCTTTATTTACCAACCAGCTCGATCCTTTAAACCATGATACAGCATTTACAAATTTAGCATAAGGTAAACCTAGAGACAAGAAATCAGCTGGATTCTCCTCACCAGGTATATGATTAAATGTTAACATATGCTGACCCAAACTATTATACTTCTCTTGCATCTGATTAATTTCAGCGACTCTGTTTTGTATGTGCACAATTTTACTTTTTCCATTACGAATCCATTGTAAGGATACCTCATTATCAGACAAAATTACAGTGTCGCTAATATTTATCTCCTGCAACTTATTTCTTATATAATTAGCTAATTTGACACCTACATAAATGGCTGTTAATTCCAACTGAGGTAAGGTACGTGATTTAATTGGAGACACTTTAGCCTTAGACATAAGAGAAATAACACTATTACATTGAAGATAAGCAACTGCTCCATATGCCAATTTTGAAGCATCACAAAAAATGTGGAGTACATTTTTCCCATTTGGATTGGCCATCTGGTGTGGGAACTCCAACATTGGAATTTTTTTCATAATCACCAATTAATTCATCCCACCTGTTAATGAATTCCTCAGGTAGAATTTCATCCCAAGCACATTTAAGTTTCCATGCTTCCTGAATTAATAATTTCCCTCTTATAGTAAGGGGTGACACCAAACCTAGTGGATCAAAACATTTGGAAACTTCAGCAAGCAAAACTCTCTTAATTAATTTATTGGGCATGCTGTAATTATTAGGTTTTAACATTAACAAATCTCTCTCAGTATCCCAATTTAAACCCAATACATTACTACATTTTGGCACTTCATCTCCAGGGTAATCTTTACTTATTTTGTCCTTCAATTTGGACGAATTACTATTCCATTCTCTCAGAGGCATATTTGCACTTTGCATTATTTTATTAGCCTCTCCATAAGCCATTAATAGTTCCTCTTCAGTTGACGTCACACCCAGGAAATTGTCCACATAAAATTGTTTGCTCATTACTTTACTCAATGGACTTCCCGTACATTTAAGGTGTGCATTTATCGTCGCTTGAAGTAGGAATGGACTGGATGTAGCACCAAATAATATGCTCCTAAAGCGAAAGGTTTTCAGAGGGCTAAGTGGGTCACTAGGATTCTCAGGCCATAAGAAGTGGGTACAATCCCGGTCAGCCTCTTGTAAACCCACTCTTAGGAAAGCTTTACTTATGTCAGCCGTAAAGGCATAATGCTTCACTCTGAAATTTAATAAGATATCTCCTAATTTTTCCGTCAACAACGGACCTGTCATCAAACAGTCATTTAAACTAGGTACATTTTTGTTACTCCTGGCACTACAATTAAACACAATTCTCAGAGGAGTGGTCTTAGAATCGTTCTTCACTCCGTGATGTGGCAAATAGTGACCATAAATTTTGGCTTGCTCAGGAGGTACCTCTTCTATAAATTTATTAATTAACTGCTCAGTAATTATATCATTATATGCAGTTAACAATTCTGGTGTCTTACTCAGTTCGCGGAGCTGAGCTTTTAACTGCCCATATGCCATTCTGTAATTAGTGGGCAATTCTGGATGGTTCAGTCTCAACGGAAGTCGTACCCAGTATTGTCCAGATTCAAATTTTACATCTTTCAGGTACTGCTCCTGAGTAAAAGAATCGTCTGGACTTTATTCATTTACATTTATTCCAATGCTGTCTAATTCCCACAATTTATGCACTGGCTCAACATCATCCTCTATGGAAGAATTATACTGGGGTACAACTTCATGAGTAAGACACACAGTTATGGTATTTGTAGTTTCCTCTAGTCATGAATTATTATTACGAGGAATCCTACCACACATTACATGGCCTCCTGCAGTCTTCAAAAGGGTGACACCACATTTCTTTACCATACCCTTTACAAAGGAGGCATAATAGTCACTACCTATCAAAATATTTATTGGGCCTACAGAATCATCACTTACACCAGAAGGTGCTAAATTTACATTATGTGAAAGTCTTTCTGTAGCTTTACTAAGTCCTACTGTAGATATTTTCTCCGGAAGTCTATCTACAATTACTGCATTAACACGTTTTTTTTCTCATTGCCTAACCTGACAGTTACATAAACAGTGTCATACAATTGAGCCCTTTTATCCGAGAGAAAACCAGATAATTTTAAAGTTGTGGGATCTCCCATCTGTACTTTCATACCATCAAGACATTTACGTTTTATGAAAGTGCGCTGGGATCCCTGGTCCAATAATGCAGTTACATTTTTTGATTTATGCCTTTTATCATCAATTTTTACCTGTAACACAGGTAAGGCTACTTCAGCAAAACCATCATTATTAACATTAGCAGCAATTTTTACATTAGCCACTGTTGTGTCAGGATTGTCAACATTATCATTATTATCAACATTAACATATAGACCCTTACACATGACTATATGGTGTCTTCCTTTGTGACATTGATAACAGAAGTTTAATTTGGCATAACAATCCTTTACATTGTGATTACCCAAACACCTGATACATCTGTCAAGTTCCTCCATTCTTTCAACTTTATCATTCCATGAATTATATGCATTGCAATTCTTAGAAAAATGAGTACCCTTGCAGAAAAGACAATCTCTCTTTTCTTTGACTGGTTTCCTATTAACTGTGCTACTCTTAGGAGGGTACTTATTCTTCTTACCTTGTTGAGAATCATTATTTCTGATTCTTGCTACTTGATATGCACCTATGCAACTATTTTTAGGAAATGAATTTTGATTATTACCATTGGGATAATTTTTCCCTTTGTGAAACTTGACAGATACCTCAGTTATTATGTGTTGCATCTTTAAAATGAGTTGGTTGGCTGGTCTGCAACTGAACAATTAATTCTTGTAGACCTAGTCTTATTTCCTCCAGACCAAAATAACCCTTGTGATATTTATTCGAGAGCCGTTCAAGTGTTTTACAGCTTAATTTATTCTGTACCATTGCACTCAATAACCAGTCTGATTCCTTCAGATTATATTTATTACTTAAAGTTTAGAGAGTGCTCTCCAGTTTAACTCTAAACTGTTGTAAACCTTTGTAAGTGTGATCTGGAGATTTTAAATTAACAATGATATTCACTAGATCCAACCTACTTTGTTCTATATTACCATAAGTGACTTTCAACAAGTCAACTGCTTCCTTGTAAGAGTCATCTACATTGGGAAAGGCTTGTATGAGTATGTGAGCATCTCCTCTTACCTGTCCTTTGAGGTAAAATAATTTAGTTACACAGGCTAGATCACTCCTATCATGCACGGCTGCTTTAAAAATTGACCAAAATTCCTCCCAATTTTCTCCAGGATTAAACACAGGTAAACATAATTCTGGGAGTTTTGGCAAAGACCTATTATTTGTTGGAGCAGACTGATTAACTGCCTGGTTTACACATTTTAATTTATTCAAGGCCTGACTTTTACAAGAAAGAATCTTTTCCTCTAATTCATAATACTGATCTACTTCAGTCTCATCTACACATTTTACTAACAAATCTCCTTCATATTTGTTGTAATATAATTTGTATGAATCATATCTATTACCTAAAGTATCTAAATACAATTTTAAATCATCAGTATTCACAGTTTCTTGATTCATTAATTCCAAGCACTTATTATATGCCTTGGTTACATGAACTTTCTTAGCCTGTAGTGATGCTTTCTTTACTCTATATTCCATATGTTTGTCTTTATTAATTTCCTCATTTTCAGCCATGATGCAATGTATTAAATTCAACCCAATTAATAACACTGATTGCAACTCACAATACTGACACAACCTACCTTTGAATAAATCCCAGCTACTTGAGCTCAATAATTACATGTAAAAATTGTAATATAAATTTTAAATGTACATTAATACAAACTTGGCTCATCAAAATTAATATTATACAAATTAATAAATCCTTGCCAGAATTTGGCATAGCAAAATTAATATACACATTAATAATTAGCTACACATGGCTTATCAATTACACATACACTGATATAAATCTTGGCAAAAATTGGCTTATCAAATTAATATTATACACATATAAATCCTTGCCAGAATTTGGCATAGCAAAATTAATATACACAATATAATCTTTATCCACACTTGTCTTATCAATTACACATACACTGATATAAATCTTGGCCAGAATTGTCTAATCAAATAAGTATTATACAAATTAATATAAACTTAGCCACACTTGAGCTTAGCTTATCAAAATTAATATTGTAATAATTATAATTCACTACACATTAAGTAAATCTGTGAACTTAACATCCACCTCCTTCTGTCATTTAATTATTAAGTAATTAACTAATTAATGACTTCACTAATTACCTCCGGTTCAAGAAGGACCAACGGGCAAATTAAATGTGGAAAATTGCATTTATCTGAATGTAACTCATTATATACATAACAGAAAATGATAAAGATAATTATTATTTATCAGTTACATAGAAAAGTAGGAATCTGGGACACCTAGGTCGCAAAAAATGTCCCCCTTCGATACCTACCACTGTCTTAACCACAAGTTGCTCTGGACCTATTAATTAAATGAAATATACATACACCAGGAATACTGGTAAATATATAAATTTGTGGACTGTATATTAAAAATAAATGGTTATATATATACACAATTACATAACAGAAGGAAAATATATCTTAATATCACTCACCAATTTGACTGGATATTAAGTTGTACCATACTCAGAAAAACCTCACTAACTAAATTTATGAAAACACTGGCCAGAATTATACACAAATCTAGAGAGCTTATCTGAGGTTCCTGGAGCTGTCTTGTCCAGTCGTCTGATATCTCAAGTTATGCAGGAATGCATGTCCAACAATTTCGCCTCCTATTTGAGAGGTGTCAGCCCAATTTTAACCTCTAGAGCACGAAAATTTCTACCCATTACACCAACGTTCTAATACAAATTGAAAACCAAGATGGCGAGTCTCCTGCGCATGCGCAGAGCCTCCCTGTCGGCTCCATTCTCTTCTTTTAAAAATACACTTTTAATCAAGTTTATTTACACAGCATAATATTGGGAAATTATTTTCCACACTTTCATTTAATTACAAATGTCTTGTGTCTTCCTGGTTACTCTGCTTAATACAGTCCTCCAGTTGGGTGGAACCTCATACCTGACGCTTCCTTACTAACATCGTTGTGTTTCCTGGCTTCATCTCACTAGTACACTCCTGGATTATCCACCTCAATTTTCCTGTCATGTTACAAGCATCTGACGAACCAATGGGAGCAGTGTAAAAGACCCAGAACTGCTGTCCAACCTCTCTTGTGGCTCTGATATGTATCGTGCCGAATAGGTAAAAGTTACTATTTTGACTTAAACAGCAACGCTCTTCTTGCTGAATAAGGCAAGCGAAAATTTGTGTATGTAATAATTTCGCAATAATTATTCTGCACCTAATGAAAAAATACATTTCATTGGGTTCGTTTATTATTAAATTATTGTAAACTTATCGAAAATATATTTAGTTGGATTAGCCTAAATTAAATTGCACTTGTTATAATAAGGCTGGGTAACTTTTCAAAAGTTATTTTGGTACAAAATTACAATATTATTAATTTTTACATTATCATAAATGAAAAAAAAATCTTTAAACGCATAAGAGAAAATTTTACAAAGGACTTAATTTTAATCGAGTTCTTGCTAATTTACCAATTTCACCTATTCAGCACGGCATAATATATATATATATATATATATATATATATATATATATATATATATATATATATATATATATATATATATATATATATATATATATATATATATATATATATATATATATATATATATATATATATATATATATATATATATATATATATATATATATATATATATATATATATATATATATATATATATATATATATATATATATATATATATATATATATATATATATATATATATATATATATATATATATATATATATATATATATATATATATATATATATATATATATATATATATATATATATATATATATATATATATATATATATATATATATATATATATATATATATATATATATATATATTTATATATATAATGTCGTGCCGAATAGGCAGAACTTGCGATCTTGGCTTAAATAGCAACGCTCATCTTGCCATATAGGACAAGTGAAAATTTGTGTATGTAATAATTTCACCAAAATTATTCTGAACCTAACGAAAAAAATATATTTGATTGTGTTTGTTTAGTATTAAATTATTGTAGACGTATTTAAAATATATTTAGTTGGGTTAGGCTAAAATAAATTGTTCTTGTTATTATAAGGTTAGGTAAGTTTTCTAAGATTCTTTTGGTGCAAAATTAAAAATTTTTACATTAACATTAATGAAAAAAAAATATCTTTAAACGTATAAGAGAAAATTTCAGAAAGGACTTAATTTTAAATGAGTTCTTGCTAATTGACAAGTTTTACATATTCGGCACGACATATATATATATATATATATATATATATATATATATATATATATATATATATATATATATATATATATATATATATATATATAATATCGTGCCGAATACGTAAAACTGGTCAATTAGCAAGAACTCGTTTAAAATTAAGTCCTTTGTAAAATTTTCTCTAATACGTTTCAAGATATATTTTTTTCCTTCATGTTAATAAAAAAAATAATAATTTTGTTCGAAAACCTTAGAAAACTTTTCTAACCTTATTATAATAAGCACAATTTAATTTAGCTCAATCCAACTAAATATATTTTAGATAAGTTTGCAGTAATTTAATAAACACAATGAAATATTTTTTTTGTTAGGTTCTGAATGATTTTTGCGAAATTATTGCATACGCAAATTTTCGCTTGCCTTATTCGGTAAGAAGAGCGTTGCTATTTAAGCCAAAATCGCAACTTTTACCTATTATATATATAATATATATATATATATATATATATATATATATATATATATATATATATATATATATATATATAAACATACTGGGATGGCCCAATAGTGGAGAGCATAGCCTTAACAATACTTCATAGTGTGTCGGGGAGAGCTCCTCATGCAGGGGACTTACTGTTGGCTGTTCTCAACTCCAGCCTTGGCACACGTGTCGATCCACTGACCATCCGCATTGGTGTTGCCCTTCGTCTTGCCGCCCCTATTCTCGCCGAACACAAGTGTATTTGTGGCAGTGAAGCAGCAGACCAATTCGGGTACCATGGTCTTGTGCGCCGTAAATCCGAGGGAAAGACTACAAAACATGAAAAGGTTAATATTATCAAGAGGACCCTTACAACAGCCGGATGCCCAGCAATAAGAGAGCCACCACAACTAAGCAGATCTGATAGCAGCCAAAAGCGTTCAGATGGTATCACCCTCCAAACCTGGACAGACGGCAAGCAGGTGGTGTGGGACTACACATGTGCATCTACCTTGGCTGATAGCTATCTCCAATACACCAGGGAGGAAGGAGAGGCAGCTGCGACCTTCAGGGAGTCCCATAAGTCTAGAAAATACGGAGAACTTGCCCATAGGCTCAGACACCCTTGGCTCATGGGTAAAGAGTGCATCTAAGTTCCTTAAGGAGCTAGGCAAAAGACTTATCAGGTTAACTAGGGATCCCAGGACAGCTAGTTTTCTGTTCCAGTGACTCAACGCTGCTGTTCAGAGGGGTAATGCCTGCGTATCTGGAGCACGTTCCCCAGCTCTGAGGAGCTTAATGAAATTTTCGCATTATAATTAGTGACAAACATGTAACAATATGTACTAGACATGTATCTCACATCTCGTGTACTGTATATGCCATCTTTATATCAACAATGTATCTCTTAAATCTTTTGTACCATATTATGTAATAAAATATTAATATTGGTAAGAAAGAATGAAAAGATGGGGTGGTAGGGGAAGTGGAATATTCGAATGGCTTCAGGAAGAAATCCAAATATTCCTCGAAGCCGAGGCTATGGGTCCCACAATTCGCAACAAAGGTGTGTATGTGTGTATATATATATATATATATATATATATATATATATATATATATATATATATATATATATATATATATATATATATATATATAACACATATTTGAAAGACTCCCCTATATCTTCTCTTATATAGCTAATATATTTCTGCTACTTCGAGGGGGGTTGCTGCCTGGCCATCCAGTTACTGCAGTAAGTACATAGAAATGTAATTGCTATTCTGAATATCCACGTTAGTGTTGCCTGCAGTTTGATTCTATTGGGACATGGAATCATATTTTTGTTCATTCCAATGTAATACCACAGTGGTATGTATTACAGAGTACTGTAAAAAGAATATTTATATAAAATAACGTTCCATATATAATGTTATTTTCCGTGTAGTATAGTGAAATTGGACATGTATTATTCCCTGAAAGCGAACGCGTTTTATTCCTGTCAGTCAGGCAGTGGCCAGGACAGGAGCAGATGAGAGGTGTGTTTAGTTCAGTACGAGTTGGGTGGTGACGGGAGTAAAGTCATAATGTCTGGGCGGTAGTTTGAGTAGGTAATTTGGTAAGTTTTTTAGTGTATACCATAGGTGTTTGTGTTTAAGTGCTCTCATGTTTATTTGTGAAGCCCTAGTATGCAGGGGCCTGTGTTTTGGAGAGGATTTAACTTTTCCACTGTAGGCTAAGTAGCCTGCAGAAAGGGGGGTGTCATGAAGCCTCCCTGTTCTTAAATGTTCATTTATTTTGTTTAACTCATTAGTAGCAGTGTGCTAGTGAGTTAATGTGAACTGGAGTGCGGTGTTTTTTTTTGGAATAGATTGTAAATTGTATATAAGTTGTTATTATTAATATAGATATATTTTTATATAGGCGAGTTTTTGTCCTTAATAATTAATATTGTTTAATATATTAGTACATGCTGGCCCAAGGTTTGCTGTGTATTTCAATGTAATTTTATAACCCCCCTACACAGCAGTGCGAGCAGCCTTTAGGAGCCAGGAGCATTTTATTTAAGTTACGACATCAAAGTTGTAACAGTATGTATTTCTTGCATGTGTGTATTCCGGAGTGGGGAGGAAGGAGGGAGGTGAAGGTGAGTGAGGGCTGTGACTCGTCAAGGTTCAGTTTGATTCGATTATTATTATTATTATAATCAAAAAGAAGCGCTAAGCCACAAGGGCTATACAGTCAGTTTGATTCGAGTTGTTTGTGTGTCTGTTCGCCACTGATTACAGTTGATTCTTTCGTAATAATAAGCTCAATAATTACAGGGACATAAACAGAGATAGAACTCATAAGTCAATCAACTGAATCTACTACTTGTAAAAAATCTTCCCATTAATAATGTGCTACGACATTTGTTCTATTTGACTCAGAATAAGAGAACATTGATGAAGGCATCCGTAATTGTTTATTATGAGATAACATTTTTTGTGAAATCTCCAAAATAATTGCTACAGTCGATGATTCAGAAAAGTAACGAAATTTAGGGGCATTGTAAACAATGGACATGCATTGCACAAAATATCAGTAACAGTAGTTGTTATTATTAGTATAATTAAAAAAACCGCTAAACCTACCAAGGTCATACACCAATAATAATATTTATTTTAGCAATCCAAAGAATGTTGTTAGGTAAGACACATATGCAACAGTTAGACAACTTTATTCCGAAACGTTTCGCCTACACAGTAGGCTTCTTCAGTCGAATACAGAAAGTAGGCAGGAACAGTAGAGCTGTGAAGACGATGTAATCAGTCCATCACCCTTGTAGTCGTAGAATTTGACAACCTCAAATTCCTGCCTACTTTCTGTATTCGACTGAAGAAGCCTACTGTGTAGGCGACACGTTTCGGAATAAAGTTGTCTAACTGTTGCATATGTGTCTTACCTAACAACCTGTCTGTATTGTATACCATTTTGATGCTCAATACAAAGAATGTAGTAATTACATGAATTAATACAAGAAAGCCATTAATTATGCAATGCATTTCAGATGAAGACAAATTATTTATTTTTCAATATTCATCAAGAAAAAGGAAAAGCTTCACGGTCAAAAACTGAGAAAACAGAAAAAAGAAGAAGCAAGCGGAAAGTTAAATGATGGGGAGACAAACTGAACGAATGTTGTCGGAACAGTTGCTTTTAAAAACAACAGCAACAGTTGTAGCAGCAGCAATCAACAGATAGATATGTCAATGCCCCTCAAACATCACCCTAATATTGTTTAATAGGCTTAAATACTAAGCGTCGCCTGTCCTGGTTGACACCAGACGAAAACGAGTGATCGCAATGCTGTTACTGTACTGGCAGCTGTTGCTACATCTTTTGGACAAATTCTTAAATGTACTTCATAGCAAAAACGCATTTCAGAGAAAAAAGGAAGGAAAGTCGTCAAAAGATTGCTGATGACATTAAGCAAACCTCTGATGTTGATATTCCTGTGTCTATTCAGTGAGATGGCAACTCAGTTTCAGATGCTACAGGTATTTAGACTACAGATGGGTTACATATTTTTATTTCCTGGAAAAAAGTGTCCAAGTTTCTTAGAGTGCCCAGTTCGTAGCAGGGACGGGTCAACAAATTGCAGCTGGAATAGGCTGTTGAGATTAACGGAATCTGCAAGATCGTGTGCAGGCCGTGTACTCACCTAATTGTGGTTGCAGGGGTCGAGACTCAACTCCTGGCCCCGCCTCTTCACTGAACGCTACTAGGTCCTCTCTCTCTCCCTGCTCCCTGAGCTTTATCAAACCTCGTCTTAAATCCATGCATTGTTCCTGCCTCCATTACATCACTCGCCAGGCTGTTCCACTTCCTGACCACTCTATGACTGAAGAAATGCTTCCTAACATCCTTGTGACTCATCTGCGTCTTCAGCTTCCAAGAGTGACCCCACGTTTCTGTGTCCCCTCTCTGAAACATCTTGTCTCTGTCCACCTTGTCTATTCCACCCAGTATTTTGTATGTCGTTATAATGTCTCCCCTAACCCTCCTGTCCTCCAGTGTCGTCAGGCCGATTTCCCTTAATCTTTTTAGCTCTGGAACTAACCTTAAAGCAAACCTTTACACTTTCTCTAATTTCTTAACGTGCTTGACCCGGAGCGAGTTCCAAACTGGTGCTGCATACTCCAGTATGGGCCTGGCGTACCCGGTGTACAGTCTCTTGAAAGAATCCTTACTTGGATATCGGAACGCTAACCTCAGGTTTGCCAGGCGCCCATATGCTGCAGCAATTATCTGGTTGATGTGTGCTTCCGGAGACATGCTCTGTGTTATGGTCACCCCAAGATCTTTCTCCTTGAGCGAGGATTGCAGTCTTTGGCCACCAAGCCTATACTCTGCGGCCTTCTTTGCCCTTCTCCGATCTTCATGACTTTGCATTTAACAGGGTTGAATTCGAGAAGCCAGTTGCTGGACCACGTGTCCAGGCTGTCCAGGTCTCTTTGAAGTCCTGCCTGTACCTCATCTAATTTAATTCTCCTCATTAACTTCACATCATCTGCGAACAGGGACACCACTGAGTCTAACCCTTCCATCATGTCATTCACATATACCAAAAAATAGCACTGGTCCTAGGACCGACCCCTTTGGGACCACGCTTGTCACAGGTGCCCACTGTGATACCTCATCATGTACCATGACTTGCTGTTGCCTCCCTGTCAGGTATTCTCTGATCCATTGCAGTGCTCTTCCCATTATACGCGCCTGATCCTCTAGTTTCTGCACTGTCTTGTGAGGAACTGTGTCGAAGGCCTTCTTGCAGTCCAAGAAAATGCAATCAACCCACCCCTCTTGTGTCTTCTGTAACTTTGTCATAAAACTCCAGAAGGTTTGTGACACAGGATTTGCCTTCCACGAATCCGTGCTGGTTGTCGTTTATAATCTTGTTCCATTCCAGGTGCTCCACCACTCTCCTCCTGATAATCTTCTCCATGACTTTGCATACTATACACGTCAGTGACACTGGTCTGTAGTTTATTGCCCCTCTTCTGTCTTTAAGAATAGGAACTACATTTGCCGTCTTCCTTACCTCGGATAGTTGCCCAGTTTCAAGGGATGTGTTGAAGATTGTGATTAATGGCACACACAGCATTTCTGCTCCCTCTCTAAGGACCCATGGGGAGATGTCCGGTCCCGTTGCCTATGGAGCATCAAAGTCACTTAGCAGCTTTTTCACCTCCTTAGTTGTGTGTATGTCATCCAGCACTTGTTGGTGTATTCCCTGTTGGTGTCCTCCTGTCCTGTCTTCTCCTAGTCCTTCCTGTCTCCACTGTGAATACTCCTTTAAATCTCATGTTGAGCTCTCATACCTCTTGATCGTTTCTTGAGTTCCCCACCTTCTTTCCTCAGCCTGATCACCTGGTCTTTGACTGTTGTCTTTCTCCTAATGTGGCTATACAGCAGTTTCGGGTCAGACTTGACTTTCGATGTTATGTCATTTTCGTACTGTTGCTGGGCCTCCCTCTTTATATGTGCGTACTCGTTTCTGGCTCTACTACTGATCTCCTTATTTTCCTGGGTCCTTTGCCTTCTGTACCTCTTCCATTCTCTAATGCACTTAGTTTTTGCCTCCCTACACCTACGGGTAAACCAAATACTCGCTTTGGTCTTCCCATTGTTTTTGTTGCCCTTGGGAACAAACCTTTCCTCTGCCTCCTTGCATTTTGTTGTGACATTTTCCATCATTTCGTTTACTGACTTTCCTACCAGTTCTCTGTCCCACTGAACCTCTTGCAGGAAGTTTCTCATACCTGTGTAGTTCCCCATTTTATAGTTTGGCTTTTCCCATTCGATTCCTGTTACCCTCTCTGCTTGTAACTCTACAGTGGAACCTCAAATATCGAACTTAATCTGTTCCACGAGTTAGTTCTAAATTCGAAAAGTCTGACAAGCAAAGAAATATTTCCCATAAGAAATAATGGAAATACAATTAATCCGTTCCAGAAACCCAAAAATATTCACAAAAAAATACATTTTATAGAGATTAATTATAGTTTTACATACACACAAATATAATGTTCAATTATGTATTAATAATTTTAAATATATAAATTAACATTTTACTTACCTTTATTGAAGATTGGTGAAGGCATCTGGACGATAGGGAGGAGGAGAGAGGAAGTTGGGGTTAGCATTTGAAAGGAGAATCCCCCTCCATGAGGTCTTCAGGTATCAAAGTCGTCTCTGGGGTTACTGTGTTTCTCTGTCTTTTAATGCCACTAGGACCAGCTTGAGAGTCACTGGACCCCTGTCTCACAAAATAACTGTCCACAGTCCTCTGTTTTTGGTGCCTATTTAAGATTTCCCTAAAATGGGACATGGTTCTGTCACTGAACTTGTTGCAAAGATGGCTTGTTTCAGGGTGGTATTTCTCCTCAAACATTTGGACATCATTCCACTGCTGTATTATTTCCTTCTTCACATCTATGGTGTTTCTCACTTTCTTTACCACAGGGGTACCACTAGCAAGTTTCAGTGCTCTCATTATAGCTTATTTCACAGTCCCACAAGCACTAAACACAAATAATCTACAATGTTTTAATGAGATCGCATGTTAGTGTTCACTCAAGCATCAACAAAACCAGACTGGCTCACGGTGCCTGCATGGGGACGCGGACAGAGCGGGTTGCCGGACAGGTTCGCTACCCGGCGGTTCGAAAATAGGGGCGAGTTCGATAATAGGGACAAAGTTGGTTCGAAAAAATGGTTTTATTTTCGAAGAGTTTGATAAGCGATATGTTTGAAATTTCAGGTTCCACTGTACTATGTAATCAAAACTCAGAACCACATGATCACTAGCTCCAAGGGGCCTCTCATATGTGATGTCCTCAATGTCTGAACTGTTCAGGGTGAACACAAGGTTCATTCTTGCTGGTTCATCCTCCCCTCTCTCTGGTAGTGTCCCTGACATGTTGATGCATGAGGTTTTCCAGTACCACATCCATCATCTTGGCTCTCCATGTTTCGGGTCCCCACGAGGCTCCAGGTTTTCCTAATTGATCTCCCTGTGGTTGAAATCACCCATAACCAGTAACTTTGCTCTGCACGATTGAGCTCTTCGTGCCACCTAGGCCAGTGTGTCCACCATCGCTCTGTTGTTCTCTTCATAGTCCTCTCTTGGCCTCGTGCAGTTCTGTGGTGGGTTATGCATCACTGCAATGACCACCTTATGTTCCCCAGATTGAACTGTACCTACTATGTAGTCCCTTTCTCCAATCTCATCCATGCCTTCCATTTCCTCAAAACCCCATTGGTTTTTTATGAGCAGTGCAACCCCTCCTCCCCTCTGCTCCTACTGTCTTTCCTCAGGATCTGATATCCCAGTGGGAAGACTGCATCTGTTATTGTCTCAGTGAGTTTTGTTTCTGTGACTCCTATGATGTCTAGGGACTTCTCATTGATTCTTTCATGCCACTTCTCGTATTTATTCGTTATTCCATCTGTGTTCATGTACCAAACCTTCAGCTTCTTATCTATCACGATGGTCCTGGGAGAATATTGGAGTTGGGGGAGCAGGAGCCCTGGAGGAGTCCTATGGGGGTTTTTGGCATGGGTGGGGTTTGTGATGGTGGGGTGGGGGCAGAGTGCACACAGTGGGCTGCTGTAGGGATGGGGTTTGTGATGGGGGTGGGGGCAGAGGGAACAGTGTGCGGGTTTTGGTGGAGATTTTTCAGTTGCTTTGGAGTTGTCGTGGTTGGAGTCCTTCTGCTGGTGTTTCTGTAGGGTATGTTTGGATATCCACCTGAGTCTGGGTTTTGTTCATCTTCATCAATGCATCCTGTTCCTCCTTTTGTCTTTGTACCCTCTCTCTCAGTATTGTCCTTTCTTCCTGTGTTCTGTTGCGATCGAGGTACACTCTCTGGTACTCTGGTTTGTCCCTCAGTTGTGCTTTCTCCTGCAGGATCCTGGTTCATGCTCATTCTGCCTTGAAAAATACTTTGACAGGCCATTTCCTTCCTCTCGCAAACCAAACAATTCTCCGAAAATTTGTCACCCTCACCTATTGCTTTCATGATACCTTTGATCGCTTTCTTCTCCCCCTGGTTTCTTTCATCTTATGTATCCCTTTCGACTTCTTGGAACCTGTAGACAAACACTGACCTCTCCCTCTCCTCCTCCCACTGTCTCCCTTTGCATCCTCTGAGGTGTTTAAGTTCCTTCCATCAGAAGGTACTAAAACTTGCGTAAACAAGGACCTTGTGCAGTCACGGAAAACAAGCTGGAAAGACAACTCCATGCACTAGTATGCCGCCACAATGAATAACGTTGCAGTATCACACACTTATAGTTTTAACAGTAGTAACACGGGACCTGACATTCATCTATTAAAGAGCTACAGGAAATCCTAGAGGTGATAAATAAAAAGTTTTCACTGTTTTCATTTTCAAGTAACACTTGACAAAACTCATTCATAATCAAATTATGTGGAACTTCTTGAGCTGATAGTAATTTACTTAGGCGATGTTCCACTCAGTGATATACACTTTATAAACATACACGCCATTGCAAACCTTAGACAAATAACCCGCACATCGGAGAATGAATCTTGAAAGGACGTTTCGGTCCTACTTGGACAGAAACTTTACAGTCTCCTATATGCTGGTTATTTGTGTATTGTTTCAGTCACAGTACTGTGCCATATTATTCTTCACTACAAGTCTTCCTGGTTCGTGGCTTCGAATTTATTTAAGCTTCTTAAAACGCTTAATCTTAATGCATATGAAGAATTCTTGGTAACTGCGTACACTGCATTGTGTCGTCACTTCAAGCAAAAAATTCTGAAAATGTACTGTAGCGGATAACCCTTGATCAAACAGTTATCGATATTCATGTCCCGTAGCTCGGTTGCTAGCCCACTCAGCGGACACACTGAGGTCCGGGGGTAGATCCCCGGTACGAGTGGAAACATTACGATGTGTCCTTAAAACACCTGCTGTCCACGTTCACCTAAAAGCAAAATAGGTACCTGGGTGTCGACTGGTGTGGGTCGCATCCTGGGGACAAGACTGACCTAATTAGCCCGAAATACTCAGCATAACAATGGGCTTTTCTATATAGGAGTATGTTGTTGATGTCGGCTATGGTTGTATACACTGTACATGTACTTGCTGAAATAAAGATTATTATTGGTGCCGGGAAATGGAGAAGTAGAGACTAAATGAGACACTTTTGCATCATTTTAGGTATCTTTATTCCGGAAACGTTTCGCCACACAGTGGCTTCTTCAGTCCAATGCAGTAAAAGGTGGAATCAGAGGAGGGGTTTTAGGCAATCAGTCCCTCAGCCTTGAGTCAATGTATTCAGTCTATCAGTCTTGTCCAGAATAACGATACCCAAATGTTGCAAAAGTGTCTCATTTATAAACTTGTCGATTTTGTAAACCATTTATTCACAAATAGCTGGTTATTACGTCAAGTAACGTTAGGAGGACTTTTGCTCTGATCTAAAACTTCCAGTTACGTTACTAAGAAGGAAGAACATCTTCAGTATTTCAGGTTGTAGAGAGACATCGACATCATTTCCCTGACGCAAAGACGTCAGCCATGAAAACAGACCCTCAAAGAGATAGCCTACTGGGGTACCGCATTAAAACAAAAAGTGCTGAGTGTTACTACTATTGGGTAAGTGTGGAATTGTTATACAACAACGTCTAAGTATATATTGCTTCTGAATTATTCGAAGTACGAAAATATATTCCAGAATTTTTGTTTAGTAAAAACTTTGACAGAGGCGACGTTGAAACCTGACCATTCTCCCATGATGAGAATTTTAATTTATACTTTAATGTCTCTCCTACAAGCTTGAGCTAATCTGCTATATATTTAACCATATGTATGTAAATTATAGAAAATAAGAGAGTTTTTCACGCGTAGCTGGAAGAATCAACCTGGTCTGAAAGTAGGACCTGCGTATATGTACGCATTACAGTCCTTTCATATGCTACAACTTCATTCAAAACATTTTCACCCCATACCACAGTTTGTAAATGGTCCAAGCCGGACCGAATTTCGTCGTAAGCTCCTCTCTTCTATGTGCGGGTTATCTGTATATAAGCCATGTTGACTGAACCATACCCCCGGCCGGGATTGAACCCGCGGTCATAGAGTCTCAAAACTCCAGCCCGTCGCGTTAGCCACTAGACCAGCTAGCCACAATAAGATTCATCCAACTAGGTATATTTCTACACCATAGGAAAGTTAGCACAGGCACCTCTGTGACCACAAATTGCATTTGTGGTCACTAATTCTTCCCATACATTTTTTCTTTCCAGTCTCTGTACCTAGTTCTTTACCTCTTACTAGCTCTGTTACGAGTGTGGAGGTTCATCCTCCCCCTCATGCAGTCCCCTCCTCTCCTGTCCCCTCCCAAGTTTCTTCCTCTCCTGTCCCTTCACAGGTTTATTCCTCACCTGCCCTCTCCAAGCTTCTTCCCAAGCTAACTCTAACCTCTCGTCCCCCCCCCCCTTCTTTGGTAACTTCCATCATTAGCCCGATCTTTACTCACCCTTCCCCTTCTATCTCCGATGTCGTCCCACATACAACTTTCCTAAGCTATCTCCTAATATGCTGAAAAGACTATATCATTGATGGACACTGATGCACCGTCCATTGCTCCTCTTCACTCTTCTACACCATTTGCACAACTCTTTTTTTTTTTTTTTTTTTTTTGCAATTTTCCAATTCTTCCCTGCTTACTCGTTTCTGCTGCTTCCACATGTGGACTTTACTAACTCTTCTAGTCCTTAGATACCTATTGCTTCATATTTCCTATGTCATTCTCTTCACAAATCATGGCTTATTTACAGTGGAATATCAAAGGCCTCAGAGGTAATCAGGGTGAGCTTCAGGTGCTGCTCTCCCAGTTTTCCCCTGTTTGTGTTTCTTTACAAAGAACTCAAATTACACTCCACTGATATCCATCCTGTCTCGGGCTATGTTTTATTACATTCGTCAGTTCCTTTTCTCGATGGAACCTTTAATGAAAGTGAATTTCTTGTACACTCTGGTATAACAAACCATCAGATCTTTGCTCATTCTTCACTGCATTACACTGCAGCATGCATCTGCTTGAGTAAGTGGTATATGTTCTGTTCTTTGTATCCCTCTCCTTCTCGGGCATTATCTATCACAGATGTTGAGTTTCTGGTTTCTTCGTTACCACCACCAATTCTGTTATTAGGCGATTTTAATGCTCACCACTTCCTATGGGGAAGGTCTCACTGTGACTCTCACAGTTAGAGGCTCTCCTCACTTCTCTCCCTCCCTCCATGATTTAAATATGGGTGCTCCCACCCATTTTGACCCTCACACTCAATCTGTTTCTTGCATCGATCTCTCGGTTTGCTCTTCATCAACTGCACTAAACTTTACCTGGTCTGTACTCCCAGATTTACATGACAGCAATCATTTTCCTATCCTCCTAATTACCATTTGTATTCTCCACCTCTTCAAAACCCACATTGGCAATTTGACCAACCGAACTGGGACCTGAATTCACATCAAACTGCTTTTAGTGAGGACCCTTCTTTATCCTCTATTGATGAGCTGTTACACCTATTTTCGACCTCAGTTTTTAACCACGGCTTCACATTCCATACCCCAAACCTTGGGCAGGCATTCTCAGAAATGCATGTCTTGGTGGTCTCCTTGTGCTCGTGCAGTACATTTGAAGTGCGCTGTATGGGGCATATATCATTACAAGAGGACTACAGACCAACTCTTTGATTTTAAGCAGATGAAAGCAGTCACCCGCCGTGTCATCCATGAAGCTAAAAGCCGTTGTTGGTGGGGTTATGTTTCTATCATCAATTCAGCTTCTTTTATGAGTGCAGTCTGGAAAAAAGTATGGAAACTGAGTTGCAAATACTCTCCAGACTTGGCTCCCATTCTTCAGGTTGCTGGTGTCACTATAACAAATCCTCTTGAAGTTGCCACTGAAATTGATAATCATTTTGTCCATATCTCTTAGGGGCTCCATCTATGCCTCTCATTTCTTTCCTCCAAGTCTGCCAGAGAGTTAGAGCCCTTAGACTTTTCTTCTAGCAGAGAAGTCTTATAACATGCCTTTTACATTTTTGGAACTAGTCAACACTTTCCGCTTGCCAATCATCAGCAGCTGGGCCTGATGGTATATATATTCGTATGCTCCAGCATTTACATCCGTCAGCCCATGCTGTCCTCTTACATCTATTGAATCTGGTGGAAATCTACCATTGTTCTACCTTTTTGTAAACCAGGTACTTCGGGACATGATGCCTCCCACTATCGTCCCACTATCGTTCCTAGTGTAGTTTGCAAGGTGATGGAACATCTGGTAATTAGACGTTTAATGTTGAATTTAGAGACAATAGTCTCTCCACTAGTCAATATGGCTTTCTTAACCCTTTCAGGGTTTTTGAAGTACTAGTATGTCATACGCGCCAGGGTTGGTGATGTACTAGTAAGAGTAAATTCTAGCGCCCTCAAATCAAGCGGGAAAAGGCTGGTGCATTGTGGGAACTCCATTTTAGTACCCTTTGTTTACCATGCCTTGTGGTAAGAAACTCCTCGGAGAACTGGGACACTTTTCTTCCTGACACTACAGATGGGAGTGTCAGTGAAGATGACTTTCAAGGTTATGAGGAAGTTGTGACCGAAACTAATAACCATAACACCAGTAATAATGAGAAAAACCCAGACGACCCTAAACCTTCCACCTCTGGTGCTGGGCAGTCTTGTTCACGTTCAGTTGTACCAGAACAAAAGAGGTAACTAGTATTTTCCCCTTGTCCAGGACTCAGATGTGAGCAATGGTGATGTTAGTGATAGAGAATATGAACTACAAGCTCTTAAAAACGGTTTCAGTAGCGAGAGTGCAGTGGAATGTTCTCCAGTGAAGCGTCTGTATATACGACGCTATTTGCTCTCTGGTGGTGTGCCATATGCTATTCCAAGGGGAAGGAGTACATCTTGTGGCTGTACAACAGAAACAGATAGTGAAAATGAAGATGTGCATGCATCTGGTGGTGGTGATCGTGCCAGTCATGAGGCACCAGCAGTGGCCCATGCTACTACCCACGCCGCTGACTCAGCTGAGCTACAACAAAGGCCACCCTCACCTACCCACCCACCACACCAACCTCCACAACCACAACCACTTGTCAATATCCAGTACCCACCAGCAGACCGCACCTGGGATTGGCAGGAAGCTGATAATTTTGTTCCCAATCCCCATCAGTTTGATGAAAGACAGTGGAATACAGCCATCTTGTACACTTGGGAACAATGCCACTGAACTGGAATGTTTCGAGTTATTCTTTGACGAACCCCTGATGGAAATTATTGTCAGGGAAAGCAACAGACACTTCGAGTACACCATGGCAAACACAATACTTTCACCAAAATCACGTCTACACCAATGGAAGGAGACAACTGTAGCCGAGATGTATCTTTTCTTTGCCACAATAATGCTTATGCCACATGTGTATAAGCACAATGTCAAATCATACTGGTCAACAGACCGCCTGATTACAACCCCAGGTTTCAGATATATAACACAAGTGAATCGATTTGTGCTGCTATTGCGTATGCTACACTTCTCAGACAAAACCAGGCCTGACAGAAACGGCAGGTTATATAAGATTAGGAATGTGTTTGTGTATCTGAAACAGAAATTCAATATATAATTTTTATCCCTTCAGGAAGCTTGTTATTGATGAGCCTGATTCTGTTCAAAAGTAGACTGTCGTTTAAGCAGTATATACCAAGCAAGAGGAAACGCTTTGGTATAAAGGTGTTTGTACTTTGTGATTGCTACAGTGATCTTATATTGGATATTATTGTGTACACTGGAAGTAATTCATTGCAAGATACCAGGAAGTTATTGGGTATCTCTGGCGAGGCGGTTAGAACAATGATGGAACCATATCTTGGTAAGGGACATATATACTGATAACTGGTACACAAGCCCTTTCCTTAGTGATTTTTTGCGAGTGAACATGACAGATGTGTGCGGTACAGTGCGTGAAAATCGTAAGCACATGCCCAGGTTCGACGTAAGCACTCGTAGAGGTCAGGTGCAGGCGTTTGCTGCCAATCATGGCTGCCATCATGGCATTTCGGTGGCATGACAAACGAGATGTCACCCTAACGAAATGACAGACACTGGCAGGCAGAATAGAGAGACCAATGAACCCATTCTAAAACCTGCGTTCAGTGGACAAATGTGACATGCAGATTGAGTTTGCTGATTGTGTTCGCATATGTGTCCATATTCTGGACATTTCTATGCTCAATGCTTATAATATGTATAGGATGAGGACCAGAAACAAACCACCATACGGTTAATTTTGTTTGTCATCAGACAAATATTATTCAAATACCAAATAACAACACCTGCAATAGAACACCGCCCACGAAATTATCACAACTACCCACTCGTCTGAGGCCTGGTGATCACTTCTTAATAAAACTGTCTGCTACTGCTTTCAAGAAAAAGGCTCAGAGGTGGTGTCATGTCTGTGCACATACAAAAAAACGCCCACAACAACACAGACACACACGTTTTGTGTGAGGAGTGTAAAACACCACTGTGCATGACACCATGTTTCAAAGAATTCCACAAGCTGCAGCACTTCTAGGAACATGTCCAGTGACTATATGTGTATATATATGAGTTAGTTTTAGTTTAATATGTTTATTATGCACCCCATACCCATCCTGTGGGCGGTAGTCAAAAGATTACAGAGGTACATAATTGGTCCAGGGACTGGACTCCAAAGTTTTGATAGCTGTATATATATATATATATATATATATATATATATATATATATATATATATATATATGATAGAGAAATAGTAATAAACAGCATTTTATATTGTTGGTTTGTGTAAACATGTTTTGTAAACAATATATAGACAATGTTTGTGCAGTTATTGTGTAGTATACAACGAGTGAATATATAAAAAACAGGCATTATATTGGTCTCACAGGCCATAAAAGTTATTTGAAAAAAAATTAAAAAAATAAAAGAAAAAAGTACAAAAAAAAAAAAAAAAGACTCTTACCGGGTGACCGGCAGTCAGAGATGTTGCCGTAAGCTGTTCAATTTGTCAACTTTATGCCTCCATATCTTGGTAAGTATTGATCGCAAAAAAAAAATTAGCCAATAAGATAAGATAAGATTTCGTTCGGATTTTTAACCCCGGAGGGTTAGCCACCCAGGATAACCCAAGAAAGTCAGTGCGTCACCGAGGACTGTCTAACTTATTTCCATTGGGATCCTTAATCTTGTCCCCCAGGATGCGACCCACACCAGTCGACTAACACCCAGGTACCTATTTGCTGCTAGGTGAACAGGACAACAGGTGTAAGGAAACGTGTCGAAATGTTTCCACCCGCCGGGTTTTTTTTTTTCGAATATTTTTCGATCCTGAGTGGGAGTTAAGGGTCTAGGGTCTCAACCCTGAAAGAGTTAAGGGCCATTCTACTATTGACCCCTTACTACCTTACTATGTTTGGGTACATGTGTTCGTAATGCCTTTGCCAATAATCACTCGGTTATTGCCATCTTAATTTTGATCTTGAGATATACTTTGAGATATAACATCTTGATCCAAGCTCACTCAGGCCTCCCAAGGAATCTGCCATATTTCCTTAACAACTTCTAATATGAGAGACATTTCCGTGTTTGGGCTGATAATCTGCTTTTCCTGGAATTTGCTTAAGCTAAAGGTGTCCCCCAGGGATGTGTCCTTAGCACCACACTTTTTCTCCTTGCTATAAATGATCTAGCATCTGCTCTTCTATCTAATATGTGGCCATTACTCTATATTGATGACTTCGCTATAGCTTGTGCAGTCGCTGACTGCCGTCTCACTGCTGTTTCACTCCAGAATGCTGTTGACTGTGTTTCTAATTGAGCCACTATTCATGGTTTTAAATTTTCTGTTACTAAAACACCAAATTAATTTCACCAGACGTTCTATCGTCCCTGATACTCCATTGTACCTGTATGGCTCACGCATCCCTGAACGTGATATAGTTAGGTTTCTCGGCCTTTTGACCGTCGGTTATCCTGGAAACCTCACATTACCTCCCTGAAGGCAACTTGTCATACCAGCTGAACCTCCTTAAAACCCTCGCTCATCTTTCATGGGGGGAGCTGATTGCTGAACTCTCCTTCGACTGCATTTAGCCCTAATTTTACCGAAACTAGATTAGGGCGACCAGATACATTCAGCGGCCTCTCCTGCAATACTTTCTAAAGTTGATCCCTGAGTGCATTGCAAGCTATTAAAAAAAATGATTCACCTCATCCCCTGGTTCTTCATATACAACTTTGGTTATGCCTCATTTCTGGCAAAACAGAGATTTTCTGTTGGGTCCCCAGTCAAGTTGACATTCGGGGAAATGAACAGGCAGACACTGCTGCGTGGTTAGCAGTTCATGTCCTCCCAGTTTCATATAGAGGTGTTTCATTCACACTCTGTTGTACTGTAATCTCTAGCCACCTTCACAACCGTTGGCAATAACGTTAGTCTGATATGGCACATAAACTGCATTTTATCAAACTAAGTTTAGGTTCCTGGCCATCTTGTCATGGACGTCGAGGTTGGATCGGTCGCATTGGGCAAACTCGGCTTACTCATGGAGAGGCTCCCTGTTCCACTCTGTGAGAATTGTCAGGTTCCAATTTCAGTTGACCATATTCTACTGGACTGTCCAGTCTATCAGTGAGCACACAGAATTTACCTTCCATGTCGTCACTGCTTAAACACCCTAATTTTATCTTCCCTCCTTGTTGATGGACCCGTCTTTGACTCAGACTCCCTCAATGACTTTTTAACAACTGATTTACTGCACAAACTTTGATGATACTTCCTTTAACACTCCTCACAGCTACTTCATATTTCTACCTCTGTTCTCCTCTCCATCCTAGCTGCTCCTTGATCCAGCAAAACCCCAGCCCAGCAGTGCTGTATGACCCTAGTAGGTATAGCACTTTGTTTTGATTATAATAATTATTATAACCATTTTTGAGGTTATAAGAGACAGGGGATATCTCCTCTAGAATCATATAACAATCTAAATACATCTACTGTAATTAAAAAATCTAATTACGACACAGAACTACGGTACATTACCCATACAAAACTTACTGCTTCCTTTTATAACACTAATACTTAATCAGTATATTTATATGCAGATACCTTTTGCATAAACAGGAGAACATCGTAAGAGTCATTTAAATAGAACCCACATGTTCCTTGTGACTATTAAATGAGGTGTGACGTGGCGTTGCTTACACATGAGGCTGTGAAAATCTATCACGTAACCAGTCCAGTCTCGCACTAGGAAAACCTGCTTATATTACCAGTTACATATTGTACCCAATGACATCGAGCTGCCAGGTGTGCACCGTCCATTTTATTTTAATTTTCTTATTTGAGTTACATGCACATGTGCCTCATCCCCCTGTCTGAAATCTGAGAGCGATCAAGTTTACCTGGAGTTTACCTGGAGAGAGTTCCGGGGGTCAACGCCCCCGCGGCCCGGTCTGTGACCAGGCCTCCTTAGGTCAGTGTCCCAGGATGCGACCCACACCAGTCGACTAACACCCAGGTACCCATTTTACTGATGGGGAACATAGACAACAGGATGAAAGAAACACGTCCAATGTTTCTACTCTAGCTGGGAATCGAACCCAGGCCCTCGCCGTGTGAAGCGAGAGCGTTAACCACCAGGCCACCAGAGCCCATAATCACTCATTAAATTCCTGACTTTAAAATTTGAATAAATGCTCTTAACGCTTTTGAACCTAGAATATTAGATTCTTACACTTACTGAACTAGAAAGGAAATATATATATATATATATATATATATATATATATATATATATATATATATATATATATATATATATATATATATATATATATATATATAGGATGGGGTCCACCTCTGGTGTAAATTGTGGGACCCATAGCCTCGGAGAAGTGGATAAAAAGGCTTCAAGGAAGAATATTTGGATTTCTTCCTGAAGCCGTTTGAATATTCCACTTCCCCTACCACCCCATCTTTTAAAATATTTTTTTTTACCAATAGGAATATTTTATTATATAATATGGTACAGAAGATTTAAGAGATACATTGTTGATATAAAGGTGGCATATACGGTACATGTTGTTACGTGTGTATCACCGATTATAAGGCGAAAATCTCATCCAGCTCCCCAGAGCTGGGGCGTGTGCCCAAAATACAGCATGCATTACCCCTTTGAACAGCCGCACTGAGCCGCTGGAACAGAAAACTAGCTGCCCTGGGATCCCTAGTTACCCTGATGAGTCTTTTTCCCAGCTCCTTAAGGAAATTAGATGCACTCTTTCCCCATGAGCCAAGGGTCTCTGAGCCTATGGGAACAAACATATAATGATGGGCAAGTTCTCCATATTTTCTAGACTTTTGGGACTCCCTGAAGCTGGCAGCTGCCCCTCCTTCCTCCCTGGTGTATTGGAGATAGGTATCAGCCAAGGTAGATGCACATGTATAGTCCCACACCACCTGCTTCCCATCTGTCCAGGCTTGAAGGGTGATTCCATCTGGACGCTTCTGGCTGCCATTAGATCTGCATAGTTGGGGTGGCTCCCTTACTGCTGGGCATCCAGCTGTTGTGAGGCTCCTCTTGATAATGTTATTAACCTCCTCATGTCTTGCAATCTTTCCCTCGGATTTATGGCACACAAGACCATGGTACCCGAATCGGTCTGCTGCTTCACTGCCACAAATACACCTGTGTTCGGCGAGAATAGGGGCGGCAAGTCGAAGGGCAATACCGATGCGGATGGTCTGTGGGTCGAGGCGTGTGCCAAGGCTGGAGTTGGGAACAGCCAACAGAAAGTCCCCAGCATGAGGGGCTCTCACTGCCAGGAGGCGGGCTCTATCCTTCCCTGACACACTCTGGAGCATTGTTGAGGCAATATTTTCCACTATTGGACCATCCCAGTGCGATTGTTTGTAGTTGTTGGGGGGAGCAGGTCTGGTTTCAGAGCCCGTTAGATTATCCCAGATCAATGCTCCGTCAATGAATTTTTGGTCCTGGACTCCAATCTTGTCCCTAAGATGTTCAGGGAGAATCGCTGCTACAAGCTCTCTGGATGCAATACACGAGGACAGAAAAGCAGGTAACGCAATCTGTGATGACTTGCGGACACCAATGCCTCCTAGTCTGACTGGAAGTGTAGCTTGGTTCCACTGCCCGTCTTCTAGAGTAAGGTTTAGTACTTTCGTAAAAATCTGCCTCAGAATACTGTCATATTCGTGCAGTATAGGGTTATCATATGAAGGTGCACATCTTAGGAAATATGTCAACCTGGGCAGACTCAAGCACTTTGTGAGAAGGTACAAGGCATCGTGGGTGTTCAGATTGCCTATTCGTTGTTCCATTCTCCTTAACTCTTCCAATTTCTTCCTGAGAATTGTGTCAATGGCATTGCTTCCCAGAGGTGCTTCTAGCAAGACACTATTTGTGGGGGCAATGACTGCTGCTCCTGGTAGTTTTGATCTCACCGCATTTATCACTTGTTGACTGACTGAGATGATTTCACATTTGGATGGATTCAGGATGAGACCCATTTCCTGTCCCCGTGTCATTACCTGTGTAAGGTCATGTAGGAGGGACTCCTTTGTACCTGCTAGTGTGCCATCATCTAGGAACCAGATGTTTAGCTCGCTGGTCAGTCTGACTGTGATTTCCCTAACTGCAATACAGAAGAGAAATGGTGCAAGAGGATCTCCTTGTTGGACACCCTCCGATGATGTGATTTCATGCTCTCCAAAGAGAAGCATTGATTCCTTGCTATACCCAGCTGAAACAAAAGGGAAGAGACCAGGGAAATGTTCTTGTACTGCTGCTAATACCACGTCTCTTTTCAGGAGATTGAACGCATTCTTGAAATCTAATTTTACCACTGCATTGTCCTCAGGCAGGTTGTTGATATATGCCCTTGTTGCATGAACCGCTGCTTCACTTCCTTGAGAGACCCCAAAGCCAAGCTGGTTTGGTTGAAGCATCATGGCTGCCTGTGCACGAATACTTCGGACAGCAGCTTTGGATACGAGGCGGCGTAACGTGTTGCCTACTGCAATTGGCCGAATTCCTCCATCCTTCTTTTTAAGTGCACAAAGTGTTGCACCAAAAAATAAAGTACTAATTTCATCAGGAATCAGACCAGCGAAGGAATTGTTGACGAACCTTGTGATCTCTGAAAGCAGTGTCTCTGCAATTTCCCCAATAACTGGATTAACCATTTCCTTTAAATGCTGTGGCCTTATTCCAGTGTAACCCCCAGCAGAGCCAGATGGGAACGACATTATTGCTTTGTAAATGTCTGAGTCTTCCACAATCAACGGTTCCATAGTGGGGACAGAGGTGTTGGAACTGTTGGTGCCACTGGTTTCCCTGGCAGGGTGCTTTCCTCTAAGTGCTTCAGCCGTGTCAGCATCCCTGGGAGCAACTGTATCTTCACTGGTAATTCTGATTGCCCCCACTGTGTTGCCCTCTTCAATTTTCTTGCTCACCTGGACTCTGACTTTTTCACTGTCAGTAGAGTGAGTGGGGGTTCTGCCTCTCCCTTTTTTTGTGTTGACGGGGAAGGTGAATGACGTTATCAACTCTAGGAAAATCTCTTAAGGATTTAATTATCATTGAGGCTAGCCTCTTTCCCCTTCTTTCCGGCACAGCTAAGCAGACATTGCCAAAAAGTAGCAAGTTGTGCCATGCCTTGATGGTTGGTGGAGCATTTAAGATAGTGGAACCATCGTTTACTTTTCTCAGGAGGTCTGTAAGTTTCCCAGCTGCGTGTGGACGGGCTGCTTTGGGAATATGTGTGAGTGTCCTCGTACCTGTTGCTTTAATTGCTTCCAAGAGATTGTCTGATGAGATGAAATCTGTTGGAGTGGGTTCAGGTGCCTTAGGTGGCTCTGGATCATCACTTTCCACAGGAGGACATCCTGAACCAGGGCAACTACCGTGTTTGCGGAGGAAACCATTAGAGTTGAGACAACGAAGCTGTAAGCATGACTGACACTTGCCTCTCCTAGTATTGCCAGCCGTGCCATTTCCCTGGCTGCTTGCTTCCTCCTGGTTGGCATCCATCTGCTAGACGATTCCAATGTGTACACAATGTAACTTGTACACAAACCAGACGTGTACACTGTTTGTTTACAAAACTATGTCTGCCCGAAAAGCCTAGGCCTGTTAGAGGCCTTTGTAATTAATATTTTATATGTAAACAACACATTGTAAGCTTTGCAAGGAAATAAACTTTTTCATTTTCATCAATTCATAGGCCTAGGAAAATAAAAAATATATACAAGTATGAGAAAGCTTACAAAAGTAACATGTAGAAAGAAATAATAATGTATCATGTTAAGGAAAACCCGGGAGTCTGGCTGACGTTACAGTAGTGTCAGCGTCATGGTACCCGTGCCTGAGTGTCAGCGTCATACCTGTGGCTGACAGTGTCAGCGTCATACCTGTGGCTGACAGTGTCAGCGTCATACCTGTGGCTGACAGTGTCAGCGTCATACCTGTGGCTGACAGTGTCAGCATCATACCCGTGGCTGACAGTGTCAGCGTCGTCATGGTACCCGTGGCTGAGTGTCAGCGTCGTCATGGTACCCGTGGTTGATAGTGTCAGCGTCGTCATGGTACCCGTGGTTGATAGTGTCAGCGTCGTCATGGTACCCGTGGTTGATAGTGTCAGCGTCGTCATGGTACCCGTGGTTGATAGTGTCAGCGTCGTCATGGTACCCGTGGTTGATAGTGTCAGCGTCGTCATGGTACCCGTGGCTAAGTATCATCGTCGTCATGGTACCCGTGGTTGATAGTGTCAGCGTCGTCATGGTACCCGTGGTTGATAGTGTCAGCGTCGTCATGGTACCCGTGGCTAAGTATCATCGTCGTCATGGTACCCGTGGTTGATAGTGTCAGCGTCGTCATGGTACCCGTGGCTAAGTATCATCGTCGTCATGGTACCCGTGGTTGATAGTGTCAGCGTCGTCATGGTACCCGTGGCTAAGTATCATCGTCGTCATGGTACCCTGGCTGACAATGTCAGCGTCGTCATGGTACCCGTGGCTAAGTATCATCGTCGTCATGGTACCCTGGCTGACAATGTCAGGGTCGTCATGGTACCCGTGGTTGTGTCAGCGTCGTATGGGTACCCTGGCTGACAGTGTCAGCGCCATACCTGTGGCTGACAGTGTCAGCGTCGTCATGGTACCCGTGGCTGACAGTGTCAGCGTCGTCATGATACCCGTGGTTGTGTCAGCGTCGTCATGGTACCCATGGTTGATAGTGTCAGCATCGTCATAGTACCCGTGGCTGACAGTGTCAGCGTCATGGTACCCGTGCCTGACAGTGTCAGCGTCATGGTACCCGTGCCTGACAGTGTCAGCGTCATGGTACCCGTGCCTGACAGTGTCAGCGTCGTCATGGTACCCGTGGCTAAGTGTCAGCGTCGTCATGGCACCCGTGGCTGACAGTGTCAGCGTCATACCTGTGGCTGACAGTGTCAGCGTCATACCTGTGGCTGACAGTGTCAGCGTCATACCCGTGGCTGACAGTGTCAGCGTCGCCATGGTACCCGTGGTTGATAGTGTCAGCGTCGTCATGGTACCCGTGGCTAAGTGTCATCGTCGTCATGGTACCCTGGCTGACAATGTCAGCGTCATACCTGTGGCTGACAGTGTCAGCATCGTCATGGTACCCGTGGCTGACAGTGTCAGCATCGTCATGGTACCCGTGGCTGACTGAGAGCACAACTTACAATGCATTAACGATATAAAGTGTGAATATACAGAGGGAGCGTAGTAATTTCTCTCTGAAATTATATGACTGGCAACTTGCCTACTGCTGTCTATTAATAGGAAATATTTAATTAGGGCTTATTAACATGATAAAAGGAAACATTTAATTAAGACTTATTAACATGGCAAATGAAACATTTAATTAGGACTTCGCTTTAAATATCGCCCTGAGGGAGAGTTTATTGCGCAACTCCATAAACACAGCACAACCCGGATATAATTGACACATCATTGAAAATATCAGCTTTGGCTGCTTTTCATTTTGGGTAATAAGGGTTTAAAGCCTATCAACTACACTATGATCAATAAGGACGCATGTCAAATTTTCAAGAATATTTTAATCCCTAAATCAGTGACTGAAACTCTAAGTTACATACACTGAAAGACATACAATGTATCCTGTTTATCTATATATATCACTCCCATTACATAATTTCAGGAAATCCTGCACTTTTTTATGCAATATGCTACCGACCTTAATTGCCGGAAAGCGTAACTATTATCCTCCCCAAACACTTAACACTGACATTCCTCTTAACGACCCCAATGAAAAAAAATCAATGTTTTTTTTCTATATGGAGTCTCCCTGTGTTAAATCTACATAATGTAGCGTATCTGCCTTCAGACCCATTATGCAAATTTTAACTACTGTCTGTAAAATATTTGTAGATTTTCCTGAGTAAAACTTCTCTTAAACCACCCTCTTTAACATACACTGGTCGTCAAAACGAATTTTGGCCCCCACCGTGTCTACTTTTCCATTTTCACCTTTTCTTCTTTTAATTATATCTCGCTTAATGTAACCCTAGTGTACGAACCCACTGTTAGATTTTATTGTAAGAGCTTATTGTAAACAAGAGCTCATTAACAAGAAATTATAAGAAATTTTCACATCTTTATGCAATAGTAAACTCCACACTGGTATAACAATAACAAAACTGTAATGTTATAACACAACTATAACACAACAGCAACACACTAACACGACAGCAACACCAATACAAGGGCACCACTACAACATCTGAACACCACCATAATAAAATAGATAAATTAGACACATGTGCAACTCTTGGGTATCTTTATTGAGGAAACGTTTCGCCACACAGTGGCTTCATCAGTCCATACGTAGGAGAAACTTGAAGAACAGGAGGAGAATGAGGTAATCAGTCCCTCAACCTTGAGTCGATGTGTTCAGTCCATCAATCTTGAATAGAATACGGCATATGAGCGGAGAAGCAGCTTATAAACCGTATGGCAGGAGAGGTGTAGCAGTCATAGGTCGTGTCACATTTGTTCAGTGTGGAAGTAGGTCGTGCCCAAGAATTAGGCAAGCGAAGAATTCCTAAGTATTAAGATCCCAAGAAGTTGCAGTGTCTGACAGATTTGTAGATGAATTCTTCGCTTGCGTAATTCTTGGGCACGACCTACTTCCACATTGAACAAATGTGACACGACCTATGACTGCTGCACCTCTCCTACCATACGGTTTATAAGCTGCTTCTCCGCTCATATGCCGTATTCTATTCAAGATTGATGGACTGAACACATCGACTCAAGGTTGAGGGACTGATTACCTCATTCTCCTCCTGTTCTTCAAGTTTCTCCTACGTATGGACTGATGAAGCCACTGTGTGGCGAAACGTTTCCTCAATAAAGATACCCAAGAATTGCACATGTGTCTAATTTATCAACATGTCGGTTCTCTGAACCATTCATCTACAAATAATAAAATAGAACCATAACACTTGGACACCACCATAACACAACAGCAATACCATAACACCTGGGCACCACCATAACACCACAACACAACAGTACCACCATGTAGGCATATATAGGCATATCAGAAGAGGGAATGGGCAGTTAAGAAATAAATATATTCAGTTAAAGAGAGAAATAAAAAATTGAATAAGAAAAGCAAAAAGGGATTATGAGGCTAAGGTCGTAAGGGATTCGAGAACTAACCCAAAAGGGTTCTTTCAAGTATACAGAAGTAAGATTAGGGATAAGATTGGCCCACTTAAGAGTAACTCTGGTCAGATCACTGACAGTGATAAGGAAATGTGTGAAATTTTCAATACTTACTTCCTCTCAGTTTTTACTCAGGAAGATACTAGCGAAATTCCAGAAATAATAAATTATGCAGAACAGGACGATAATAAACTATGCACAATTGGGGTAACTAGTGACATGGTCCTCGAACAAATAGAGAAATTAAAACCTAACACATCCCCAGGTCCTGATGAATTGTTTGCAAGGGTTTTTAAAGAAATGTAAAGATGAACTTAGCAAACATTTGGCTACTCTTTTCAACGTATCACTACAAACTTGCATAGTGCCAGATAAGTGGAAAATGGCAAATGTTATACCTATTTACAAGGCAGGTGACAGGTCCTTAGCTTCGAACTATAGACCAATAAGCCTTACTTCAATAGTGGGAAAATTAATGGAATCGATAATTACCGAGGAAATTCGTAGCCATCTTGAAAAGCATAAATTGATTAATGAATCTCAACACGGCTTTACAAAGGGGCGTTCCTGTTTTACGAATTTACTAACTTTTTTCATTAAGGTATTTGAGGAGGTAGATCATGGTACTGAATATGATATTGTGTATATGGACTTCAGTAAGGCTTTCGATAGAGTTCCACATCAAAGGCTATTGAGGAAACTTAAGGCACACGGAATAGGAGCAGAAATTTATTCCTGGGTAGAGGCATGGCTGACAAATAGGCAGCAGAGTTTGCATAAATGGGGAGAAACCAGAATGGGGGCACGTCATAAGCAGTGTTCCTCAGAGGTCAGTGTTGGGCCCGTTGCTGTTCACATTTTACATAAACGACATAGATGAGGGAATAAATAGCGACATAAGCAAATTTTCTGATAACACCAAAATAGGCCGTCCAATTCATTCTAATAAGGACATTAGAGCACTCTAGGATGATTTGAATAGAGTGATGCAATGGTCAGAGAAGTGGCAGATGCAGTTTAATATAGACAAATGCAAAGTTCTAAATGTTGGGAAGGATAATAACCATGCCACATATAAACTAAATAATGTAGATCTTAATATTACTGATTGCGAAAAGGATTTAGGAGTTTTGGTTAGCAGTAACCTGAAACCAAGACAACAGTGCATAAGCGTTCGCAATAAAGCTAACAGAATTCTTGGCTTCATATCAAGAAGCATAAATAATAGAAGTCCTCAGGTTGTTCTTCAACTCTATATATCCTTGGTTAGGCCTCATTTAGACTATGCTACACAGTTCCGGTCACTGTATTACAGAATGGACATAAATGCTCTGGAAAACGTACCGAGGAGGACGAGAAAGTTGATCCCAAGTATCAGAAATCTTCCCTATGAGGATAAACTGAGGACCCTGAATCTTCACTCTCTAGAAAGGCGTAGAATTAGGGGGGATATGATTGAGGTGTATAAATGAAAAGCAGGAATGAATAAAAGGGATGTAAATAGCGTGACTGGGTGGGCCATTGATCTAAGCCGGGGGGTGACATGAACCTGCTCCGTATGGGCCCGTAGGCCTGCTGTAGTGTTCCTTCTTTCGTATGTTCTTTAATACCTGGACACCACCATAACACAACAGTACCATCATAACACCTGGGCACCACCATAACACAACAGTACCATCATAACACCTGGGCACCACCATAACACAACACCTAACACAACAGCACTACCATAACACAACACCTAACACAACAGCACTACCATAACACAACACCTAACACAACAGCACTACCATAACACAACAGCACTACCATAACACAACAGCAACACCATAACACAACAGCAACACCATAACACAACAGCAACACCATAACACAACAGCAACACCATAACACAACAGCAACACCATAACACAACAGCAACACCACAGCACAACAGCAACGCCACAGCACAACAGCAACGCCACAGCACAACAGCAACACCACAGCACAACAGCAACACCACAGCACAACAGCAACACCATAACACAACAGCAACACCATAACACAACACCATAACACAACAGCAACACCATAACACAACATAACACAACAGCAACACCATAACACAACACCATAACACAACAGCAACACCACAGCACAACAGCAACACCATAACACAACAGCAACACCACAGCACAACAGCAACACCATAACACAACAGCAACACCATAACACAACAGCAACACCATAACACAACAGCAACACCACAGCACAACAGCAACACCATAACACAACAGCAACACCACAGCACAACAGCAACACCATAACACAACAGCAACACCACAGCACAACAGCAACACCATAACACAACAGCAACACCACAGCACAACAGCAACACCATAGCACAACAGCAACACCATAACACAACAGCAACACCATAGCACAACAGCAACACCATAACACAACAGCAACACCACAGCAACACCATAACACCACAGCAACACCATAACACAGCAGCAACACCATAACACCACAGCAACACCATAACACAGCAGCAACACCATAACACAACAGCAACACCATAACACAACAGCAACACCACAGCACAACAGCAACACCATAACACAACAGCAACACCACAGCACAACAGCAACACCACAGCACAACAGCAACACCATAGCACAACAGCACTACTATAACACAACAGCAACACCATAACACAACAGCAACACCATAACACAACAGCAACACCACAGCACAACAGCAACACCATAGCACAACAGCACTACTATAATACAGCAGCACCATAACACAGCAGCAACACCATAACACAACAGCAACACCATAACACAACAGCAACACCATAACACAACAGCAACACCATAACACAACAGCAACACCATAACACAACAGCAACACCACAGCACAACAGCAACACCATAACACAACAGCAACACCATAACACAACAGCAACACCACAGCACAACAGCAACACCATAACACAACAGCAACACCACAGCACAACAGCAACACCATAGCACAACAGCACTACTATAACACAACAGCAACACCATAACACAACAGCAACACCATAACACAACAGCAACACCACAGCACAACAGCAACACCATAGCACAACAGCACTACTATAACACAACAGCAACACCATAACACAACAGCAACACCATAACACCACAGCAACACCATAACACAGCAGCAACACCATAACACCACAGCAACACCATAACACAGCAGCAACACCATAACACCACAGCAACACCATAACACAACAGCAACACCATAACACAGCAGCAGCACCATAACACAACAGCAACACCATAACACAGCAGCAACAACATAACACAACAGCAACACCATAACACAGCAGCAACAACATAACACCTGGACACCATAACACAACAGCACTACTATAACACAGCATCACAATAACACAAAAGCAACACCATAGCACAACAGCAACAACATAACACTCATAACACAACAGCATAACACCAGAGCACAAGCATAACACAATAGCAACAGCATAGCAACGTAGCACCATACCATCACCATAACACCGTAAGAACACCATAAAGTCATATAAACACCTCACCTTCACGAGGCTACGATAACAACACATCAAAAGAGAAGCACTAACACCATATCAAACTCACACAACCATAACATCCGAGCATCACAACGACACCATAAGAGAATAACACCACCATAAACCTTATACTATACAACAATCTTCACTACCTCAACATAAAGCCTACACGCTGTTAATTAAGGATTTTTTCCATAAAATTTAGCGGAGTTTGCTAATAACTGATCAAGAATGCAAACGAGATATTAGCAATTTCCGCTATCTTCGCCAGAATAATAGCAGCATGCATTTTCTTAATTAAAAGGCAGCTGGTTGTGGAGGAAATGAGAAGAGAAGGAAAGGCGGTGATACGCTTCCAATATTGGGTATTAAACTCGACTTATTTTTAATATTACCAGAGAATATTCATGGCTTTCAGACAAGCCCAGTCGATATGGTAAATATTTACATTTGTTTGTTAGGTTTGTGGCTGTAACAAGTGGAAGTGTACTGATATATTCACGAGTATATTAATTATTATTATTATTAGTAGTAGTAGTATCGTTGTCGTTATTATTATTATTGTTATGTTCATTGCGAAATGTTTAATCCACAGAGGTCAGGAAGGTAATCAGGTTTGATTCAAGGAAAGTAATTGATCAAGACCCCTTCAACAGATTTGAATCAGCGCCCGATCAGCCGGGCTATGGTTCGTACGTTGGACTGTGTGCGACCAACAGTAACAGCCTAGTTTATTAGGTCTTCGTCCACCAGGAGGCCTAGTCGAAGGCAGGGCCGCGGGGGCGTTAACCCCCGGAAGAATCTCCAGGTAGAATCCTACTTGCCCTTCCTTGAAGGGTCTGATATACCTTTTAAGGTTTTCGAGAGTTATCCTACCCTCGCATTCCAGCCCTGGGCCAGGCTTGTCTGGTGCTTGTCTGTTCATCCAGACTGTTACTGCTGGTGGCCCGCATATTCATCACAGACTGGTTGATGTGGCAACTGTCGGAGGCACATGACGAATTTCCTCTTGAAAACCTCTAAGCTTGTTTCAACAGTGTTTCTCGTATCTTATGGAAGTGTTAAACAGTCTGGGACCAATGGGATAGATGTTCTCTTATTGTGTCCACGATGCCTCTGTTTTTCATTGGGTTTATTTTACACAGTCTTCCATACCTCTAGCTCCAGCATGTCTTTATGGCAGTATGCAGATTTCAGACCAGGCCCTCGAGCAACCTTCCACTTATATATTGTCAAATATCTCTCTCCGCTCGACTGAATACATTTTTAGGACCTTGAGGCATTCCCAGTAATTCAAATTATTAATTGACTCTCTGTGAGCCATAAAAGATCTCTGTATCTGTTCCAGCTCTAATATCTCTTAAGTTCTGAAAGGAGCCTATTAAATAAGAATTATTATGTGAGTAAATTACCTGCAGGAGGCTTTCAGGGCATTACCTGAATTATTACCTGCAAGTTATTTGGATGAGGTTAGTGGGACTTAATCACAAAAAGCTAGACCTGACATTAAATTAATTACAATAGTAAACATTAATACCTATAAGGGTAAATTATAAAATAATACGGACTGTATATGATTAGGCTTGCTGGGTACACGAAAGACATTGGTATTACTACTTACCATTTAAGTACTGGAAGACACTTAAAGCTGATGGAACACACCCTAACCTTACCCTAGTAGCTAGAATTTACGATGGCCAATGCAAAAACTACTGTACATTATGGGTAAACATTACTTACCTGAGGTGTGCTTCTGGGAGAATTGGTGTCATCTATTTTTCCATCCTGGTTGCCGAATTGTAAGAGTTTTCCAGACTATTTATCCCAATTCTTCAACAGGGGACAATGACACGGGTTCCTATTCCAAATTCAGGCAGAGAAACCCCAACTGACCTTCGAGAACGCCTGATTACATCGCACAATTCAGTCCAGTGGTCACACATTAAATTCATTATGGCGTCTTCTTTCCGGCATTGCTACTCGGCTGTTCTTCCTCCCTTTCACTCGAAATTTCTAGAAGGGTCAAAATAGCATCACATTTTAATACGCAATTATTATATTATTCATTTATATGTTCTATATTTAGGAAATTATGTTAAAAATTCCACAGAGCCGTCATCATTGAAGACTACCTTAAGCAAGAGGAAATGTTTTGATAAATGTCACCATTGGCACTATTTTCCTTGTTTTGAAAATTCTTATTATCTACCCCTGTTATTTTCCTGGCTCTCGTGATATTTGCCTTATTGTGCTCATTGAAAGAAAGGTCAACTGGCATTATTTCACCCAGATCTTTCATTTTTTCTTCTTCAAATGGCATATATTTTATCACAGAGTAAAGAGGATAAATCCCTGCAAAACTACCCATGTATGACTATCTTTTCCAGTTACCCCTGTACCCCTACGTTTTTCAGCTACCCCTGTACAATCGCCTTTTTCAGCTACGCCTGTAGGTTTACCCCTGTGTAACTCTTTTTCTTGGTTCTACTACTAGCATGCCTAGGGATCACTACCTAGGCATTTGGCGCAGACTAATACTGATTCTTACTCTATATTGACACAGGTTATGGAGCATACTAATATTAAACTTAGGTAACTGTAGTGATTAAATAGATTTACAATAGTGAGGTAGTTCAAAACATTTAAGAATATAACAATTTGTAAATTTAGTAGTGAAAATGGTTTTGTCTTATAGCTCCTGTAGTGGAGTATCTCAGGCAAACTTATGATTAGTTTAAGATTTATTAGGCAATAGCTATATTTGGAATTTAATGTCTACAGTCATTTGGGCGAGTGTAAGTGTAAATTAGGGGGAATCACGGATATCGAGATTAAGTCTTGTCTTGTCCAGACCAGAGCTTTGGTAAGATGGGTAAGGAAGAAGGAGGGGAAAGGATAGAAATTTTGGAAAAGGGTGGGAGGGGGGAGAGAGGTAGGATATAAAAGGTAAGTGGCCCAACCACTTTGGTGTAATTTAAAAAGTGTACGTGAAATGATAAGATATTCTTTAAGGGGTATAAAACTAACCCATCAGAGTCACATAGATATAACAGATATATAAGTACATGACTCTGAATTGGTAGTAATTATACAAGTTGCAATTGCTTTTTTTTTTTTTTTTTTGCGATTGCACAACGGATATTTATGCGACAATGAAGGCAATAATTTTCTGGCCAGTTTATAGAATTAGGTGACAATGGCTTCTTACAGGTGGTGTCCAGCCATAGTAAATAGCATAATTTTTACATTAGATTGTTATATAAGATTTCTCCCTAATTGGGGGCGATGATGTTCTCAGTATACATAGAAGGGTTCTGGTGTTACCCAATCTTCTTCATCAGGGAGGTTGCTCAATATCATGAGTCGATGGTAATCATCTTTATGTATAAAACGACGGACCCTCTGTGGGAGAGTCATTCTTTGAGTCCTGTGAGGAGGAGTATTGATGATATAATCGGTGGTATTTACCACTTGTATAGGATGTTCTCTATCTGGCATGTATAGTTCTTGCATTGTATAGTTTTCTTTTTTAGGGTGTCAAGGCGTACATTTATGGCAGTAATATCTTGTTGTATGTGTAAATCTGCCATTTTAACTCTGTCTCTCCTCCTGGTATCGGTAATGAAGCGAAGAGCTCTATTTTGGACCCTTTGTAACCGTAGCATATTGGTCTTTGTTGTTAATGTCATTGGGACACAAGGGTATTCGAGTATAGGTCGTATTAACATTTTATACAGATGTTTTTTGACATGTTGAGGGGCTTGATTGAATCGAAAGAGTCTGCTAAGACCAGCTTTGGCTATGTTGATCTTTTTAGTTACATGAGATGTTGAGTGGAGCAGCCTGTCTATTTCATATCCCAAAATCTTGTTAGGGTTTCTAATGGCTACAGGTGTACCTCTGATGGAGATACCCCCTTTATCTTCAATTGTTGATGCAAAACATCCTATCGTGCTAACAAGGACCTTGTCAGGATTAGTCGTAATTCTCAATTTCTTTTCCCAATTAGATGTTCGACGAAGTTCAATATTCATTTTTTCTGACTCATACTTGTATTTTCCTGTTACCGGAGTTGATGAGACGACATGAATAACATCATCTGCAAACTGTGTCACAATTGTATCATTAAACTCTGGTTGAGGAAGGTCATTCACATAAATGTTGAACAGAAGTGGACTGAGACAAGAACCTTGTGGGACACCAGCTGTCGGTATAAAAGGCTCTGTCGACCTGCCATGAAAGGTGGGAATGATTTTTCTTTGAGTTAAGAAATTATATATTACTCTGAGAAAAGTCCAGTTATGGTCTGGTAGGTCAATGAGTTTGTATATAAGGCCATCATGCCATAAGCTATCAAAAGCTTTATGAACATCTCTGGTGGCAATTAAGGCAAGATTGCCCTGATGTTTTAGACTTGTTACAGTATCGAAAATAACATTGCATGATTGGCACCTCTATGTGTTCTAAAGCCAAATTGTTTTTCAGTAAAAAAGTGATTAAACTCCATATAGTAGTTCAATCTGTTGGAAATGACCTTCTCAAGAACCTTTCCAGTGACTTCAAGTAAAGATATAGGTCTATAGTTCCCAGGTTGGTGGATGTCTTTATTGGGCTTAGCAAGAAAGATCATCTTAGCAGTCTTAAAAACCACTGGAAAATGTCCTGAGGCCAAGATGGCATTAAAGATATTTACCAAAGACTGTTTACAATTTCTGGGTAGGAACTTTATTTGTTTCATTGTTATTCCAGAGAGACCAGGGGCTCTATTTCTCATTCTAACAATAACCTGACTCATCTCTAGTAATGTAATAGGTCTAGTAAGCGGGTGGGTATCTTCAAGAGTTGAAGTATCGATGGAAGGTAGTGGTTGTAGATCATCCAAGTTCTCATCTCTCCATTCATTTACCAACTGATAATGATTATTGTTAAATTGACGACTGTTATTGTGGGAGAGAATTTTCTCCCATACATCACCCATCAAATTAGCCTGGTCCTGTGGATCGTCAAGTTTAATTTCAACATCTTCATCATCCTCATCAGTGAAGGTATGAACTAGGTAGTTAGGAGCCTTGTGCTTTGCCCCTAAAAGTTGTCGGATCTTACTCCAAAATTTTGCTGGTTCACGTTTATACTGATTAGCTTGAAGAACTAGCAATTTCCATAAGTCCCGTTTGTGATGACTAATCATGTTAATTAATTCTTGCCTTAATTGGTGCAGTGTAGCTGCTGGTGGTTGTCGCGTTTGAAGATGCCTTCGACATTCTGCTTGATAATTTCTTAAATTGTCTCTAATTTCCCTAGTAGGTTTATATTGTTGGTATATCTTTGTGGAAGCTAATTGACAAGTTGCATTAGTAGCTTCAATTATTCGATTATGCAGGGACCTGATTGCATCATCAATTGCAGTGGAAGGTAGATTTTCCAATGACACAATTTCATCCTCACCCAGAAATGCCCTGAAGGGGTCAAATCCTAGGGTGTTAAGATTGGGTTTTCATGTAGTTAGCTGACGGTGGGGTGTGTTAGGGAGATAAGATGTTTTTTAACGGTAGTTTTGAAAATAGTGGTTGTGTCTGCAGTTCTAGAGTTTTCAGGCAGAGAGTTCCAGATTTTAGGCCCTTTTATGTACACTGAATTTTTTTATAGATTTAGCCGGATATGGGGAATTATTTTATTAACACACTGACCGATTCCCATCAAGGCAGGGTGGCCCGAAAAAGAAAAACTTTCACCATCATTCACTCCATCACTGTCTTGCCAGAAGGGTGTTTTACACTACAGTTTTTAAACTGCAACATTAACACCCCTCCTTCAGAGTGCAGGCACTGTACTTCCCATCTCCAGGGCTCAAGTCCGGCCTGCCGGTTTCCCTGAACCCTTTCATAAATGTTACTTTGCTCACACTCCAACAGCACGTCAAGTATTAAAAGCCTTTTGTCTCCATTCACTGCTATCAAACACGCTCACGCATGCCCGCTGGAAGTCCAAGCCCCTCCTCGCACACAAAACCTCCTTTACCCCCTCCCTCCAACCTTTCCTAGGCCGACCCCTACCCCACCTTCCTTCCGCTACAGACTGATACACTCTTGAAGTCATTCTGTTTCTCTCCATTCTCTCTACATGTCCGAACCACCTCAACAACCCTTCCTCAGACCTCTGGACAGCAGTTTTGGCAATCCCGCACCTCCTCCTAACTTCCAAACTACGAATTCTCTGCCTTATTTTCATACCACACATTGCCCTCAGACATGACATCTCCACTGCCTCCAGCCTTCTCGCTGCAACATTCATCACCCATGCTTCACACCCATATAAGAGCATTGGTAAAACTATACTCTCATACATTCCCCTCTTTGCCTCCAAGGACAAAGTTCTTTGTCTCCACAGACCCCTAAGTGCACCGCCCACCCTTTTCCCCTCATCAATTCTATGAATCACCTCATCTTTCATAGATCCATCCACTGACGCGTCCACTCCCAAATATCTGAAGACATATGGGGAATGTCATAAAGAATTTTAAGTCTAGTATTGTGCTTATGGGTCCTGTCACAACTATCAAAAAAGATTTTAGTTCAGGGTTAATATTGGAATTTATGGTTCTGTAAATGTAGGTTGCACTGTAGTAAGTGTGGATGTTCTGTACAGTAAGTTTAGGTCTTTGAAGAGTAGGGGAGGGGGGATGTTGCCTAGTATCGGATTGCGTGATAATTCTTACTGCAGCTTTTTGTTGGGTTATTATTGGCTTTAGGTGTGTTGCTGCTGTTGATCCCCAAGCACAAATGGCATATGTGAGGTAGGGATAGATGAGTGAATAGTATAGTGTGAGTAGGGCTGATTGTGGTAAGCAGCAACGTATCTTAGAGAGGATCCCAACCGTTTTGGATACTTTTTTATGTTGATAAATTAGACACATGTGCAACTCTTGGGTATCTTTATTGAGGAAACGTTTCGCCACACAGTGGCTTCAACATGTGGCGAAACGTTTCCTCAATAAAGATACCCAAGAGTTGCACATGTGTCTAATTTATCAACATGTCGGTTCTCTGAACCATTCATCTACAAACTTTTTTATGTGTTGGATATGGGTGCTGAATTTCAGGTTGCTGTCGAGGCATAGGCCCAAGAATTTGCCCTCATCATGTTTAACATTAAGAGTGTTGTCAAACTTAATGTTCAGTTGTGAAACACCTGCTCTGTTATCAGAGTATAGAAAGTTTTGTCGTTGTTAAGTTTATTGGCAGTCATCCAGGTTGATATTTTTTGTAGCTCTATATTAACAATGGTGCTGAGTGAGGCAAGATTTGGGTGGGAGATGACATAAGTCGTGTTGTCAGGTGTTGTGATACGTTGGTAAGATCATTGATTTATAAGAGGAAGAGCAGGGGACCAAGAACACTTCCCTGTGGCACTCCAGTATCAAGTGGTCTTGTTAATGAGGGTGTGTCCTTAATGGAGACGTATCGACACATGTTAGTAAGATAGGATTTGAAATATATAAGTGCATGGCCTCTTATACCGTAATTGTCAAGTTTGTGGAGTAGGATGCAGTGGTCTACTGTATAAAAACTTTCCTTAGGTCAATAAAGAGTCCTAATGTATATTTCTTATTTTCCAGTGCTGTGTATAGCAGCATTTTTACAATTGCTATGTTTGTGATTCTTTTTTTTCTGAAGCCAAATTGGCAGGGGTTGAGTATGCTTTGTGCTATTACAAGCGAATATAATCTCTTGTGCACGAGTTTCTCGAAGATTTTGGATAGCAACGGTAAGTTTGATATTGGCTTGTAGTTATTTGTATCTGTGATGTCACCACCTTTGTGCATTGGTGTAACCCTTGCTGTCTTGAGTAACATCGGGAAAGTGCTAGTTTCTAGTGACTTGTTAAAAAGTAATGAAATAGCAGGCGAAAATACACGAGCCGCTCGCTTGTACAATAACGGGGGGACTTGTGACAGATTCCCTGATTTATTTTAAGTGACTTAATAATCGTGGTAACTTCAGTGGGCTCGGTGGGTGCAAGACAGAAGGAAGTTGGGAAATTCCCATCTAGTAATCACTTGCTCGGGCGTTGGTACCCGGAATTTTACTGGCGATATTTGATCCTATGGTTGAGAAGCAGTCATTTATCTTGTTAACTGTATTGTGTTTCATTCGGCTTAGTTAGGACAATATCCCTAGTTTTTTTTTTTTCAGTTTGTGGGAGCCTAGAATCTGAGAGTGTCTCCTCTTGTTTCGGTGAATCTGCTGGAATAGTAAAATTGCTTGGCATTTTAGTTTGGCGAGAAATGATGCATAGTATATAATAGTCAATACCTGAGGTATGATTACCAGGAGGGGCAGGTAAACTCACCTTTATAAACATAAACATATACAAACAATATATATACAACACAAACCTGCCTTCAACACATTTCACATATTACAAAATAGCTTCTAGTACACTGCTACTACTAAAAGTTAGGCTATATGGAATACATATCCACAGCAGTGGGTCTCCATGACCCACCTAGGCCCCACATAAATACCAGGGCCAGGTCCAATGCTAGGGCCAACAGTACAAAATTTTCACCAAAAACAACCTATGGTTAAACATTAAAAAAAAAAAAACACACACACTACTTGGCTCCAGCACATCTTCCCAGCCACTTCTGAACTGTTAGTCGTTGCACACGTGTCTCTCACCCGTTTCATACGCGTCCATTTAGCGTTCAATTCGCGTCCACTTAAGCACTGACACTATTTTTATGGAGCTTTTTTCACCACACCACAGACAATTTACATCATATAAAAATTATTACAACAATGCAGTATCCTGCATTATCATGCAGTATTCTGCAATGTTACATTCATGGATGAACATTAAATATACTGTAGTCATGCAGATGAGATAAAAATAATGGGAGGGGCAGATCTAATTCCATGCATCAAAAGCCCTTCACCAGCGCCAAGAAACCTCCTGTGGGAAGCCCCCCTTGATAGGAGTCCCGCATCCCTTTGATGGATGGGCGACGGCAAGGGCAAGAAGGCTGAGGAAAGATGGGTAGTGAAGGGAACATGAGTAAAAATTGGAGATGGTGGTGACAGTGGGGTTATGGGGAAACGTGGATGGTGGTGGTGTCTAGGGGAATAGGAAAAAAATGGGGGGTCATGGAGGGAAGATGGGGAAAAGAGTGTGCATCCACTGAGAAGTCAAGGTCAACTTATTAAGAGATGACTTCACAGGGAGACCTCACAAATACAGCTGAAAATAAGTAATGGAATAGAAAAAAGGATTCATGCTGGGGTAGCCAGAATGGGTAGTCATACAGAGGAAAATGAACAGGGATCTGCCCTCTACTACAGTCTATGTGCCACGTGAGTTTTATTTCTGCTCTCACGTATTTCCATCAGCTGGCCAGTCAGCCTTAGCCTGACTGCCTGTCAGAGCAGCGTGTCAGGTTCATGACTAGCGGATGTAGGATCAAGCTTCCCCACTCCCTGCACTGAATGACCCACACGAGTTTAGCCACTCACACAAATAAATGAATAAACACACACACACACACACACACACTAAAAATATATATATATATATATATATATATATATATATATATATATATATATATATATATATATATATATATATATATATATAATGTGTGTGTGTGTGTGTACACACCTAGTCGTGGCTGCAGGGGTCGATTCACAGCTCCTGGCACCGCCTCTTCACTGGTTGCTACTAGGTCACTCTTCCTGCTCCATGAGCTTTATCATACCTCTTCATAAAGCTATGTATGGATCATGCCTCCACTACATCACTTCCCAGACTATTCCACTTCTTGTCAACTCTATGACTGAAGAAATACTTCCTAACATCCCTTTGACTCATCTGAGTCTTCATCTTCCAACTGTGACCCCTTGTTTCTCTGTCCCATCTCTGGAACATCCTGTCTTCGTCCACCTTGTCTATTCCGCGCAGTATTTTATATGTCGTTTTCATGTCTTTCCTGACCCTCCTGTCCTCCAGTTTCGTCAGGCCAATTTCCCCTAACTTTTCTTCGTAGGACAATCACCTTAGCTCTGGGACTAGTCTTGTTGCAAATCTTTGCACTTTCTCTAATTTCGTGACGTGCTTGACTAGGTGTGGATTCCAAACTGGTGCTGCATACTCCAGTATGGGCCTGACGTACACGGTGTACAGAATCTTGACCGATTCCTTACTGAGGTATCGAAACGCTATCCTCAGGTTTGCCAGATGCCCGTACGCTGCAGCAGTTATCTGATGTGCGCCTCAGGAGATGTGCTCGGTATTATACTCACCCCAAGATATTTTTCCTTGAGTGAGGTTTGCAGTCTATGGCAACCTAGACTATACTCTGTCTGCTGTCTTCTTTGCCCTTCCCCGATCTTCATGACTTTGCATTTGTCAGGGTTAAATTCAATGAACCAGTTGCTGGTCCAGGCTTGTAGCCTGTCCAGGTCTTTGTAGTCCTGCCTGATCCTTGACCGATTTGATTCTCCTCATTAACTTCAAATCATCTGCAAACAAGGACACTTCTGAGTCTATCCCTTCCGTCATGTCATTCATATATACCAAAACAGCCTAGGTCCTAGGACTGACTCCTTTGGAACCCCGCTCGTCACAGGCGCCCACTCGGACACCTCGTCACGTACCATGACTTGTTGCCTCCCCGTCAGATATTCTCTGATCCAAAAGATGGCAAGTGAGGCTTCATCATCTTCATAAACAGTAAAATTAGCAATAATCCACGAAAGAGCGACGATCAAAATGGAGACGGAGATCGTCGCCGATGTTGCCGCAGCATTTGACTGTTCAAAACCGAGTGATTTAGTGGCAATGTATTTCATCACAAAAATGGCAAAGAACCTTGGCCCAGCCTAGAACAACTCAACATCAGTCGTTACTCCATCAAACGACAACGAGAGTATCACCTAAACATCATAGGAATAGCAATGAAGGATGATGGTGAGGTTCCATTCTTTGTTCACTACTGGATTCAGTCTTATGGGGCGACTTGCAATCACTTTTAGAGCCACCACTGGATAATATCAACCGCTTGGAGCTCCAAAGCTATCCAGTGGAACAGGTAACGAGCAAAAAATTGCTATTGCCCAGCTTCTCTATGAATGATAAGTGAGAGTGCATCATCGGAATGTGCTTCGATACAACTGCCTCTAACACTGGAAAGTTCTTTATTTTGATTGCTGGAAGTGATGATGACTGGCGTCGTCAGTACTTGCTAAGGACTACATCAGGCCTGATATTTTCTTGTTCAAGAGGTTCAAGGCAAATTGTGGTTTCATTAACCAGTCCGACTTTGCTACATGTTTGCAGACTGAAGAGATCCTGCTGGTCATCGGCAAACATGAGAGAAAAGACTATAATTAAGAAAATACAGAGACAAATTTTAATTTTAAATAAGTTCTTGCTAATTGACCAATTTCACCTATTCGGCACAAATATATATATATATATATAATATATATATATATATATATATATATATATATATATATATATATTTATATATATATATAATGCCGTGCCGAATATGTAAAACTGGTCAATTAGCAAGAACTTATTTAAAATTAAGTCCTTTCTGAAATTTTCTCTTATACGTTTAAAGATATATTTTTTTCATTAATGTTAATGTAAAAATTTTTAATTTTCCACCAGAAGAATCTTAGAAAACTTACCTAACCTTATTATAACAAGATCAATTTATTTTAGCCTAACCCAACTAAATATATTTTAGATTTGTTTATAGTAATTTAATACTAAACAAACACAGTGAAATATATTTTTTTCGTTAGGCTCAAAATGATTTTGGCGAAATTATTGCATACACAAATTTTCACTTGTCCTATATGCCAAGATGAGCGTTGCTATTTAAGCCAAGATCGCAAGTTCTGCCTATTCGGCACGACATATATATATATATATATATATATATATATATATATATATATATATATATATATATATATATATATATATAAGATCACAGTAAACAGGTGATTTAAGAATATGCAAAACAACCACTGAGAAAGAATAGAGAATTTCCAAGTGCTTTCGTGACTACTCCCATTATCAAAGAACAATAAAAGTAATGCATCAAAGGAAGGCATATAAAGGGTCTAGACCACACCTCACTATCACATCCCAAAACAAAGCAACACCTGACATGCGACTCATAAGGAAGGGAACACTGCAGCAGGTCTGCTGGTCCAACTAGACAGGTCCTTCACACAACCCACGGACAAACTATTCTACCCAAGAATTAAGAATTTTAAAATTTATTATTTGTCCAATGTATTATTAAATTCTTTCCAAATTCTATTAATTATAAATGGATCTAATTTATATAAACCAAAGGAAATATTCATATTATTGTCAAAACTGCTTTTTATGAAACAAGATTCAATTATATTCCTGTCGACCATGGACTTGCTTGATACAATTTTCTCAACTTTCTGAAAATAAATTGGATGGTTAAAATCTCTCACATGAATAAATAGAGCATTGGAATCTTGTCCAGTTCTAATGCTATATTTATGTTGCTTTAATCTTAGTTCGAGATTTTTACCAGTTTGACCGTAATAAACTTCATCGCAAATTTTACAAGGAATCTTATAGACACATCCGTCAGCATTTTGGGGGGAATTCTTTATCAAAAGTTTTTTTTACTGTATCAAGGTTTTTAAATACAACTTTGATATTAAAAGTCTTAAGAAGAGAAGGCATATTAACGAAGTTTTCATGGTAAGGGAGAACCAACATATTTTTAGTTGAATAAGGTTGGTTGTCCCTTTTTGGATTGTAAAAAGTATTTCTAGCAATTTTAAAAGATTTATCAATTACGTTTCGGGGGTATTTCAAATCTTTAGCTATTTCATAAATTTTGGATATTTCTTCGTCTATGAACTCTGGACTACAAATACGTAAAGCTCTCAAAAACATCGATGAGAAAACAGACAGTTTAACTTTATCTTGATGTGAAGAATAATAGTGGACATAGAAACAGTTATTTGTAGGTTTTTGTAATTTTTAAATTTGAATTCATTATTACCCTTAACAATTAAAACATCTAGAAAAGGCAACGAGTTTTCTTCAAACTCAACAGTAAAGTTTATAGAATGGGCTAAGCTATTTAATTTGCCAAGGAAATGGTGTATATCTACATTCTTGGGCATAAGACACAAAATATCATCAACATATCTGAACCATTTGGCTTTATTAGGGAGGATTGTGTTAAGCAACCTTGTTTCAAAAAATTCCATGTATAGGTTACTAAGAACAGGTGAAAGAGGATTTCCCATTGTCATACCAAACTTATGAGTGTAAAACTTATCATTAAATACAAATTTTGCATCAACAATGCAAAGTTTAATAAGTTTAATGATGGTAGGAACTGGTAATGGTAAATCATAATTAACGAGTTCTTCAGATAAGAAACTTAATAAATCATCAACAGGAACTTTCGTAAACAAGGAAGTAACATCAAAACTAACCATTTTAAAATAATTTACGTCAGTCAAGGAGCTTAATTTATCAACTAAATCTATGTTGTTTTTAGCATTAAAGTTAGAAATTTTGACAACAATAGGGCTCAAAATGTCAACAAGCCATTTGGATAATTTATATGAAACTGATCTTATGGAGCTAATAATTGGTCTGACTGGATTCCCTGGTTTGTGTTTTTATTAGTCCATACATGTAAGGTAAAGATGGATTAGTGGAAGTAAATTGTTTGATTAATTCATCTTTGCCTTTCAGTAGAAGTTTTGTTGTTTTATTGAAATTCTAGGGGATTTTTTCTAAGTTTAGAATAGGTTTCAGTATCATCTAAGAGATTATTCATTTTTTCTTGGTAATCATTTTCTTTCATAATTACTATTGCATTTATTTTATCTGCTTTAGGAAGGCGCAAATTTTTATTATTATTAAGTGTATCATAAGACTTAAAGAATCTTTGAGGGAATGTTTTGTTTTAACATAGAGCTATATACCATTCCCTTACTAATATTAATTTCATCAGTGGATAAATCAGAAAATTTTTCAAAGTTACAAAAGGCTTTTGTAATTTCAACATTATTAAGTTTTTTTTGAAGTTGCAAAACTCAGGCCAAAACCTAGAGCAGCAGTTGTATTTCTATCTAATATTTCATCTTATAAGTTAATTACAAAACTGTTATTAGCATGGCTGATTTGCATATTCTGAAATCACCTGTTTACTGTGATCTTATTGCATTAATGGATACCACACGACTCTTCAGAATGTTCTCGATAAGCTTTCCTAATCATATATCTTTTGTTTCACAGTTTTCTTCTGCACTGATCAAGTCCCACAAGTTAAAAATTCGACTTAATTTTTAAAAAAATTGTTTAAATGAACAAGTTCTGCCCAAGTCTCTTTTACCCAATATCATCCTTGACATGAGAGATCATCCTTTTGATGATTTTATGAGAATTATTCTTCAGACACATATTGAAATAACTAAAATACAGGAGAAGGAAGCATTCAGAATATTGAGAAACAAAAAATACTCTTTTAATCAGGCCATTCCATCAGAATGGAAACACAGTATGTGCGATCAGTGCTATAATAAACTCAGAAGAATTTGTAATGAACTCAAAAACAAACTACAATGAAAATTAGACATTTTAATTGAAAATAGTGATTGGACAAAGCATGCTAATAACAATTTTGTAATTAACTTATCAGATGAAGTGTTAGGTAAAAATAAAACGGCTGCTTTAGGTTTTGGTCTAAGTAGATATACACCATTTCCTTGGCAAATTAAATAGCTTAGCCCATTCTATAAACTTTACTGTTGAGTTTGAAGAAAATAACTCACTGCCTTTTCTAGATGCTTTAATTAAGGGAAATAATGAATTCAAATTCAAAATTTTCAGAAAACCTACAAATAACTGTTCCTATGTCCACTATTATTCTTCACATCAAGATAGAGTTAAACTGTCTGTTTTCTCATCGATGTTTTTGAGAGCTTTACGTATTTGCAGTCCAGAGTTCATAGATGAGGAAATATCCAAAATTTATAAAATAGCTGGATTTGAAATGCCCAAAAAACGTAATTGATAAATCTTTTAAAATTGCTAGAAATACTTTTTACAATCCAAAAAGGGACAACCAACCTTATTCAACTAAAAATATGTTGGTTCTCCCTTACCATGAAAACTTCGTTAATATGCCTTCTCTTCTTAAGACTTTTAATATCAAAGTTGTATTTAAAAATCTTGATACCGTAAAAAAAACTTTTGATAAAGAATTCCCCCCAAAATGCTGACGGATGTGTCTAAGATTCTTTGTAAAATTTGCGATAAAGTTTATTACGATCAAACTGGTAAAAATCTCGGATTAAGATTAAAACATAAATATACCAATAGAACTGGACAAGATTCCAATGCTCTATATATTCATTTGAGAGATTTTAACCATCCAATTGATTTTCAAAAAGTTGAGAAAGTTGTATCAAGAAAGTCCATGGTCGACAGGAATATAATTGAATCTTGTTTCATAAAAAGCAGTTTTGACAATAATATGAATATTTCCTTTTGTTTATATAAATTAGATCCATTTATAATTAATAGAATTTGGGAAGAATTTAATAATACATTGGACAAATAATAAATTTTAAAATTCTTAATTCTTGGGTAGAATAGTTTGTGGGTTGTGTGAAGGATCTGTCTAGTTGGGCCAGCGGTCCTGCTGCAGTGTTCCCTTCCTTATGAGTCGCATGTCAGGTGTTGCTTTGTTTTGGGATGTGATAGTGAGATGTGGTCTAGACCTTTTATATGCCTTCCTTTGATGCATTACTTTTATTGTTCCTTGATAATGTGAGTAGTCACGAAAACGCTTGGAATTTCTCTATTCTTTCACAGTGGTTATTTTGCATATGTGTGTATATATATATATATATATATATATATATATATATATATATATATATATATATATATATATGTGTGTATGGTGGCGAATAAGTAAAATAATTTAAAATTAAGTCCTTTCCAAAATTTTCGCTTATACATTTAATTTTTTTTTCATTTATGTTTATATAAAAAATAATTATGTACCAAAAGTACCTTAGGAAGGTTACCTAACCTTATTATAACAAGCGCAATTTAATTTAGCCTACTCCAACTAAATATATTTTATGTAAGTTTACAATAATTTAATAAACAACAGTTAAATACATTTTTTTCGTTACGTTCAGAATAATTTTTGCAAAATTATTTCATACTCAAATTTTCGCTTGCCCTATTCTGCAAGAAGTGCGTTGCTATTTAAGCCAAAATTGCAAGTTTTATTTATTCGGCACGACATATATATATATATATATATATATATATATATATATATATATATATATATATATATATATATATATATATATATATATATGTCGTGCCGAATAGGCAGAACTTGCGATCTTGGCTTAAATAGCAACGCTCATCTTGCCATATAGGACAAGTGAAAATTTGTGTATGCAATAATTTCGCCAAAATCATTCTGAACCTAACGATAAAAATATATTTCACTGTGTTTGTTTAGTATTAAATTATTGTAAACAAATCTAAAATATATTTAGTTGGGTTAGGCTAAAATAAATTGTTCTTGTTATGATAAGGTTAGGTAAGTTTTCTAAGATTCTTTTGGTGCAAAATTATAAATTTTTTCTTCAACATTAATGAAAAAAAAATGTATCTTTAAACTTATAAGAGAAAATTTCAGAAAGGACTTAATTTTAAATGAGTTCTTGCTAATTGACCAGTTTTACATATACGGCACGACACACACATATATATATATTATACACACACACACACACACACACAGTAGGGCCCCACTTTTACGGCAGGTCAGGTTCCAGGCTACTGCCGGAAAGCGGAATGCCATTTGTTTCCATTTATAAATGTCAGATAAGATTACATTAACATTTAAGTTAGCAATAGAACAAAAGTTTAAAAACAATAAAAAGTAAAATACATGCAGAGTACATTCATTACTTACCCCAAAATATTTGTAGTCATAATGTAGGGTGAGAAGTGAGTAATGTTTATTGAAAGAAGTTAGGTGTGGTAGGTACGGTAACCAGCCAGACCACCCCACCCACATATACTTCAACATTTAAAGAGTCCTAGAGATATAAAATGCATATAGTGTACACTCATTACTTTCCTTAAAACATTTATAGTCTTAATGGTCTTCTTATAGGGTGCAAGGTGAATAATCAGGTAAGTAGGTATCAAAGTGTTGTAGGTACGTAACCTCATCTGGCCACCCCACCCACACATTATATACTAGACATTTAAAGCGCCCTAGAGCGATAAAATGCATATACAGTACACTCGTTACTTACCTTAAAATATTTGTAGTCTTAATGTAGGGTGAGAGGTGAGTAAAAGGGATTAAATGAATAAACGAGAGAAAGAGAGAGAGTACATCAGAGGGGACAGACGCGAATAATGTAAACAAACCAGCCGAGTGCATATGGTTTTAGTTCACTCAGCAAGCCGACTAGAAAAACATCTCATATTTATGTTAATTTATTCTACTGTGGGTATATTTATCATGTTTATATGTTACATAGCGTGTTTATTATATAATTTTGAAAAAAAATATCATCGATGAATTAAGCAAAATGTCTATATTAACGTTTTATACGATATTTAGTGTACCTCAGAGTGATTATTGTGTTATTATTAATATAGCGTCTTCAAGACTAATAAGACACTCTTAGTGATTTTAATGTATACCTGCAGTGTAAGTTTACTTAGGTACATGTGCACATAAGTATAATTATCAGAGTATATATAAAATATTAAATAGCTTCAAAACATTTGAAGTTTTGGAAAAGTTTCCAGACATAATGGAGAGACGCGGTGCTCACAGAGAATGTAAACAAACTGGGTGGGGCGCGCCATGTTAGAAAGACGGGGAGCCGTATAGAGAGTTTTGATGATAATTTGAAATCACCTTATTAGCGGCAAAACGCCGTAAAGCGGGGCCCATTATATATATATATATCTATATATATATATATATATATATATATATATATATATATATATATATAACAGAGTAGGGGAGTTAGTAGATGGGGAGATGGAGGTTTTGGGTAGATGGCAAGAATATTTTGAAAAACTTTTAAATATCGACGAAGAAAGGTAATTTCATGCACTGGCCAGGGAGGTATACCATCTTTTAGGAGTGAAGAAGAGCAGGATGTGAGTGTGGGGGGAGGTGCGTGAGGCATTACGTAGAATGGAAGGGGGTAAGGCAGCTGGAACTGATGGGTTCATGACAGAAATGTTAAAAGCAGGGGGACACATAGTGTTGGAGTGGTTGGTATTTTTGTTTAATAATTGTATGAAAGAGGGGAAGGTACCTAGGGATTGGCAGAGAGCATGTATAGTCCCTTTATATAAAGGGAAGGGGGACAAAAGAGATTGTAAAAATTATAGAGGAATAAGTTTACTGAGTATACCAGGAAAAGTGTACGGAAGGGTTATTATTGAAAGAATTAGAGGTAAGACAGAATGTAGAATTGCGGATGAGCAAGGAGGTTTTAGAGTGGGTAGGGGATGTGTAGATCAAGTGTTTACATTGAAGCATATGTGTTAGCAGTACTTAGATAAAGGTAGGGAAGTTTTTATTGCATTTATAGATTTAGAAAAGGCATATGATAGAGCGGATAGGGAAGCAATGTGGCAGATGTTGCAAGTATATGGAATAGGTGGTAAGTTAATAAATGCTGTAAAGAGTTTTTATGAGGATAGTGAGGCTCAGGTTAGGGTGTGTAGAAGAGAGGGAGACTACTTCCCGGTAAAAGTAGATCTTAGACAGGGATGTGTAATGTCACCATGGTTGTTTAATATATTTATAGATGGGGTTGTAAGAGAAGTAAATGCTAGGGTGTTCGGGAGAGGGGTGGGATTAAATTATGGGGAATTAAATACAACATGGGAAGTGACAGTTACTTTTTGCTGATGATACTGTGCTTATGGGAGATTCTAAAGAAAAATTGCGAAGGTTAGTGGACGAATTTGGGAGTGTGTGTAAAGGCAGAAAATTGAAAGTGAACATAGAAAAGAGTAAGGTGCTGAGAGTATCAAATGATTTAGATAAAGAAAAATTGGGTATCAAATTGGGAAGCAGTAGTATGGAAGAAGCGAATGTTTTCAGATATTTGGGAGTTGACGTGTCAGCAGATGGATTTATGAAGGATGAGGTTAATCATAGAATTGATGAAGGAAAAGAGGTGAGTGGTGCATTGAGGTATACGTGAAGGCAAAAAATGTTTTATATGGAGGCAAAGAAGGAAATGTATGAAAGTATAGTAGTACCAACACTCTTATATGGGTGTGAAGCTTGGGTTGTAAATGCTGCAGTGAGGAGGCAGTTGGAGGCAATGGAGATGTCCTGTCTAAGGGCAATGTGTGGTGCAAATATTATGCAGAAAATTCAGAGTGTGGAAATTAGGAGGTGTGGAGTTAATAAAAGTATTAGTCAGAGGGCTGAAGAGGGTTTGTTGAGGTGGTTTGGTCATTTAGAGAGAATGGATCAAAGTAGAATGACATGGAGAGCGTATAAATCTGTAGGGGAAGGAAGGCGGGGAGGGGGTAAAATAGGTGTTGTGGGCGAGGGTTTGGACTTCCAGCAAGCGTGCGTGAGCGTGTTAGATAGGAGTGAATGGAGACAAATGGTATTTGGGACCTGATGAGCTGTTGGAGTGTGAGCAGGGTAATATTTAGCGAAGGGATTCAGGGAAATCGGTTATTTTATATAACTGGACTCGAGTCCTGGAAATAGGAAGTACAATGCCTGCACTCTAAAGGAGGGGTTTGGGATATTGGCAGTTTGGAGGGTTACATTGTGTATTTTTTATACGTATATACTTCTAAACTTTTGTATTCTGGGCACCTCTGCAAAAACAGTGATTGTGTGAGTGAGGTGAAAGTGTTGAATGATGAAAGCAATTTCTTTTTTGGGGATTTTCTTTCTTTTTGGGTCACCCTGTCTCGGTGGGAGACTGCCGACTTGTTGAAATATATATATATATATATATATATATATATATATATATATATATATATATATATATATATATATATATATATATATATATTATATATATATATGTCGTGCCGAATATGTAAAACTGGTCAATTAGCAAGAGCTCATTTAAAATTAAGTCCTTTCTACAAATTTCTCTTATACGTTTAAAGATATATATTTTTCATTAATGTTAATGTAAAAAATTTTAATTTTGCTCTAAAAGAATCTTAGAAAACTTACCTAACCTTATAACAAGAACCATTTATTTTAGCCTAACCCAACTAAATATATTTTAGATTTGTTTACAGTAATTTAATACTAAACAAACACAGTGAAATATATTTTTTTCGTTAGGTTCAGAATCATTTTGGCGAAATTATTGCATACACAAATTTTCACTTGTCCTATATGGCAAGATGAGAGTTGCTATTTAAGCCAAGATCGCAAGTTCTGCCTATTCGGCACGACATATATATATATATATATATATATATATATATATATATATATATATATATATATATATATATATATATATATATATACATATACATAATGTGTGTGCGTGCGTGGATATAGGTCCAGTGGATATAGGGATGTGTACTTTGTTCAATTCACGCAGATCTGGGCATGGGAACACAGGATCGAGTCCTGTGTTAATCATGTATAATAGCTTGTAGCTACTGTAACATTACTCCATTCTTGAAAAATATTTTTTTCTAAAATGTTTATTTGTGAACCACGTTAAAGACTATATCTAGTTTGCAATATTGAACAATTTAATTTGGTATTTACTTTACATTTAGGTAAAAGCTAAAATTATTCCTGTATTATTGCATTATTGTGCTGTTTTATAGTATTCTTTTTATATTTTTTTTTACTTAAATAATCCACTTTGGTTCTGAAATTTCTACCTTAATTTTATCATCTATCAAATATGTTACTTTTAGACAAAGGTATGTAAATTTAAATCTTTTATTTATTTTAAAATAGCTGAGCTACTCAATTCATGGTGTAGACAGAATTTTAAATTATTATTTTTCTTAAATTGTGATAATGGATGAATAAACATCTGGATCGTCAATAAAGTCACATAATATCCTTTAAAGATGTGGAGTGTTATAGAGCAGTATCAAGGTGTTGAAGGAGGAGGTTTTACTTCTCAAGGAGAGAAATAAGAAACTGAAAATTCGCCTGGATAAGTATAGCAACCGATGTGAAGTGGTTGGGGTTAATGAAAGAAAACAGGTTACCAGCATTGAGGAGCAGATTGGCAGTCATAACAAGTGGGAAGTGGTTCCCAGTAAAGGAAGGAACATCAATGTGAGGAAGGTTAAAAGAGTAAATTTGAAGGTAGGCAATCACTTCTCTCTTCTCCAGGATAAATAAACTTCAGTGATCAGCGAGGATAAGGCTACCACTATGCTAATAAATGTAAGAATATCGTTGTGGTCAGTGACTCACAGGTAAATGTTGAAATGGTATACAATACCGACAGGTTGGTAGGTAGGACACATGGGCAACAGTTAGGCAACTTTATTCCGAAACGTTTCGCCTACATAATAGGCTTCTTCAGTTGAGTACAAAAGTAGGCAGGAGCAGTAGAGTTGTGAAGACGATGTAATCAGTCCATCACCCTTGTAGTCGGAGATTTGAAGTTGTCAGTCCCTCAGCCTGGAGAAGAGTTTTGTTCCATAGTTTGAAACAATCTGAAGGAACAAGCGACAGTGTGGAGACTTATACACTGTCGGAAGGAGACGTGCATGGTGGTAGTAGAGAGAATGTAGTCACTGAGAGATCACGTCCCTCTCAGATCCAACAATCCTCACTTGCATGTGCAGGAAGTATTGATATTGCTACAACGGAGACCTGGTTCAACCTAAATGATAGAAAAATGCCTTCTGAACGCCACATACAAGGCTCTAAATTATACCATACCAAAAGGGTCAACAATAAAGGTGGTGGAGTGGCGAAATATTTTCACAGATAATTTGAACTGTTGCATTAGACAAGATATAAAATTAGAAGCGACGGACACTGAATCTTTGGCTATAATTTCTGGAGGGACGTGAAAAATTAATCTTGGTTGAGATTTACAGGACCTCAAACCTTGATACGGAACATGGGAAACATCTGAGGAGGTAATTCATAAGACATCTAAATAAATAAAAAATGTTACGTAAATAGACTTTTACTTCAGAAAAAAAATGAAAAATGAAAAGAGACAAAACCGTAACTGGAACAAGATACTTATAACACGCGGATTATTTGTATATTTTAGACAAATTGATTGGAGCAATTTGACAGGAAATCTTGAGTCTAGCGACTTTCTTGATACGATCCAGGATTAATTTATAATACAATTTGTGAGGGAGCAAACTAGATGTAATAACCTGCTTGACTTGGTTCTTACCAACAAGGAATAACTAATTAATAATCTCGAGGTTAATGATGAGCTTGGGGAAAGTGATCACATATCAGTCAGTTTGATAGTACTGACTCACTGGGGCTCCAATAGTGATTCATCACTGTCACCAGTAATGACTTGCCTAGGGCTCCAGTAGTGACTCATAACTGTCACCAGTACTGACTCACCTGGGACTCCAATACTGACCTAATGCTCCAGTAGTGACTCATCACTAGCACCAGTACTGACTCACCTAGAACTCTAGTAGTGACTCACCTAGGGCCCCAGTAGTGGCTAATCACTGTAACCAGTAGTGACTCACTGGGGCTCCAGTAGTGACTCATCCCTCGCACTAGTATTGACTCACTGGGGCTCCAGTAGTGACTCATCACTGTCACCAGTACTGACTTGGGGTTCCAGCAGTGACTCATCACTGACTCACTGGGGTTCCAGCAGTGACTCATCACTGACTCACTGGGGCTCCAGCAGTGACTCATCACTGGGGCTCCAGCAGTGACTCATCACTGGGGCTCCAGCAGTGACTCATCACTGGGGCTCCAGCAGTGACTCATCACTGGGGCTCCAGCAGTGACTCATCACTGGGGCTCCAGCAGTGACTCATCACTGGGGCTCCAGCAGTGACTCATCACTGGGGCTCCAGCAGTGACTCATCACTGGAGTTCCAGCAGTGACTCATCACTGACTCACTGGGGCTCCAGCAGTGACTCATCACTGGGGCTCCAGCAGTGACTCATCACTGGGGCTTCAGCAGTGACTCATCACTGGGGCTCCAGCAGTGACTCATCACTGGGGCTCCAGCAGTGACTCATCACTGGGGCTCCAGCAGTGACTCATCACTGGGGCTCCAGCAGTGACTCATCACTGGGGCTCCAGCAGTGACTCATCACTGGGGCTCCAGCAGTGACTCATCACTGGGGCTCCAGCAGTGACTCATCACTGGGGTTCCAGCAGTGACTCATCACTGACTCACTGGGGCTCCAGCACTGACTCATCACTGACTCACTGGGGCTCCAGCAGTGACTCATCACTGGGGCTCCAGCAGTGACTCATCACTGGGGTTCCAGCAGTGACTCATCACTGACTCACTGGGGCTCCAGCACTGACTCATCACTGACTCACTGGGGCTCCAGCAGTGACTCATCACTGGGGCTCCAGCAGTGACTCATCACTGGGGCTCCAGCAGTGACTCATCACTGGGGCTCCAGCAGTGACTCATCACTGGGGCTCCAGCAGTGACACATCACTGGGGCTCCAGCAGTGACTCATCACTGGGGCTCCAGCAGTGACTCATCACTGGGGCTCCAGCAGTGACTCATCACTGGGGCTCCAGCAGTGACTCATCACTGGGGCTCCAGCAGTGACTCATCACTGGGGCTCCAGCAGTGACTCATCACTGGGGCTCCAGCAGTGACTCATCACTGGGGCTCCAGCAGTGACTCATCACTGGGGCTCCAGCAGTGACTCATCACTGGGGTTCCAGCAGTGATTCATCACTGGGGCTCCAGCAGTGACTCATCACTGGGGCTCCAGCAGTGACTCATCACTGGGGTTCCAGCAGTGACTCATCACTGACTCACTGGGGCTCCAGCACTGACTCATCACTGACTCACTGGGGCTCCAGCAGTGACTCATCACTGGGGCTCCAGCAGTGACTCATCACTGGGGCTCCAGCAGTGACTCATCACTGGGGCTCCAGCACTGACTCATCACTGGGGCTCCAGCAGTGACTCATCACTGGGGCTCCAGCAGTGACTCATCACTGGGGCTCCAGCAGTGACTCATCACTGGGGCTCCAGCAGTGACTCATCACTGGGGCTTCAGCAGTGACTCATCACTGGGGCTCCAGCAGTGACTCATCACTGGGGCTCCAGCAGTGACTCATCACTGGGGCTCCAGCAGTGACTCACTGGGGCTCCAGCAGTGACTCATCACTGGGGCTCCAGCAGTGACTCATCACTGGGGTTCCAGCAGTGACTCATCACTGACTCACTGGGGCTCCAGCACTGACTCATCACTGACTCACTGGGGCTCCAGCACTGACTCATCACTGACTCACTGGGGCTCCAGCACTGACTCATCACTGGGGCTCCAGCAGTGACTCATCACTGGGGCTCCAGCAGTGACTCATCACTGGGGCTCCAGCAGTGACTCATCACTGGGGCTCCAGCAGTGACTCATCACTAGGGTTCCAGCAGTGACTCATCACTGGGGCTCCAGCAGTGACTCATCACTGGGGCTCCAGCAGTGACTCATCACTGGGGCTCCAGCAGTGACTCATCACTGGGGTTCCAGCAGTGACTCATCACTGACTCACTGGGGCTCCAGCACTGACTCATCACTGACTCACTGGGGCTCCAGCAGTGACTCATCACTGGGGCTCCAGCAGTGACTCATCACTGGGGCTCCAGCAGTGACTCATCACTCGGGCTCCAGCAGTGACTCATCACTGGGGCTCCAGCAGTGACTCATCACTGGGGCTCCAGCAGTGACTCATCACTGGGGCTCCAGCAGTGACTCATCACTGGGGCTCCAGCAGTGACTCATCACTGGGGCTCCAGCAGTGACTCATCACTGGGGCTCCAGCAGTGACTCATCACTGGGGTTCCAGCAGTGACTCATCACTGGGGCTCCAGCAGTGACTCATCACTGGGGCTCCAGCAGTGACTCATCACTGGGGCTCCAGCAGTGACTCATCACTGGGGTTCCAGCAGTGACTCATCACTGACTCACTGGGGCTCCAGCACTGACTCATCACTGACTCACTGGGGCTCCAGCAGTGACTCATCACTGGGGCTCCAGCAGTGACTCATCACTGGGGCTCCAGCAGTGACTCATAACTGGGGCTCCAGCAGTGACTCATCACTGGGGCTCCAGCAGTGACTCATCACTGGGGCTCCAGCAGTGACTCATCACTGGGGCTCCAGCAGTGACTCATCACTGGGGCTCCAGCAGTGACTCATCACTGGGGCTCCAGCAGTGACTCATCACTGGGGCTCCAGCAGTGACTCATCACTGGGGCTCCAGCAGTGACTCATCACTGGGGCTCCAGCAGTGACTCATCACTGGGGCTTCAGCAGTGACTCATCACTGGGGCTCCAGCAGTGACTCATCACTGGGGCTCCAGCAGTGACTCATCACTGGGGCTCCAGCAGTGACTCATCACTGGGGCTCCAGCAGTGACTCATCACTGGGGCTCCAGCAGTGACTCATCACTGGGGTTCCAGCAGTGACTCATCACTGACTCACTGGGGCTCCAGCACTGACTCATCACTGACTCACTGGGGCTCCAGCACTGACTCATAACTGACTCACTGGGGCTCTAGCAGTGACTCATCACTGGGGCTCCAGCAGTGACTCATCACTGGGGCTCCAGCAGTGACTCATCACTGGGGCTCCAGCAGTGACTCATCACTGGGGCTCCAGCAGTGACTCATCACTGGGGTTCCAGCAGTGACTCATCACTGGGGTTCCAGCAGTGACTCATCACTGGGGCTCCAGCAGTGACTCATCACTGGGGCTCCAGCAGTGACTCATCACTGGGGCTCCAGCAGTGACTCATCACTGGGGTTCCAGCAGTGACTCATCACTGACTCACTGGGGCTCCAGCACTGACTCATCACTGACTCACTGGGGCTCCAGCAGTGACTCATCACTGGGGCTCCAGCAGTGACTCATCACTGGGGCTCCAGCAGTGACTCATCACTGGGGCTCCAGCAGTGACTCATCACTGGGGCTCCAGGAGTGACTCATCACTGGGGCTCCAGCAGTGACTCATCACTGGGGCTCCAGCAGTGACTCATCACTGGGGCTCCAGCAGTGACTCATCACTGGGGCTCCAGCAGTGACTCATCACTGGGGCTCCAGCAGTGACTCATCACTGGGGCTCCAGCAGTGACTCATCACTGGGGCTCCAGCAGTGACTCATCAATGGGGTTCCAGCAGTGACTCATCACTGGGGCTCCAGCAGTGACTCATCACTGGGGCTCCAGCAGTGACTCATCACTGGGGTTCCAGCAGTGACTCATCACTGACTCACTGGGGCTCCAGCACTGACTCATCACTGACTCACTGGGGCTCCAGCAGTGACTCATCACTGGGGCTCCAGCAGTGACTCATCACTGGGGCTCCAGCAGTGACTCATCACTGGGGCTCCAGCAGTGACTCATCACTGGGGCTCCAGCAGTGACTCATCACTGGGGCTCCAGCAGTGACTCATCACTGGGGCTCCGGCAGTGACTCATCACTGGGGCTCCAGCAGTGACTCATCACTGGGGCTCCAGCAGTGACTCATCACTGGGGCTCCAGCAGTGACTCATCACTGGGGCTCCAGCAGTGACTCATCACTGGGGCTCCAGCAGTGACTCATCACTGGGGCTTCAGCAGTGACTCATCACTGGGGCTCCAGCAGTGACTCATCACTGGGGCTCCAGCAGTGACTCATCACTGGGGCTCCAGCAGTGACTCATCACTGGGGCTCCAGCAGTGACTCATCACTGGGGCTCCAGCAGTGACTCATCACTGGGGCTCCAGCAGTGACTCATCACTGGGGCTCCAGCAGTGACTCATCACTGGGGCTCCAGCAGTGACTCATCACTGGGGCTCCAGCAGTAACTCATCACTGGGGCTCCAGCAGTGACTCATCACTGGGGCTTCAGCAGTGACTCATCACTGGGGCTCCAGCAGTGACTCATCACTGGGGCTCCAGCAGTGACTCATCACTGGGGCTCCAGCAGTGACTCATCACTGGGGCTCCAGCAGTGACTCATCACTGGGGCTCCAGCAGTGACTCATCACTGGGGCTCCAGCAGTGACTCATCACTGGGGCTCCAGCAGTGACGGCAATATGACCAACATTACTCGAGATGATTTTTAAACATGTAATAAGTTATACACATTATTAAATCATTTCCTTTAAAATCGTTTTTCTATTCCAACAATAAATACCACCCAGTCTCTCTCTCTCTCTCTCTCTCTCTCTCTCTCTCTCTCTCCAGGTAGATTCCAGCTTCGTAATTAAGATTAACTAATGCACTTTTAATTACTTTTTATTTATCAAAAAAAAATTGTTTCTGAATTTATAAACGTTTTTAATTATCTCTCATTATTTCTACCACAATCAGTTTAGTAATGAATTATATCAACAAACTCTCGATGTTATTTGTGTTGTGATATTAAAGTTTGCTAGACTGCAATTTGCATAACTAATATTGCAATATCACCGTATTTTGTTTAACTAATTTAACTGCCCAACATTGTTTAATATTTATTTTGTCGCTTTGTTTATTACTGCCGTGTCACTATATTTTCTGTGCTCTCTTTTTTCACTATAAGTTACTGCTTCCTGAATCTATTATATATGTTGAAAATGGTGTAAAATACCTGTCGGTATTTTACACCCAGGCTGAGGGACTGACCACCTCAAATACCATTTCACCAAGGTTGATGGACTGATAACATAATCTTTGCTTCGCTACTACTTCTACTGCTTCTGTTTTTGACTGAAGAAGCCTACCGTGTAGACGAAATTTTTCAACTATAAAGATACCCAACTGTGGCACATGTCTTACCCATCAACCATTATATTTAATGTGATTCATTCTAATTTGTCTTTTATTAAGCTGACAATATCATGACAGTTTTTAGTCATGTCTCTGAACTCGAGCCTCTCGAGATTATTATGTCTATATTTGCATACGAGATGATTCCTCTAGTCACTTTGATAGGAACTCACTCTTAGGATAAAATATAAGATGTCTTACCTTCCATGGGAAGGGATGTCTTACCTTCCATGGGGAGGGATGTCTTACCTTCCATGGGAAGGGATGTCTTACCTTCCATGGGGAGGAATGTCTTACCTTCCATGGGGAGGGATGTCTTACCTTCCATGGGGAGGGATGTCTTACCTTCCATGGGAAGGGATGTCTTACCTTCCATGGGGAGGGATGTCTTACCTTCCATGGGGAGGGATGTCTTACCTTCCATGGGAAGGGATGTCTTACCTTCCATGGGGAGGGATGTCTTACCTTCCATGGGGAGGGATGTCTTACCTTCCATGGGAAGGGATGTCTTACCTTCCATGGGGAGGGATGTCTTACCTTCCATGGGAAGGGATGTCTTACCTTCCATGGGGAGGGATGTCTTACCTTCCATGGGGAGGGATGTCTTATCTTCCATGTGAAGGGATGTCTTACCTTCCATGGGGAGGGATGTCTTACCTTCCATGGGGAGGGATGTCTTACCTTCCATGGGAAGGGATGTCTTACCTTCCATGGGGAGGGATGTCTTACCTTCCATGGGAAGGGATGTCTTACCTTCCATGGGGAGGGATGTCTTACCTTCCATGGGGAGGGATGTCTTACCTTCCATGGGGAGTGATGCCTTACCTTCCATGGGGAGTGATGTCTTACCTTCCATGAGGAGTGATGTTTTTCCATGGGGAGGGATGTCTTACCTTCCATGGGGAGGGATGTCTTACCTTCCATGGGGAGTGATGCCTTACCTTCCATGGGGAGTGATGTCTTACCTTCCATGAGGAGTGATGTTTTTCCATGGGGAGGGATGTCTTACCTTCCATGGGGAGGGATGTCTTACCTTTCATGGGGATTGATGTCTTACCTTCCATGGGAAGGGATGTCTTTTCCATGGGGAGTGATGTCTTACCTTTCATGGGGAGTGATGTCTTACCTTCCATGGGGAGGGATGTCTTACCTTCCATGGGGAGTGATGCCTTACCTTCCATGGGGAGTGATGTCTTATCTTCCATGGGGAGTGATGTCTTACCTTTCATGGGGAGGGATGTCTTACCTTCCATGGGGAGGGATGTCTTACCTTCCATGGGGAGTGATGCCTTACCTTCCATGGGGAGTGATGTCTTACCTTCCATGAGGAGTGATGTTTTTCCATGGGGAGGGATGTCTTACCTTCCATGGGGAGGGATGTCTTACCTTTCATGGGGATTGATGTCTTACCTTCCATGGGAAGGGATGTCTTATCTTCCATGGGGAGTGATGTCTTACCTTTCATGGGGAGTGATGTCTTACCTTCCATGGGAAGGGATGTCTTATCTTCCATGTGGAGGGGTGTCTTACCTTCCATGGGGAGTGATGTCTTACCTTCGATGGGGAGTGATGTCTTACCTTCGATGGGGAGTGATGTCTTACCTTCGATAAGGAGGGATGTCTTACCTCCCTCACCAGTACTCTGGCTGCTTCTTACACTATTTTCCTCTCACACTGCTTCCATCTTTCGTTCCCTTGTCTTGCTCTCTCACTGCCACCTTTTATTTTCTCCTCTTGCACTTTCACTAACACTCTGGGACACTTTCAGTGGCACCCTCTCTGGCATTTGTAGGGGCACTCACTGGTACTCTGGCACTTTCAGTGGCACTCTAACAAACTCTCAAGGCACTCTCGCAATCTGGCACCCTCACCCGCACTCTGGCATTCTCTATGGCACTCTCATTGGCACTCTCGCCGGCACTCTTCTACTTTGTCTCTCTCTGGCACTCTGGCATTCTTTAGCACTTTCGCTGGCACTCTGTCTAGCACTCTGGCACTCTCAATGACACCGACACTCATTGGAACTCACAGGCACCCTGGCACTCGTGCTCTGCCACTCACTGACATTCTCAGTGGCACTCGCATTCTGGCACTCACAGACACTCTGGCACTCTCATTGACACTGGCCCTCTGGAACTCACTGGCACTCTCCTAACATCTCCGTCACCTACTTCTCTCACACCTTTAATGCCCCACATCACACCAGCACCACTCACCTTCTCTTCTCTCACCCTCTCCCCCCAATCCTCGCTACCCCCTTCTCCCCACCCCCTTCCCTCTCCCTGCCCCATCCTCACTCCATTTAATTCTTCTCCCTCTTCCCTTCTCCATCTTACTTCCCCCTCCTCCACACTCCTCCACCTCTCACTTTGCCTTCCTACAAAATCACTCCCCACTCCAGCCCCTTCCTAGACACCAGGTTAGGGACCACCATGGTCCACTCACTGCTACACACCAGGTCAGGTACCACCATGGTCCACTCACTGCTACACACCAGGTCAGGGACCACCATGGTCCACTCCCTGCTACACACCAGGTTAGGGACCGCCATGGTCCACTCCCTGCTACACACCAGGTCAGGGACCACTATGATCCACTCACTGCTACACACCAGGTTAGGGACCACCATGGTCTACTCACTGCTACACACCAGGTCAGGTACCACCATGGTCCACTCACTGCTACACACCAGGTTAGGGACCACCGTGGTCCACTCACTGCTACACACCAGGTTAGGGACCACCATGGTCCACTCACTGCTACACACCAGGTCAGGTACCACCATGGTCCATTCACTGCCACACACCAGGCCAGGGACCACCATGGTCCACTCACTGCTACACACCAGGGCAGGGACCACCATGGTCCACTCACTGCTACACACCGGGGCAGGGATCACCATCATCCACTCACTGCTACACACCAGGGCAGGTACTACCATGGTCCACTCACTCCTACACATTCAGTTAAAGAGAGAAATAAAGAAAGGAATAAGAAAAGCAAAAAGGGATTATGAGGCTAAGGTCGCAAGGGATTCAAAGACTAACCCAAAAGGGTTCTTTCAGGTATACAGAAGTAAAATTAGGGACAAGATTGGCCCACTTAAGAGTAACTCTGGTCTGATCACTGACAGTGATAGGGATATGTGTGAAATTCTCAATACCTACTTCCTCTCAGTTTTCACCCAGGAAAATACTAGCGATATTCCTGAAATAATAGATTATGTAGAACAGGACGATAATAAACTATGTACGATTGCGGTAACTAGTGACATGGTCCTCAGACAAATAGAGAAACTAAAACCTAACAAATCCCCAGGTCCTGATGAACTGTTTGCAAGGGTGTTAAAGGAATGCAAAGAGGAACTTAGCATACCTTTGGCTAATCTTTTTAACATATCACTACAAACTGGCATAGTGCCTGATAAGTGGAAAATGGCACATGTAATACCTATTTACAAGGCAGGTGACAGGTCCTTAGCTTCGAACTATAGACCAATAAGCCTTACCTCCATAGTGGGAAAATTTATGGAATCAGTAATTGTCGAAGCAATTCGTAGCCATCTTGATAGGCACAAATTGATTAATGAATCTCAACACGGTTTTACAAAGGGGCGTTCCTGTCTTACGAATTTACTAACTTTTTTCACTAAGGTGTTTGAGGAGGTAGATCATGGTAATGAATATGGTATTGTGTATATCCACTTCAGTAAGGCTTTCGATAGAGTTCCACACCAGAGGCTATCGAGGAAACTTAAGGCACACGGAATAGGAGAATTTTTTTCCTGGGTAGGCAGCAGAGTTTGCATAAATGGGGAGAAATCAGAATGGAGGCACGTCACAAGCGGTGTTCCTCAGGGGTCAGTGTTGGGCCCGTTGTTGTTAACAGTTTACATAAACGACATAGATGAGGGACTAAAGAGCGACATAAGCAAATTTGCTGATGACACCGAAATAGGCCGTACAATTCATTCTAATGAGGACACTAGAGCACTCCAGGATTTGAATAGAGTGATGCAATGGTCGGAGAAGTGGCAGATGCAGTTTCATATTGGCAAATGTAAAGTTCTAAATGTTGGACAGATAAATAACCATGCCACATATAAACTAATGTAGATCTTAATACTACTGATTGCTAAAAGAATTTAGGAGTTCTGGTTAGCAGTAATCTAAAACCAAGACAACAGTGCATTAGTGTTCGCAATAAAGCTAACAGAATTCTTGGCTTCATATCTAGAAGTATAAATAATAGAATTCCTCAGGTTGTTCTTCAACTCTATATATCCTTGGTTAGGCCTCATTTAGACTATACTGCTCAGTTCTGGTCACCGTATTACAGAATGGATATAAATGCTCTGGAAAACGTACAGAGGACGATGACAAAGATGATCTCATGTATCAGAAATCTTCCCTATGAAGATAGACTGAGGGCCGTGAATCTGCACTCCTCGAAAGGCGTAGAATTAGGGGGGATATGATCGAGGTGTATAACTGGAAAACAGGAATAAATAAAGGGGATGTAAATAGTGTGCTGAAAATTTCCAGCCAAGACAGGACTCGCAGCAATGGTTTCAAGTTGGAAAAATTCAGATTCAAGGAGGATATAGGAAAGCACTGGTTTAGTAATAGAGTTGTGGATGAGTGGAACAAACTCCTGAGTACAGTTATTCAGGCTAAAACGTTGTGTAGTTTTAAAAATAGGTTAGATAAATACATGAGTGGGTGTGAGTTGGACCTGACTAGCTTGTGCTGCTGGGTCTCGTGCCGTGCTACATCCTTGAGTGGAGGTGACCAGACTGGGTGGGTCATTGGGCTAATCCGGGGGGGGGCGGTCATTGGGCTAATTCGAGGGGGGGCGGTCATTGGGCTAATTCGGGGGGGGGGACATGGACATGCTCCGCATGGATCAGTAGGCCTGTTGCAGTGTTCCTTCTTATGTACACATCAGGGCAGGGATCACCATGATCCACTCGCTGCTACACACCAGGTCAGGAGCCTCCATGGTTTACTCATATCAGGTCAGGGACCACTATGGTCCACTCACTGCTACACGTCGGGTCATGGACCACCATGGTCCTCTCACTGCCACACACCGGGTCAGGGACCGCTATGGTACACTGTTAAATTCAGGTCATTGACCACCATGGTTCACTTTTGCTACAAGCCAGGTCAAGGACCACCGTGGTCCTCTCACTGCTACGCACCAAGTCAGGGACCAATATGGTCCACTCACTGCTACACACCAAGTCAGGGACCACCATGGTCTACTCACTGCCACTCAAGAGTTCAGGGACCGCCATGGTAATCTCACTGCCACATACCAGGTCAGGAACCACCATGGCCCACTCACTGTCACTCACCAGTTCAGGAACCACCATCAGGGACCACCAAGGTCCACTCAATGTCACACACCAGGTCAGGGACCACCATGGCCCACTCACTGTCACACACCAGGTCAGGGACCACCATGGTCCACCCACTGTCACACACCAGGTCAGGGACCACCATGGTCCACTCACTGCTACACACCAGGTCAGGGACCACAATGGCCCACTCACTGTCACACACCAGGTCAGGGACCACCATGGTCCATTCACTGTCACACACCAGATCAGGGACCACCATGGCGCACTCACTGCCACACACCAGATCAGGTACCACCATGGCCCAATCACTGTCACACACCAGGTCAGGGACCACCATGGTCCACTCACTGTCACACACCAGGTCAGGGACCACCATGGTCCACTCACTGTCACACACCAGGTCAGGTACCACCATGGTCCTCTCACTGTCACACACCAGGTCAGGTACCACCATGGTCCTCTCACTGCCACAGATCAAGTAAGCTGGCAGCATCTCCCACACATTTTTCCTCTTGCTTCTTGTTCCTCTTCGTTATATCTTCCTTCCCTCACATTCATATATCTAATTGCCAATTCTCTTCTTCCCTTCCCTCCAGAACTTTTCTAATTGTCTCTTTTGCTATTTATTAATCTAATTAGGTATCCCTGGAGTGGGGATTCTTCTTCTTCGTCTTCTTTTCCTCTTTGCTCTTCTCTTTTCACCTCTTTCATATTTTCATTTTCTCTTTCTTCACCTTCCCATTCTCTTCCTCCTCCTCCTCCTACACCTCCTTCACCTCCTTCCTCGTCATCTTTTTTACCCTTCTCTTTCTTCTTATGAACACAGATAAAGAATGGCCTGTGAGACCTGGTCGTAATGGGAATTGGAACAAACACTCAGCAGTAGACTATAATGTACATTTGCCCTCACCCGCTATATACAGATATGTACAATATGGGAACGCTTGGAAGCACTTGACTTGTACTTGTTGGAACGCAGAAGGGAGAGATATATCATAATCTACACTTGGAAAATCTTGGAAGGAATGGTCCCAAATCTGCACACAGAAATCACTCCCTACGAAAGTAAAAGACTGGGCAGGCGATGCAAAATGCCCCCAATAAAAAGTAGGGGCGCCATTGGTACACTAAGAGAAAACACCATAAGTGTCCGGGGCCCAAAACTGTTCAACAGCCTCCCATCAAGCATTAGGGGAATTGCCAATAAACCCCTGGCTGCCTTCAAGAGAGAGCTGGACAGATACCTAAAGTCAGTGCCGGATCAGCCGGGCTGTGGCTCGTACGTCGGACTGCGTGCGGCCAGCAATAACAGCCTAGTTGATCAGGCCCTGATCCATCGGGAGGCCTGGTCATGGACCGGGCCGCGGGGGCGTTGATCCCCGGAATAACCTCCAGGTAACCTCCAGGTAAGATGGCAAAGCAGATGCCAGAAAGAGCACACCGAACTCAACCAGCAGGTAGGCGAGTCTGCCAATGTTTACCTCAGGTCAACCACGTTGCTTCAGCTTTGACAGGCTTGCCTGTGATTGGAAAATAACCCAAGGTACTGATTTAACTACAGGTACCCTATCGATCGTTAAACCCTTAGTACCCGGTTCGCTGGTTGGAAGGCAGCCTATATGGGAGTGTGACACATGCCAAATAAATTATAACATATTCTTTGCATGCCACACCCCCACTCCAAAAGGGCTCTAATAGCCAGCACTAGGCTCCACCTCCAAGGGTAGCGTTCTGCCATGACACCGAACAATAATGGAACTGCCTTTCCTCTCAGCCATCCAACTCATTAGATAGAGCTCAACTTTCGTCGAGACTCAAACTCTATCATAGAGCGAGACAGCAGACAGTAAGACTAATGTTGGTTCAAGACACCTGCAGACTGCAGCAGAATGTCCCCTTACTAAAAAAAAAAAAACCCCACACTTAAAAAACATTTTATAAAAGGGGGGAAAAAAGAGCTAAACTATCCATAGGGTCCTTAACACATCCTAACCTAAATTAAACGCGGGAAAGGGAATCGGCCAGCCCATTTTCCTTGCCGGAAATATGAACGAGTTTAATATTGTAAGGTTGCAGCCTGAGACTCCATCTCATGAGACGTGTTTTGTGGTTTTTCATGGTGTTGAGGTAGACTAGAGAATTGTGATCGCTGTAGATTGTGATCACCTGGGACGACTGCTCCACGTAGACCTCGAAATGTTCCAATGCAAGTATCAGAGCTAGGGCTTTTCTCAATGGTGACATGGGCCCTTTGGTGAGGATGATACTTGGCAGAGAAGTAAGGTTCATTGAAATTTTTGTTTCTGACTGGTAAGTGAGGTTAGTGGGGGTTACAACATCTGCAAAGTTCTTACAGAAGAGTCTGCAGAAACCTACAATCCCTATGAAATGTTGGAGGGATTTCCTATCACTGAGTAATTCTTAATGGCAAGAATTTTAGCATGGCCCAAAAAAGTAATAGTGGATTGGCCAAATGATGACTTACACAAATTAACAGTTAACTGGAAACTCTTAAAGTTCTCAAAGAGAGCTTTAAGTCGGAAAACTTGTTGGTACCACATATCGGAAACTACTACTATATCGTCCAGATAAGCTGCCGTGCCTTCAAGTTCTTTAATAGCCTGATGGATCAGCTTCTGGAACGTTGCCGGCGCAATTCCGCATTCCAAATGGGGGTCACTGTATATTGATAGTGACCTGGAATTACGAGGGAAGAGATTTCCTTAGCCTTATCTGCCAAAGGTACCTGATAGTAACCTTTAAGGAGCTCTAGTTTGGAAACAAAAGTAGCCTTACCCACAAATTCCACTACGTCATCCAAACGTGGCAGAGGGTAAGCATCTGTGAATAATGCTCCTCATAATCTTGTCGTAGCCTCCTGCTATTTTGTGCTGGGTTGTACATCACTGCAATCACCACCTTGAGACCCCTAGTCTGAAGTGTTCCTACTGTCCATTCCTTCCATCTCAAAACTCCACTGGTTTTCGATGCGCAGTGCAACTCCTCTTCTGTTCCTATCTTTTCTCAGGATCTGATATCTAGATGGAAAGATTGGGTGGCCTGTGGCCTGGTAGGCAAAACTCTCACTTCACACGCTGAAGGTCTGGGTTCGATTCTCGGCAAGGATGAAAACATTGGGTGTGTTTCCTTACATCTGTTGTCCCTATTCACCCATCAGCAAATTGGGTACCTAGGTGATAGTCGGCTGGTGTGGGTCGCATCCTGGGACAAAACTGGCCTAATTTGCTTGAAATGCTCTGCATAACAAGGGGCTTTCTATGTAGTAGTATGTCATTGATGTCAGCTAGGCCCGTATACCTTGTGTATTTACTTGTAGAAAAATATTATTATTATTATTGTTATTATTATTATTTATTAACACACTGGCCGATTCCCACCAAGGCAGGGTGGCCCGAAAAAGAAAAACTTTCACCATCATTCACTCCATCACTGTCTTGCCAGAAGGGTGCTTTACACTACAGTTTTTAAACTGCAACATTAACACCCCTCCTTCAGAGTGCAGGCACTGTACTTCCCATCTCCAGGACTCAAGTCCGGCCTGTCGGTTTCCTTGAATCCCTTCATAAATGTTACTTTGCTCACACTCCAACAGCACGTAAAGTATTAAAAACCATTTGTCTCCATTCATTCCTATCAAACACGCTCACGCATGCCTGCTGGAAGTCCAAGCCCCTCGCACACAAAACCTCCTTTACCCCCTCCCTCCAACCTTTCCTAGACCGACCCATACCCCGCCTTCCTTCCACTACAGACTGATACACTCTTGAAATCATTGTTTCGCTCCATTCTCTCTACATGTCCGAACCACCTCAACAACCCTTCCTCAGCCCTCTGGACAACAGTTTTGGTAATCCCGCACCTCCTCCTAACTTCCAAACTACGAACTCTCTGCATTATATTCACACCACACATTGCCCTCAGACATGACATCTTCACTGCCTCCAGCCTTCTCCTCGCTGCAACATTCATCACCCATGCTTCACACCCATATAAGAGCGTTGGTAAAACTATACTCTCATACATTCCCCTCTTTGCCTCCAAGGACAAAGTTCTTTGTCTCCACAGACTCCTAAGTGCACCGCTCACCGTTTTCCCCTCATCAATTCTATGATTCACCTCATCTTTCATAGACCCATCCGCTGACACGTCCATTCCCAAATATCTGAATACATTCACCTCCTCCATACTCTCTCCCTCCAATCTGATATCCAATCTTTCATCACCTAATCTTTTTGTTATCCTCATAACCTTACTCTTTCCTGTATTCACTTTTAATTTTCTTCTTTTGCATACCCTACCAAATTCATCAACCAACCTCTGCAACTTCTCTTCAGAATCTCCCAAGAGCACAGTGTCATCAGCAAAGACCAACTGTGACAACTCCCACTTTGTGTGTGATTCTTTATCTTTTAACTCCATGCCTCTTGCCAAGACCCTCGCATTTACTTCTCTTACAACCCCCATCTATAAATATATTAAACAACCACGGTGATATCACACATCCTTGTCTAAGGCCTATTATTATTATTATTATTATTACTATTATCCCCATGAGCTTTGTTTCTATGAGTGCTCGGTATTGGGGTACCTCCATGATTCTTTCATGCCACTTCTCACATTTATTTGATATTCAAACTGCTTTGGTGTACCAGACTTTCAGCTTCTTCTCCATCACTGTCTTCTGGGGTGGTTTGTGGGGGATGGGGGAGTGGGAGACCAGGCAGGATATTATTGGAGGCTGCTGTGAAGATGGAATTTGTGATGAGGAAGGGAATGTGGGTGTTAAGTGTGGGTTGTTTTGGGTTAATTTTTTTTTTTTTGGTTGTGGTAGGGTTGTTAGTGTTGAGGCTGTTCTGTGAATGGTTTAGAGGAAGTTGTGTTTGCTGCCCATCTCTATCATTGACTTTCCTGTCCCTTGCATCTTTGTATCCTCTCTGTCTGTCATTCTTCTCATGTTCTGTCGTGGTTGAAGTACACCTACTAGTAATTACACGAGTCTCTTAGTTGTGGTTTCTGCTGCAGAATCATGTTTTGCACCATTTCTTACTTGAAAATCAGTCTGACAGGATGATTTCTTCCTCTTAAGTATCTCCCTTTCCTCTAAAATTTTGTCAGCTGAGTCTTGTCTTCCTCTCCTGTCTTTTTCATGAAGTTTTCATTTTTCCTCCTCCTGTTGTCTTTCTTTGTATGTTGCCACTTCAGCCTCCTGAAACCCATTAAACGAAGATTGACCCCTTCCTTTCATCCTCCATTTGCATTTCTCTTTGTATTTTAGGGTCCAATTTAAGCATTCTTATTGCTGCTTTCCTTAACATTTTCTGGAACTTTTAATGGCCTCAAAGCACCTCTGCAGAGGACCTATCTCCTCCCCTTCCTTCAGTCCTCTGTCTGCTGTCCCTGTAACCAGGGGCATGCCACTTTCACTCCTCGACTTTTCCTGGGCCTCCTGGCGATCTGATATGGCCTCTCTATGGTCCCTTCACTGGGTACTGCTGTTCCTATTCCTGATGCCATGCCCATTCTGCTCTTTGGCTCTATATCCCGTTTCAGCATTTTCAATTCCTAGCCTCTGCAGCTGTGGCTTATAGCTCCCACTTCCTGCTCTCTGGAATCCCATTTTTTTACTCTAGTTAACACGTAACGTAAAACTTGTGTGTGTGGGTGTGTATATGTGTGCAGGATTTTGTGTTTGGAAGTGTGCTCACCTAATTGTGATTGCAGGGGTAGAGTCATAGCTCCTGTCCCCAACTCTTCACTGGTCGCCACTAGGTCCACTCTCCCTGCTCCATGAGCTTTATCATACCTCTTCTTAAAGCTATGTATGGTACTTGCCTCCACTTCCTCACTTTCCAGACTATTCCACGTTCTGACAACTCTATGGCTGGAGAAATATTTCCTAACATTTCTCTGACTCATCTGAGTCTTCAGCTTCCAATTGTGACCCCTTGTTTGCTGTGTCCTATCTCTGGAATATCCTGTCTCTCTCCACCTTATCGATTCCTCCCAGTATTCTACATGTCATTATCATGCCCCTTTCCCCGTCCTCCAGTGTCGTCAGGTCGAATTTTCATAACCTTTCCTCATAGGACATGTCCCTCAGCTCCAGGACTAGCCATACCCCCGGCAGAGATTGAACCCGCGACGGGCTGGAGTTTTGAGACTCTATGACCGCGGGTTCAATCCCGGCCGGGGGTATGGTTTGTTTGCAATCGTGTCATTACGATTTTTTGAGTCCAGGACTAGTTTTGTAAACCTTTTCACCTTCTCTAGTTTCCTGACATACTTGGCCAGTTGAGGGTTCCAAATTGGAGCTGTAAACTCTAATTTGGGCCTGACATACACGGTGGACAGGGTCCAGAATAACTCCTTACTGAGATGTCGGAATGCTATTCTTAAGTTTGCTAGTTGCCCATACGCTACAGCTGTTATTTGGTTGGTTTGCACCTCAGGAGATGTTCTCGGTATTCACACTCCAAGATCCTTTTCCTTGAGTAAGATTCGTAGTCTTTGACCCCCCCATCCATAGACTGTAGTCTGCCTGCAGTCTTCTTTGCCCTTCCCTAATCTTCATGACTTTGCACTTGGTGGGGTTTAACTCCAAAAGCCAATTGTTGGACCAGGCCTGCAGCCTGTCCAGATCCCTTTGTAGTCTCTTTATCCTCCTCCAACTGAATCCTCCTCATTAACGTCACATCTGCAAAAGGGACACTTTTGCTTCTTTACCCTCTGCCTGTGGAGCCCTACTCAACACAGGCACCCACTCTGACACCTCATCACTTACCATGCCTCACTTCTGCCTTCCCATCAGATATTCTCTGATCCATTATAGTGCCTTCCTTATATCTGCCTGGTACTCCAGCTTTTGCACTAGTCTCCTCTGTGGAATTGTGTTAAAAGCCTTCTTACAATCCAAGAAAACAAAATCTACCCACCCCTCTTTCTCTCTTATCTTACTGCTGTCATTTTGTCATAGAGCTCTAGTAGGTAGGTTTGTGACAGGATTTCCCATCTCCAAATCCATGTTGGTTGTCGTTTATAAGCGCATTCTTTTCTAGGTGGTCCACCACTTTTCTCCTGACAATCTTCTCCATGACTTTGCATGCAATACATGCCAGTAACACTGGTCTGTAGTTTGATGCTGCATATCCGTCCCCTTTTTTAAAAACTGGTCCGACATTTGCTGTCTTCCATACCTCAGGTAGTCACCTGTTTCAATAGATGTGTTGACTGTTGTTAGTGGTACACAAAGCGCCTCTGCTCCCTCTCTCAGGATCCAAGTAGAGATATTATCTGGCCCCATCGCTTTTGAAATATCTAATTCACTTAACAGCCTCTTTGCTTCCTTCTCCTCCTCCTCGGTTGTATGTATCGTGTCCAGTACTTGTTGGTGTATCCCACCCCTCCATCTTTCTGGAGTCCTTTCTGTCTCCACTGTGAATACTTCTTTGAACCTCATGTTGAACTCCTCACAAACTTCAAGGTCATTTATTGTAAACTCCCCTCCTTCCTTCCTCAGCCTGATTACCTGCTCTTTGACTTGTACAGTCACACCACGAAGAAAACAACAGCTTCAGATCAAACTTGGCTTTCGCTGCTATGTCATTTTTGTATTGTCGTTGGGCTTCCCCCCTTACCTGTTCATATTTGTTCATATTCATCTCTTGCTCTTCGACTACTCTCCTTATTCTCCTGGGTGTTTGGCCTTCTATACTTCTTCCATTCTCTAGCACACTTGGTTTTAGCCTCTCTACACCTTTGGACGAACCAGTGACTCGTCCTGGCCTTCTCATGTCTGTTACCCTTAGGAGCAAACCTCTCTCCTCTGCTTCCTTGCATATTGTTGTCACTTATTCCAGCATTTCGTTTACTGTTTTCCCTGCCAGTTATCTGTCCCACTGGACCTCATGCAGGAAATTCCTCATGACTGTGTAGTCCCTTCTCTTGTAGCTTGGCTTCATTCTTTTTCCCCTTCCTGCCTCTCTCTCCACTTGTAATTCTACTATTAATTCAAAGCTTAGTTCCACATAATCACTTGCTCCGTGGGGCCTTTCATATGTGATGTTCTCAATATCTGTACTGCTCAAGGTGAATATAAGGTGTACTATTCCTGATTCATCCTCTCCCCACTCTCTTTGGTAGTGTCCCTAATGTCCTGATGCATGAGATATTCCAGAACCACCTCCAACATCTTCGCCGACCATGTTTCTGGGTCCCCATGTGACTCCAGATTTTCCCACTCGATTTCTTAGTGACTGAAGTCACCCACAATCAGTAGCTTTGCCCTGCCCACATGGACCCTTCTGGCCACTTCAGCCAGTGTATCGAACATCTCTCTGTTACTCTCATCACATTTTTGTCTTGGCCTCGTGCTATTGTGTGGGTTATACATCACTGCAATCACAACCTTGGGATCTCCAGTCTGCACTGTTCCTATTATGTAGTCTTTTTGCTTCTCATCTATTTCCTTTCTCCAACTTCTCAAAAATCACATTGGTTTTTGATGAGCAGTGCAACTCCTCCAACCCCCAGTTTCCTCTATCTTTCCTCATGATTTGATATCCAGTTGGAAAGAGGGCATTTGTAATCATTCCTGAGAGCTTGGTTTCTGTGATGGCTATCATGTCTGGTGACACCTCTGTGATTTTTGCATGCCACTCCTCCCACTTATTATACCATCATTATACCATAAGTTTCCTCTCCAACACTGTATTCTGGGGGGTTTGGGGGGATAGGGTGGGGGTACTGACAGGGTGCTATGGGATTCTACTGCATATTGTAGGGCAGGGCTACTCAAAGGTCTGCTTGGACAAGTACCAATGTATGCAAAGGTCCAGATACATTTTTTACACACAGTCATGAAAAGCAACAAATCTGAATATAGGGCAGTGTACTCATCGTTTTCTATGAACCTAATTTTCAGTCCTTGACTTAGAAAAAATTACAAAATATGAAGATAAGTAGTGGGAAAAAATAATTTTTACATTATATCGAAAAAGTTTTGGATTTTTTTACTAGGATTAGTTTAAATGGAGCTTTCAAACTGAAAAATTAATATACTGTTTAACAGAATGATATATGATAAAAATTACACTTCAACAGGATTTGAAGTTTTATTTAAAAAAAATCCAAACTTTAACGTGTAAAGATCAACACTGTGTATGACTGTAGGAAAGTTGCCTTTGTATGGTGTATATGTGCCTGTGTACTGCTTTATTGTTATGCTAGCTAAGTGAGAGAAATGACACTTCTCTCTTCTTATTAATTCCCGAAATCTTAGTACTAATGGAGTAATAGCTAGCCAAAGACAGTGGTGGAGATGTTCACTGGTCATACATGAGCAGAACTTGTTCTTCACAAAGTTCTTAGTTGAGAACACAGGCTCCCAGCAGTAGGTGGACCCGAATATTGTGAGAATCTGGACTGCTAATCTGTGAAGCGTGGGGAAGTTCGCAGGGGATCCTTCCTTTGACCAAAATGTTTCTTGTGCACAATCACAGAGTACTTGTCTCAGCGTCACATTCTCTTGGAAGTCAACGAGTTCCAGTTAAATGTTTGCACCATCTACCCATTTGAAGGCTTGTTTTGCGTCAAATGAGAATTCTGTGATATCCGAAACTAGAAAAAGGTTTTGAACGAACACCAGTAACTGTTTTCCACGAACAATGTCATCAAAGTGTAACGTGAAATTTTCGATCGGCTTTTCAATGAAATAGACATATTTTGCCAGACTTTCCAGCCAATATCCTCCAAACTCTTTTTCCAAAATGCCAGATAAGTCAACTTCATTGCACAAGTGATAATTACCAATGTGAATTACCATTGAATGGAAGAAAATATCAATATTTAGCTAGCTAGCTATGCTAGAATACTGTATGCCATTCAGTGCATGCATTCCATTCAGAGAATAATGTATTAATCCCGCTCTTGTGTACCACCTGATACCGAACGTGGTAACAGCTGTTATTTAACTAAACATTCTCCTGAAGCCAGTGGTCCTACTAGAACACTCAGAAGGCCCTGATTTGGACTGCTGGCTGCCAATTGAGTAGCCCTGTTATAGGGTGAGGGTTGTGAGTGTGTAGTGTGTTTGCCTGTGGGGTTCTGAGGGTGGTTCTGTGGGTGTTTGCGCGCTCTGCTCCAGCCTCGTCTCTCTTTCTTGCCCCTTACGTCTCTGTGTCCTCTCAGCTGTTGTCATTCTATACTCATTCTTTTGTGGTCTAGTAACTCCCACCAGTATGTTGTTGATTCTTCTAGCCATGGTTTCTCCTGCAGGATCCTGTCCTGCACCGTTTCAGTCTTGAAAATCAGTTTGACTGGCTAATTTCTCTCCTTCGAGTGCCCTCTATTCTCTGAAAATTTATTAGCTCAGACATGTCCTCCTCTTCTGTTTGATGATATTTTTAATCTCTTGTTTTTCACTCTGCTGTCTTTCATCATGCATCTTCCCTCCACTCTCCTGAAGCCCATGGGTGAAGATTGAGCTCTCTCTCTCCTCCTCCCATTGTTTTTCCCTCCACATCTCTGGGTTCTGTTTATACATAGTCTTGGCCTCCTTTATTAGTTCCTGTATCTGCTGGTGGCCTGGTCGCACCTCTGTATGGGGCCTGTCTTCTCTGCCTGTGTCTCCCTCACATACACCTAGACCCCCCTTGCATACTGCTGTCCTTGTGCCCAACAGTGTGCCCCCTTCATTCCTCGACCTTTCCTGGTGACCTGTTATGGGCTCAAGGTAAGTTTGTCTCTTTTCCTTTGGAACCCTTGTTTAATATTGGAGTGCCTACTCCAGATGTCATGGCCCCTCTGATTGTTGCTTCAGCATTTTTACTTTGTCTTCTTGGGCTCATATCTTGGTTTCTGCAGCTTCAGCTCACGACTCCCACTTCTTCTCTGCCTCCATCCTCTTCTTCATTCTCGCAGTAAGCTCGTTTAGTTTGCTTTCCCCAAATTTGGTCTATTTTTTCCATAGTTCATCCATCCACTCCTCCTCCCAGGTCCATCTTCTTGCCCCCTCAGTCTATGCTTCCCCTCTGAGGCCTCATTTTCTATTTATACGTGTGTGTGTGTGTGTGTGTGCGCACGTGTGTGTTTGGGGGGCAGAGGGATACTGAGAGAGAGAGAGTAGAGGGGGAGACAGTGGTGAGGAGGTTTAGTTAGTTTAATATGTTTATTATGCACCCCATACCCATCCTGTGGGCGGTAGTCAAAAGATTACAGAGGTACATAATGGGTCCAGGGACTGGGCCTCAAAGTTTTGATAGCTGAGCAAGTTACAGAGGTAATGAATTCACAATTTACAAAGATAATGAACTCACAATTTACAAAGGTAATGAACTCCAGGTAGGAGGGAGAGAGGGAGAGACAGAGAAATAAGGGGAGAGGGAGAGGGGAGAAAGGAGAGAGGTGAAGATGGTGTACCCTTCTCCAGAACATCACTTCATCTGAGATCATTTATCCCCAGGACGACTCAAGTCTGGAACACATTCGTACAGCATTATGATGTCAACGAGATAGTTGATCAAATGAAAATGCTGACCCACAGATGACTCCAACTTCATCCTGTTCCCTGCTTGTATGTGTCATAACAATAAATGTGTTTTCAAATGAGCTGATGTAGGTAGATTTGAGGTTGTCAGTCCCTCATCCTAGAGAAGAGTTCTGTTCCATAGTCTGAAACAATCTGAAGGAACAGGCGACAGTGTGGAGACTTATATACTGTCGGAATCAGACTTGCAGGGTAGTAGTAGAGAGAATGTAGTCACTGTGAGGTCACGTCCCTCTCAGATCCAACAATTCTCACTTGAAAAAGTTGCCTAACTGTTGCCTATGTGTCTTACCTACCAATCTGTCGGTATTGTATACCATTTTGATATTCACTCTGTCAGACACTGCGGCATAATGGTATCTTGGTACATAAGAGAAAACACTTTGGACAACTTTTTCAAGTGAGAATTGTTGGATCTGGGAGGGACATGACCTCAGTAACCACATTCTCTCTACTACCACCCTGCACGTCTCCTTCCGACAGTATACAAGTCTCCACACTGTCACTTGTTTCTTCAGAAATTTTCAATGGAACAGAACTCGTCTCCAGACTGAGGGACTGACAGCCTCAAATCTACGACTACAAGGGTGATGGACTGATTACATCGTCTTCACATCTCTACTGCTCCTGTCTACTTTCTGTACTCGACTAAAGAAGCCTACTGTGTAGGCGAAACGTTTCGGAATAAAGTTACCTAAATGTTGCCTGTGTCTTACCTACCAACCTGTCGGTATTGTATACCATTTTGATATTCAGGAATCCTTAACATGTAAATAGCTTGTCAATAAAGTTAGGGAGCCTTAACCTAACCTTGTCAAACCCTGTGTAAACAGAGAGAGAGAGAGAGAGAGAGAGAAAGTGAATATAGTTGAGTGAGGGGAAGGGTGGAGGGGAGGAGACCGTAAGGGGAAAGAGAATGGGGGAGGGGGAGGGAGGGGGACAAATGAATGGGGGAAGCCGTGAGGAGTGAGAGACTACTCAGAGGTGAGGGTGGGGGGAGAGAGAGAGGGGGATACCGAGAGGGGTGGGAAGAGGCCGTTAATTTTATGGTAGGCTTCAGCAAGCTAACAGGTCCGTACTCACCTATTTGTACTCACCTATTTGTGGTTGCAGGGGTCGAGTCCTAGCTCCTGGTCCCGCCTCTTCACCGGTTGCTACTAGGCCCTCTCTGTGTGCGTGTGTCGGTATGTGTGTGCTGCAGTACCACTGTCACTGTTGTGTGTGTGTGTGTTGTCACATAGACAATTAAGTGTCTGGTTTACATTAATTAACACAATTATCTGGTGTTACATTAAACACAAGTGTCTGGTGTTACATGAAGCACAAATGTCTGGTGTCACACCAGACACTTGTATTTAATATAACATTAAACACATGTGTCTGGTGTTATATTAAACACTATCAATACAGGAAAGTCACTTTATCGGTGTTTTGGTTATCCTCGGTTTAATTCTTTCTGCTACAAGGACCTAAGACCTTTACCTAGCAGCAATGTTCCTCTTTTAGTGCATGTGTGTACGTAGATACTTCCGTATGTCCGTGCGTTTGTGTATGTACTCAACTATATGTACTCAAATATTTGTAGTTGCAAGGGTCGAGTCATAGCTCCTGGCCTCGCCTCTTCACTGATTGCTACTAGGTTCCCTCTCTCCCTGCTCTCTCATGTTAAAACTACAGTGGTCCCTCAATAATCGTCCATAATCCGTTCCTGGAAGTGGGACTATTATCGAAATGGACGATTTACGAATCAATTTTCCCCATAAGAAATAATGTAAACTCAATTAATCCGTTCCTGACACCCAGAAGTATTAAAACAAAAAATTTTTTTACATGAAATATAGATGTAGTACATAAACAATACAGTGGCACATGATGAATTAAACATTAACAGAATAACACTTACCTTTATTGGCGATTCTTCTTTGTGTATGGAAGACTGGAGAAGGAGACAGATTGGATGATTTACTGTTTGGAAGGGGAATTCCCTTCCATCAACACCTCGGGTACCAATTGCTTTTCTGGGGTTACTTCTCTGTTTCTTAATGCCAGTAATGTAGGTCCTCTTTGGCATTTTCTTCCAAAAGAGGCCTGTTTCATCACAATTGAACACTTGTTCAGATTTCAGTCCTTCACTGTTTATGTACTCCTTGAATTCATGCACATATTTTTCATCCGCCTTGTGGTCCGAACTGGCAGCCTCACTATGCCTTACCACACTGTGTATGCCAGTACGCTTCTTAAATCTCTCAAACCAGAATTTGCTGGCCTTAAATTCACTCACATCATCACTAGTTGCAGGCAATTTCTTTACCAAATCGTCATGTAACTGCCTAGCCTTTTCACAAATAAGCGACGTCATCAGACTATCTCCTGCTAATTGTTTCTCAATTATCCACACCTGGAGTTTACCTGGAGAGAGTTCCGGGGGTCAACGCCCCCGCGGCCCGGTCTGTGACCAGGCCTCCTGGTGTATCAGAGCCTGATCAACCAGGCTGTTACTGCTGGCTGCAGTCAAACCAACGTACAAGCCACAGCCCAGCTGGTCAGGTACCAACTTTAGGTGCTTGTCCAGTGTCAGCTTGAAGACTGCCAGGGGTCTATTGGTAATCCCCCTTATGTATGCTAGGAAGCAGTTGAACAGTCTCGGGCCCTTGACACTTATTGTATGGTCTCTTAACGTGCTAGTGACACCCCTGCTTTTCATTGGGGGGATGTTGCATCGTCTGCCAAGTCTTTTGCTTTCGTTGTGAGTGATTTTCGTGTGCAAGTTTGGTACTAGTCCCTCTAGGATTTTCCAGGTGTATATAATCATGTATCTCTCCCGCCTGCGTTCCAGGGAATACAGGTTCAGGAACTTCAAGCGCTCCCAGTAACTGAGGTGTTTTATCTCCGTTATGCGCACCGTGAAGGTTCTCTGTACATTTTCTAGGTCAGCAATTTCACCTGCCTTGAAAGGTGCTGTTAGTGTGCAGCAATATTCCAGCCTAGATAGAACAAGTGACCTGAAGAGTGTCATCATGGGCTTGGCATCCCTAGTTTTGAAGGTTCTCATTATCCATCCTGTCATTTTTCTTGCAGCTGCGATTGATACAATGTTATGGTCCTTGAAGGTGAGATCCTCCTACATGATCACTCCCAGGTCTTTGACGTTGGTGTTTCGCCAATAATAACTTCTCAACATCTTCAAATACTGATCTCATTTTTGTCAGCATATTTACCCCCTTTGCAACAGCATCCTTGATTTCCTTTTTCTTGGCTATGATGGAAGATATGGTTGTACGGGATTTGTTATACATCCTCGCCAGTTCGCCCACACGTACGCCACTATCACATTGTTCAATGATGTTTTTCTTAAAATCAATCGTATTTCTCACCTTCTTTACCAAAGGCTTGGCACTAGGAGCTTTCTTTGGAGCCATGGTAGCTTATTTAGCACTTAAATAACTTGCAAGCACTAAAATAAATGGAATATTATGAAATATTTCGCTGGAGCACGTGAGTGGACCGTTGCTCACTGGTAAACAATGGCACACTGGCTGGGAAGGAAAGGCCGAGGCGGCTCAGAGCGTGAGTACGTGTCCGGGACAAAGGACTATTAGCGAGTTACAGGACCATTTGCGAGCCAATATTTTGACGAAAAAACAGGACTATTTCCGAAATGGACGACTTTCAGGCCGGACGATTATTGAGGGACCACTGTATATATGATTCCTGCCTCTGCTACATCACTTTCCAGACTATTCCACTTCCTGACAACTCTTTGACTAAAGAAATACTTCCAAACATCGCTTTGACTCGTCTGAGTCTTCAACTTCCAATTGTGACCCCTTGTTTCTGTGTCCCATCTCTGGAACATCCTGTCTCTGTCCACCTTGTCAATTCCTTGCACTATTTTGTATATCGTTATCATGTCTCGCATTACCCTCCTGTCCACGAGTGTCGTCAGGCTAATTTCCCTTAACCTTTCTTCGTAGGACAGTCCCCTTAGCTCTGGAACTAGTCTTTGCATCTTCACTAATTTCTTGACGTGCTTAACCGCGCGTGGGTTCCAAACTGGTGCTGCATACTCCAGTATGGGCCTGACGTATACGGTGTACAGAGTCTTGAACGATTCCTTACTTAGGCATCGGAACGCTATTCTCAGGTTTGCCAGGCGCCCATATGCTGCAGCAGTTATCTTGTGTGTGTGTGTGTGTGTGTGTGTGTGTGTGTGTGTGTGCTCACCTAGTTGTGGTTGCGGGGGTCGAGTCACAACTCCTGTCACTGCCTCTTCAACTGACCGCTACCTGGTCATTCCTCCCGCTCCGTGAGCTTTATCATACCTCTTCTTAAAGCTATATATGGATCCTGCCTCCACTACAGCACTACCCAGGCTATTCCACTTTCTGACAACTCTGTGACTGAAGAAATACTTCCTAACATCCCTTTGGTTCCAGACTATTCCACTTCCTGACAACTCTTTGACTAAAGAAATACTTCCAAACATCGCTTTGACTCGTCTGAGTCTTCAACTTCCAATTGTGACCCCTTGTTGCTGTGTCCCATCTCTGGAACATCCTGTATCTGTCCACCTTGTCTATACCTCTCAGTAGGTGAGGGCTCCAAACTGTCGCTGCATATTCCGATATGGGACTAACGTACACAGTATGCAGGGTCCTGAAGGATTCCTTATTTAGATGTCAGAATGCTGTTCTTAGGTTTGCTAAGCGCCCGTATGCTGCTGCAGTTATTTGGTTGATGTGTGCCTCCAGAGATGTGCCCGGTGTTATACTCACACCAAGATCCTTTTCCTTGAGTGAGGTTTGTAGGCTCTGGCCCCCCTAGACTGTACTCCGTCTGTGGTCTTCTTTGCCCTTCCCCAATCTGCATGACTTTGCACTTGGTGGGGTTGAACTCCAGGAGCCAGTTTCTGGACCAGGCCTGCAGTCTGTCCAGATCTCTGTAGTTCTGCCTGGTCTTCGGCCGATTGAATTCTTCTCATCAACTTCACATCATCTGTAAACAGAGACACTTCTGAGTCTATTTTTTCCAACATGTCGTTCACGTATACCTGAAACAGTACCAGTCCTAGGACTGACCATGTGGAACCCCCGCTCGTCACATTCGCCCACGTATCGTGACTCTCTGATGTCTATTGCAGTATACCTGTTATACCTGCCTGGTCCTCCAGCTTATATTGTGTGGAACTGTGTCAAAAGCCTTCTTACAGTCCAAGAAAACGTAATCTACCCACCACTCTCTCTCTCTTGTCTTATTGCTGTCACCCTGTCATAGAACTCCAGTAGGAGTGTGTACTCACCTATTTGTACTCACCTATTTGTGGTTGCAGGGGTCAAGTCACAGCTCCTGGCCCCGCCTCTTCGCTGATTGCTACTAGGTCCTCTCTCTCCCTGCCCCATGAGCTCTATCATACCTCGCCTTAAAACTATGTATGGTTCCTGCCTCCACATCACTTTCTAGGCTATTCCATAGCCTGACTACTCTATGACTGAAGAAATACTTCCTAACATCCCTTTGATTCATCTGAGTCTTCAACTTCCAATTGTGACCTCTTGTGTCTGTGTCCCATCTCTGGAACATCCCGTCTTTGTCCACCTCGTCTATTCCGCGCAGTATTTTATATGTCGTTATCATGTCTCCCCTGACCCTCCTGGCCTCCAGTGTCGTCAGGCCGATTTCCCTCAACCTTTCTTCATAGGACAATCCCCGTAGCTCTGGGACTAGTCTTGTTGCAAACCTTTGCACTTTCTCTAATTTCTTGACGTGCTTGACTAGGTGTGGATTCCAAACTGGTGCTGCATACTCCAGTATGGGCCTGACGTAGATGGTGTACAGAGTCTTAAACGAATCCTTACTGAGGTATCGGAACGCTATCTGTAGGTTTGCCAGGCGCCCGTATGCTGCAGCAGTTATCTGATTGATGTGCGCCTCAGGAGATATGCTCGGTGTTATACTCACCCCCAGATCTTTTTCCTTGAGTGAGGTTTGCAGTCTTTGGCCATCTAAACTATATTGTGTCTGCGGTCTTCTTTGCCCTTCCCCAATCTTCATGACTTTGCATTTGGCAGCGTTAAATTCAAGGAGCCAGTTGCTGGACCAGGCTTGTAGCCTGTCCAGGTCTCTTTGTAGTCCTGCCTGATCCTCGTCCGATTCGATTCTTCTCATTAACTTCACATCGTCTGCAAACAAGGACACTTCTGAGTCTATCCCTTCCGTTATGTCGTTCACGTATACCAAGAACAGCACAGGTCCTAGGACTGACCCCTGTGAAACCCCGCTTGTCACAGGCGCCACCTCGTCGCGTACCATGACTCGTTGTTGCCTCCCTGTCAGATATTCTCTGATCCATTGCAGTGCCTTTCCTGTTATGTGTGCCTGGTCCTCTAGCTTTTGCAGTAACCTCTTGTGAGGAACTGTGTCGAAAGCCTTCTTGCAGTCCAAAAATACGCAGTCGATCCACCCCTCTCTCTCTAGTCTTACTTCTGTCACCTTGTCATAAAACTCTAGTAGGTTTGTGACACAGGATTTTCCTTCCCTGAAACCGTGCTGGTTGTCAGTTATACACTTGTTTCTTTCCAGGTGCCCCACCACTCTCCTCCTGATTATCCTCTCCATGACCTTGCATACTATACACGTTAGTGATACAGGTCTGTGGTTTAGTGCCTCATGTCTGTCTCCCTTTTTAAAAATTGGGACTACATTTGCCATTTTCCATACCTCAGGGAGTTGCCCAGTTTCAAATGATGTGTTGAAGATCTTTGTTAATGGCTCACACAATATCTCTGCTCCCTCTTTAAGGACCCATGGAGAGATGTTGTCTGGTCCCACCGCCTTTGAGGTGTCAAGTTCGCATAGCAGCTTCTTCACCTCCTCCTTGGTTATATGTACCTCATCCAGCACTTGCTGGTGTGCCCCCCTGTTCTGATTTCTTGGAGTCCTACTGGTTTCCACTGTAAATACCTCTTTAAATCTTGTGTTGAGCTCCTGACATACCTCTCGGTCGTTTCTTGTGAATTCCCCATCACCCTTCCTCAGTCTGATTACCTGGTCCTTGACTGTTGTTTTCCTCCTGATGTGGCTGTACAACAGCTTCGGGTCAGTCTTTACTTTTGATGCTATGTAATTTTCATATTGTCTCTGAGCCTCCCTTCTTATCTGTGCATATTCGTTTCTGGCTCTTCGGCTGATTTCTTTATTTTCCTGAGTTCTCTGTCTTCTGTACCTTTTCCATTCTCTAGTACACCTAGTTTTTGCCTCCGTACACCTTTGGGTGAACCAAGGAATCGTTCTATTCTTCCCATTATTTCTGTTTCCCTTGAACAAACCTCTCCTCTGCCTCCTTGCATTTTGTTGCTACATAGTCCATCATTTCTTGTACTGGATTTCCTGTCAGTTCCCTCTCCCACTGAATGTCTTGAAGGAAGTTCCTCATGCCTGAGTAGTTCCCCCTTTTGTACTTTGGTTTTTCCCAGCCTATTCCTGCTACTCTCTCCACTTGGAGCTCAACTATGTAGTCGAAGCACAGAACCACATGATCACTAGCTCCCAGGGGCCTTTCATACATGATACCCTCGATGTCCGAACTACTCATTGTGAATACAAGCTCCAACCTTGCTGGTTCATCCTCTCCTCTCTCTCTGGTAGTGTGTCTAACATGTTGATGCATGAGGTTCTCCAGTACCACATCCATCATCTTGGCTCTCCATGTTTTGGGACCCCCATGGGGCTCCAGGTTTTCCCAGTCAATCTCCTTGTGATTGAAATCACCCATAACTAGTAACTTTGCTCCCCCCATGTGTGCTCT